>NC_044036.1:221396973-221710977 GCF_901765095.1 Microcaecilia unicolor | reverse complement strand
CTTATACCAGGTGCCTATGGCCAGAGTACAACCCACTGCAGTAATCGATGTGGCTTACTGTAAATGATGGGAAAAAATAAAATTAAAGTGTGTCCCCTTTAAAGGGGCTTACTTGTGATCCTGGGCTGCTCAGGGGTATTTTGGGTGCTCCGGGCTCTTGCTGGTCCTTTGGGGGGTTTTTGAATGTGCCCCGGGGTGTTTTCTGACCCTCCTGTGGGTCCGACGGTCTTCGGGCCATTTTAGGCTCACACGAGGGCTCCCTATTGGAGGGCAGCATTTTTTGGTGTTCCCCAGGCTTGCTCCGATGGTCTTGGGTCCCGTTTCGGGACCAGAGCAAGTCCTGGGGCTGAAGAGGGGCAGGAGCAGCAACCAAAAACAGCACGAATGGTGCTCCACCGCGATTTCAGGAGGGGCTAAGGAGAGAGGCAGCGCCGAAGTCGCAGCTGTGGAAGAGGCAGCGGCTGAAATCGCTGCAGAAACAAATTACACCACCGCCGTGGATGCAGGGAAGACGGGGAGAGCTGAAGCCGGCTGCCTCGGGTGCGCGTGCATGCGCGAATGGACACAGGAACGCCGGTAGGCCGAAAAATAAAGCCTGGGCCTAAATTTTGATTTTTGAGCCAGGGAAACGAAGAGAAGCGTCGGAGGGTGTTCGGGACCTTTTAAAATTCAAAGGACCCCAGGATGCACGTTAGGGGGCTAAGATAAGAGGTCCTATGGCCTTGTTTTAGTTTAATTTGATTTAATTCTGGGCTTTTAGAGGTGTTTTCCTGTTGGGCCTTCCCTAAATATTTTAAAATTTTTATTTTTATGGTCGGGGGGTCTGCTTAGATGAAGTGAGTACTTTAAAAAATTGTAAAGGGAATTTTGGGGGTTTTCCAGTGCGGAGCGTCGTGTGCTGCTCTGGAAGTGTTTTTAAAAAATCCGACGACGGGGTTTGGGAGCGCACATGTGACCTTATACATGTGGACATTTTGGTAAATTTTGGTTAAATTTTTATGAGGTTTTTGGGTGAAAATAGGGTAAAATGGAGTATATTAATGGTTTAAAAAAAGAAAACATGGATTGGAATCAGGAAAATGTGACTGGGATGGTGGTACAATTTTTGTTAAACTGTAATGTAGTTTACTTTGTATTTTGTATGGAAATCCATTTTTCCCATATACTTTAATGGGAAACATGGATTTCAAGATGGAGAATGTGCCTAGATTCTAAACTGCAAAAGTTAGCTGACATTCTGACAGCCAGCAGCTGATTGGTCCTTACGGGTCAGATGGCCAAGCTGTGATGCTGTTGCTAGGGGAGACGAGGCTGTTTTGGAGAGTGAGAAGAGCTTGTGACATTGAGGAAGACAGACCTGGGTGCTAGGGTGCTGCAGGTGTATGAGGAGAATTTGGGTGACAGTGAGAAATATTGCTAATATTGTGATTTACTTGCTGTGTTTTAAACTGGTTTGATATCTGTTTAATCTGAAAACTACCAAAAGAATTAGATCTTTTGTTTGCTTCCTAAAAGTGTACCCTCCCTCCATCTGGCTTGTAAATCTGCAGGTTAAGGTGTGGCTGATAGCTTGTGTTGGAGGAGGAGCAGTTAAACCACATGGTCTTTTCTTGACTCCTGCCTAAAGGACACTCACAAATAAGAATTGCTCTGGCTTTAATTCTGCATTTATATCTTTATAACTTTCCTGTTTTTTTAAAATCTACTCTGCTAAAATTGTGATTTGCTTGTCCCAATCCTTAGAGCTGTTCACCTGGACATTTCTTCTGGTACATTTAAATGCAGCTCTACAGATAGGTTACAGCAGACACATTCCTAAGGTCTTAAGCTTAAGCCCACTCACCCCAAGACGGACACTTCATAAATAACTTTCCCAAATACACTACTTATCACAAATTAACTCCACCCATATTACAACTGTCTCTGAAAAGAAAACCCCTCATTATCACAGGAATCCCCAGTCTTCTACTCACCAGCTAAGGATTACTGCTCTAATAATAAGGATCTCAGCTAACATATCCATAGGCTGCTATTCTCACAATATATCACACCTGTTCATACCCATTTCAACCATTCAGGATGACTTTTATTCTGTGTAATAATTGTGGTGCTTTAGTTTCAAGACCAATTATCTGGAGACTTAAGGCTTGTCCTATCTGTCTGTAGCTCACTAGATTAAATCACAAGCTCAGTAAAGTAAAACAGGAACTAGATGCACTTAAAGCAGCATCTAGGACCGCACAATATCATACTGCACAGAATCATACCAAATTATCACCACTACCACAAAGGATAAAACCACCTAAGAATAGATGGATCACGGTAGGTTCAGGCAGACTTCGTTATGTGACAAGAAAGCATCCGACCTCACAAGTGTTGCCCCTACAAAATTCTTTTACTCCATTACAGCACTGTGATGTTCTCGAAAACAGAACGGAAGCCAAAGAAAAAACAATAAAAGTGGAACAAAAAGATATGAAGGTACCCAAAGAGAAAAGAAACCCCCAAATCACTAATGTTGAAACGCATACCAGGAAATGTAGATGGAAAGCGATGACCACAAATGCTCGCAGTCTAAGCAATAAAGTTCTTGACCTTCAGGCCCTGATGTTGGAGGCAGACTTGGATGTTGTTGCAATCACGGAGTCGTGGCTCAATGGTTCCCATGAATGGGATGCAAACATACCAGGCTATAATCTATTTAGGAAGGATAGAGAGGGTCGTAAAGGTGGAGGAGTAGCTCTGTATGTGAGGCTGGTGGTTGGGAGGCAAGGATGTTGCTGGGCAGACTTATACGGTCTGTGCCCTGAAAATGACAGATACAAATCAAGGTAAGGTATACACAAAAAGTAGCACATATGAGTTTATCTTGTTGGGCAGACTGGATGGATCATGCAGGTCTTTTTCTGCCGTCATCTACTATGTTACTAAGGCTTGTGGCATTGAGAGAGACAGACCTGTGTGCTAGGGGTGCTGCAGGTGTGTGAGGAATTTGGGTGTCAGTGAGAAAGAACGTGAGAAGAGCTTGTGATATTGAGGGAGACAGACCTGTGTGCTAGTGGTGCTGCAGGTGTGAGAAAGAGTGTGAGAAGAGCTTGTGATATTGAGGGAGTCAGACCTGTGTGCTAGTGGTGCTGCAGGTGTGAGGAGAATTTGGGTGTCAGTGAGAAAGAAAGTGAGAAGTGCTAGTGACATTGAGGGAGACCTGTGTACTAGTGGTGCTGCAGGTGTGAGGAGAATTGGGTGTTGGACTGTGAGAGAAGCTGCAGATGTGGGTAGTGTAAGAGAGTGAGAGAGGATCCAGACGCTGGAGGGAAGTGTATGGTTTGGAGGGTGAGTGAAACTGGTTGTGAAGGAGCAATTACAAACCAACAATAGCCTTCTCATTAGTTGTGAGGGAAAACCAGTGAAACTAGGGTAGAGAAAGGGAATAATAATTATTTATTGTTTAAAATTAGAGAGTTGGCCACCAGTTTTGTGTAAAATTCCCAGAATTTCTGTATATGTTCGTCAGGGAGGCAGGGTTTTTTCCCCCCTCTTATTTAATTATAGTTCAGGTACCGTCCACCCTGCAAACATCCCGACTGAAAGCGCTCCAACGCAAGAAAGGGGAGAAGCTGAAGAGGTTTTGCAGCAGATTTGCAGCTAAGTACTTACCTGCTCGAGTTTTGGACCAAAGTTCTAATTAAATTAAAAGGTTAAGAGAAATAAACTGAAATACTATATACTTACCTTCGGATTCTTGATGATGAGACCTGGAGGAAAAGAAAACCATCCAAAGAATCAGTTCTTCACATAGGAAAACAATTCTAACATTATTAAGTGCTGGTTGAGAGTTAAAACTGTTGAATACTTATCTGACACAGGTGTTGGTTAGATTAATTTGCTAGGATTGTTTGCTGTTAAAGAAAAGAAATAGAAATTAGTAGATCTGTTAATACATGAAAGCAACTGAAATACTGAGCAATTTTGAGTTAATTTTAAATAAATTTTAATTTGTAACAATTTCCTTGATTTGGTAAAGGCTCTAATTATTTTTGTGGGGAAAACACTGTGACATCTTTCAGAGCCTGTTCCTTCAAGTGAGCGCACTTATGACATCATAGTGGGGGTTTACAAATGACGTCACAGAAAGGATCTTCTGCAGTGCAACATTCTAAGCAGAGTTCCTAAAAATATATATATTTTTAATAAACCCCATTCCTTGAAGGAACAAGTCAAACTTGTATCTCTGAGGTTTGAAAATATTTATTGTTTAAAGCTTTTGGTATTTTGGGGAGAGGACTGTTTTCTCTTGGAAATTGCCAGGTTTTTGCTTCAAATATGGAGGATTGGAAGCAGGAGATGGAGGAGTTAAGGAACCAGTTGAGAGAAAAGGAGAAGTTTAACAGGGAACAAGCGGAAGTAATTAGAACATTCCAGGATGAACGTAAGGAATCCAGTACTTTGACCAGAGTGCTGTTGGAAAAATTGGAGGAAGCTCCCAGATATCCTGCACTTTCCTGCTTATAATCGAAAGAGAAAAACGCCTATATTGCGACCCAAATCGGGAGTTGGGCGTCTTTCTCCCGTGGGAGCCTAAATTGGTATAATCAAAAGCCGATTTTGGGCATTTCCAACTGCAATTCGTCGTGTAAACGGGTAAAGTTGACGGGGGCATGTCGGAGGCGTGGTGAAGGCGGAACTGGGGCGTGGTTATCGTCCGAGGAGAGATGGGCGTCTTTAGCTGATAATCGAAAAAAAGGGCGTTTTTACCGCGATTTTGGGTCACTTTTTTTGGACCCTTTTTTTCACAAACAAGTCCCAAAAAAGTGCCCCAACTGCCCAGATGACCACTGGAGGGAATCGGGGATGACATCCGCGGACTCCCCCAGTGGTCACTAACCCTCTCCCACCAAAAAAACCCCACTTTAAATACTTTTTTTCCAGCCTGTATACCAGCCTCAAATGCTGTACCCACCTCTATGAAAGCAGAATGTGTTCTATCCTGTGACAGCCTTTCCCTGGTTCTGATGTGGCTCTCGGGTGAGTGTGACACCTTTTCTGTTATGCGTACTGCAGAGTCACATCAGCAATGCATTGTGGTGGGTGTAGGGTATTGGGCTCCATGATTCCACTAGCTTGTGGCAAATGCTCACGATGTTGGTAGTTGGTAGGCTCTACTCCCATGGTGCTTTTCCCCCTGCTTACTGGGTCAGAGTGTGCCTTGTTTTGTTTCCGGTAGTCCATGAGGTAGTGGCCATTTTTGTAAGCCAGTTTTAGATCCCTTTCACGTGTTAGCCACGTTACAGAACTTAGTTCTTAGCTTGAATGTGGCTGAAAGAGGGCATTGTACAGCATTCTGCCAGCTCGGACCTACTGCTCATCTCAGTACCAGGGAGACTCGTTGCCAGTGGGGCACAACCTCTGATCTGCAGTTAACTGTGAGTAAGCGTGCTTATTCCAATAAAGGACGTTTTCGGAGAGATTAGTCTTCAGGTGTCAACTGCTGTGCCAATGTTATATAGCAGCAACAAGTCCTAGAGGCCTGCGTGTATGCAGGTCCCTGAAGCACTTTTAGTGGGTACCGCAGTGCACTTCAGCCAGGTGGACCCAGGCCCATCCCCCCCTACCTGTAACTCTTGTGCTAGTAAATGGGAGGCCTCCAAAACCCACAGTACCCACATGTAGGTGCCCCCTTCACCCCTAAGAGCTATGGTAGTGTTGTACATTTGTGGGTAGTGGGTTTTGGGGGAGGAGGTTGGGTGCTCAGCACCCGTGGTAAGGGAGCTATGCATGTGGGAGCATTGTCTGAAGTCCACCGCACTGACCTCTAGGGTGCCCAGTTGGTGTCCTGGCATGTCAGGGGGGGCTAGTGTACTACAAATCGTGGCCCCTCCCACGACCAAGTGGCTCGGATTAGGATGTTTTTGAGCTGGGCATTTTTAGTTTCCATTATCGCTAAAAAAAAACAAACGCCCAGCTGAAAAACGTCCATTTTTTCGAAAATACGGTCTGTCCCGCCTCTTCACGTACCCTTTTTCGGACATAGACGCCCATGGAGATAGGCGTTCGTGTTCGATTATGCCCCTCTACATATACACAGGGATAAACGTATCTTGGATTTTTCTGGACAGAATATGAAGGCTGGTGAACCCACAGTAGAGGAGTGGATTAAGATGACAAAATCAGCCTTGAAGGTGTTGAGAGTGCCGCCTGAGGATCAATGGGAAGTGGTGCAGGACCATTTGAAAGGACCAGCTAGCGATGTAATGAAGATGTACAAAGATGATAAAATTGATGTGGAAGATATGTTTAAACATTTGATGAAAGAGTTTGGAGATAGAGCTCCAATAAATCTGAGAAAACATGAATTCTATGGGCAGAAACAGTTACAAGGGGAATCCGTTAGATCATTTGGATGTGATCTATTTGAAAGAATAGATCTATTTGAAAGAATGAATAGGATACTGGCAAGAAAACCTCAGGCTAAACCAGAGGTTGATGAAGTTCTGAAAGACCAGTTGATTCTAGGATTAAAGAGTGATAGTTTACATTGAGAAATTAAAAAGAAAAGAGAATCAAGGAATCAGCTTCCAGGAGTTGCTGACTGCAGCAATTGAAGGGGAGGAGGAAGAGAAGAGACTAGTCAGTGATGGAGAGCGAGACTGATTGAGAATATTACCCCAAAGAAATGAGGGTTTCGTAAGAGCTACCACGGTAGAAACAGACCTAACACTCCAAGCCATTCAGCAATTGGCTAGGGCAGTTGAAAAAATGGGCACGGACATGAATCAGAGGCAACAGGATCTTTATGAAGTTCAACATTTCCCCTCTCATCTCTCCCTCCTTTCCTTCCACTTCCATGTCCAACACTTTTTTTTCTCTCTGGTCCTTTACCACTGCTATGCAGCCTTTCCCTCCCTCTCTCCATCCCAACCCACCCCACCCATATCCAACAATTCTCCCTCTTTTCCCCTTGCAGCATCTCTCCATCCCTCCCCCCACATCGAACAATTATTCCTCCACCCCACCTAGAACTACCCTGTCTCTACCTCTCTCCCTGACCCCTCAGGCCACCTGCCAGCATGCTGTAGGTTTTTTCTCTCCCTCCCCCAGCCACCCGCTGACATGCTGCACCTTTTTCCCCTCCCCCCCGCCAGCCACCCGCTGCGGTTTTTGTTCTCTCTCACCTCCCAGCCACCCACTGGCATGCTGCAGGCACTCCCTCCCCTTCCATCCCCGCTGGGCGGCGCCACGGTCCAGCTCTGCACGTCTGCAGTGGAGCTGCATGGCACCGCGTCCGTCACCACTCTGCCGCTACATGACTGCTTCCTTCCGGCCGGCCTCACTTCCGATACTCTTTCTGAAGAGGCAGGGCCAGCGCAGAGGAAGCACTCGTAGCAGCGTGCGGACGGCCCCGGTGCCACGCAGCTCCACTGAAGCAGCAGAGCTAACACCGCTGCCGGATGGGGATGACGGGAGGAGCAGGGAGGGAACAAAACCTGTGCCGCGCCGGCGGGTGGCTGGGAGGAGGGAAAGCTGAAGTCGTGGTTTGGTTCTCTATGAGGTGCACCGTTGCTGGGTGGGCCTGAGCCCAAAGTGGGTGGGCCCAGGCCCATCCAGGCCCACCCGTGGCTACGCCCCTGCATAGGGGGACCTGCTCCTGCACTGATATGATTTCCATGGAGAAGTCCCATTCCTGCAGTGGTATCAGCAGCTAAATTTCAACTGTCACAGCACTAACATTGTCTGCTCCATCACTACATTGCTACACCACTGTACTCATTGTGGCCCTGAAAGTATATATTTACACTAATAACTGGGCCTAGTTTTTCTTACCCACTCTCACTTACCCCACTCACTCCATCTTCTGCTCTCCTATTCTTACATTCCTTTTCTGTCTCCCTGCTGCTTATTGCCTTTTGCATCAATCCCCCATTTCTCCTCCTGCCTCTCATCCCTACCCCTAGTAATCTAAGGCCCAGATTAAGATCCCTGTTAAGAATCCATTTGTATTTTCAAGTTGGTAAAAATTACCAATTTGGAAATACAGATTGATTCTCAGAGAATCACATGCAAATGAGCTGCTTGATGCTTTTGCGACCCAGCTCTTTGGCATACAATAGGGATGAAGCCAGTCGGCTAAGCATGGCTGCTCTGCACATGCTACAGACGGCTCTCATACATGCAGACAAGCTGCGTGTATGAGAGCTGGCATAGCTTTTTTTTTCCAAAAAATAAGCCGGGAGCCTGCACTCTCTTGCCGGGGAGGGGGGGCAGTCCACTGATGCTGGGAACCTGGAGTTAGCTCTGGGGTTTTCTCTCCTCTGCTGCCCCCCCGCTAACTTGCCAGTGGCAGGACAGGGCAGCAGCAGCGTAAGAACTCCTGTGGCTCTCCCTCATCTCTGCCTGGCCCCAGACAGCTGAAGCAGGATCCTTTTCTCTCATCACAGGGACTCACCAGCTCCCTACAACCTTTCAGGTTGAATTTTTGTCACACTTTTTGTGTTCTGGTTAAAAGCAGTACCTCTTGCCCTGATATTTTATTGTGTGAAGCTCACTCAGGGGTCCTTTTACTAAGGTGCATTAAAAAATGGAGGTGCATTTAAAAATGGTTTGCGGTAGTGTAGGCGTGTGTTTTGGGAGCATGCAGATCCATTTTTCAGTGCGCCTGTAAAAAATGCCAGTTTAAATTTTTTGCCAAATGTGGACGTGCGGCAAAATAAAAATTGGCACGTCCATTTTGGGTCTGAGACCTTACTGCCAGCCATTGACTTAGCGGTAAGGTCTCTTGCATTAACCATGAGGTAATCACCTACGCGCGTCAAGTCGGAGTTACCGGCCGATTTTCACCGCGCTCCAGAAAATAAAATATATTCCATAGCGTCACCAGATCAATCCAGAGACTTGTGGGTTATGCCTCTCCTCTAGCAGGTTAGATAGAGAGAACTCAGAAATTTGCTACAATAGAGCATGTGCAGCCAGCCTCACTTCAGTATTCTCTCTATCTAGCAGGTAGAAGCAGGGTTGCCAGATGGGCGGTTTTCCGCAACCCGCCGCGGGAAACTTTTGCCCGTGGCGGGTTGCAGTTTTTTGGGCTTGTTTTTTTTTTTCGCGCGGGTTTTGGGCGGTTTTTCAGCCGGCGAGGGGTGGGGCTAACGGCAACAGAGGCGGGGTTTGGTGACGTATTGGGCGGGGCGAGGTGACGTATTGGGCGGGGCAATGGCGGCGGGGGCGGGGCTGATGACGGCGGGGGCGGGGTGATGACGGAAGGGGTGGGGCTGATGACGGTGGGGGCGGGGGTGATGACGGTGGGGGCGGGGTTGATGATGGCGGGGGTGGGGGTGATGACGGAAGGGGCGGGGGTGATGACGTCGGGGGTGGGGTGTGTGCAGTTTTTGGGCGGGTTTTGGGTGGGAATTTTTTTTATATATGGCAACACTGGGTAGAAGGGAGCATAAAGTGCAGCTCTGTGGCCTGAGGCTCCTCGGTTGTGTTGAGCTTTCTCTGGGGTTGAGGTGCTGGAGCACATTCTGGGATACACCTGGTGGTGCCAGGTCCCTACCCTTCTCCCCCTGTCAGCCTACTTAAATTCTGTTGAGGATTTTGGCTGTATTCCTCTCCTGTCTCTTAAAAAAAAAAAGAACCAGACGGAACGATTCTCCAGTCCAGCCTCATTTTGGCTTGCTTGGTGCTTGGAACAATTCTCCGTTCAGCTTAATTGGAACGTGAGAAGGGCTGGGACTGCGGAGAAGGTAAGGCTTTTGGGGCTATGTCTGTTCCGTTGGAGTCCGTTAAGCGCGGCTCGCGCTGCGGGGCACGGTGGCACGTCGCTTCCCTGCGAGTTTTGTTCCGCGATGGTAGTGAGTCATAGTGCGGATCAGGGGATCGCGTGTTGGGCACCACGGCGCCAAAAGGGATCGTTTCTTGCTTGGCGGGAAAGTCTGTGACTGGAATGGTTGATCCGCCGGCGCCATTTTCTCGCTAGCGCCGCAATCTCAGGATGCGGCGGCGGGATCTGTCGGGGCTCCCTCTGACAGAGAAGCCTCGATTTCTCTCCCGGAAAAGGCTATTATGGGGGCATTTCTCCCGGAGTTTTACTCTTTTGCTCAAAGCGTTTTTATTGCGCTCTGAGGGAGAGGGGCAGGAGGCGGCCATTTTCAAGGCTCTGCTGCCTCGGGCTCTGAGTTCGTACAGAAGCCGCCTAAGATGGCCCGGTTGGGTTTAAGGGGCCGGTAGAGTGGAGGAGTAGCATAATGGTTAGTGCAGCAGGCTTTGAACCTGGCTGTCTGGGTTCGTTTCCCTCTGCTGCTCCTTCTGTCCGTGAGCAAGTCACTTAGCCCCTCCATAATAACCCTGGGACGACATATGGATTCTGAGGGTGTCCCAGGGTCAGGGGAATCCTTTTCAGGGCACCTTGAACAAAGGGAGTTGCCCGTGGGTGAGGGAGTTGACCTCACGGCGACCAGGCTCTTTAAAGGGAAGAACTGATTCCGTTCTTTATACAGGCATTGTAAGTGCTAATTTTATATCCTCCGCGGTTAGCTCTTCCATTTAGTCGGGCACTAGGATGCCGGCGGAAGCCTGTTAGGTTCATGAGGCTATTCTGTTCTTGGGTGTATGTGTGCGCTTGATTATTAGCATTTGTATGCGCTACCAAACACTTGCAGTGCTGAACACCTGACATAAAGAGACAGTCCCTGCTCAAGAGCTTACAGTCTAGTATAGCTCCATCTTTATTGCCACTCCACATGGCACTGCGGAGGCCCCAGTGCTCCTCTGGGTTCTAATGTGCTTGCAATTCAGGCAGTTTTATATGTAGATCTTTCAGGAATATGATTGGGAACCTCGTGTGGAACACTCCAGTTTCTGCATATTGGTTTTCCACAGCTTTGAGTCTTCCTCAGCTTTCCAGGGGCGAGGTAGGTGACCCTTTAGTCACCGTGACAGTGAGAGCCTTATGCTGCTTGGAAAGTACTGCCTATCTGAAAGTCTCCTGTTAGAGATGCTGGTGAGTTACAGTAAGACTATTTCTGGACCCTCCTTGAGGAGGTTCAGGGGGTGTGTACATCTTTAATGGAAGGGAGGAAGGGATCAGGATTAGGGATCCTACCCTAGGTTATCACTCTTCCACTCTTCTCCTTTCTCAGACATGGCAGTACAGTGTTTTAGTAGTCAGGCTTAAGGCTGTTGACTACATGTTTCTGTGAGAAATGTTACGTATTGAGGCTAGTGCAGGCCTCTCAGGTTTCTCTCGGTTTCCTTGGTAACCTTGCACCCTCTGGGCTCCCCTGGTGGCTTTTGCTCTGTGGGTATTGTTTACATCAATCTAGTTTTATTGAGGAGGGCTGCTGACCTTTCAGCCTGAAGGTTATAGGTTCAAGGCTGGTTTTTCCATCCTATTCGATACTGTGGGCTCAGCTAGAGTTCCAGTGGGGGCATATTTTAGTTAATTATTGTCCTGACTGATGAGTTGTGAGCCCTTGGGTCCCCCAGGAGAGCTTAAGGAATGCCTCAATGTTCCCCCAAAGGACAGCCGAGCACCCCGACTTCACCCGCGGCGACCACCGTTCACCAGAGGTTGAGCCCCCAGCTGCAGGTGGCCAACGGGACTTCTGGAATCGCGGGGGTGGACGGACTGACCGGACATAAGGGGACTAGCCTCCCAACCCCAGCAGGGGAGAGGAGCAGGCAAGGAGCAGCGAAGTCCAGGGACAGGCCAGAGGTCAAGGCAGGCGGCGAGCAGAGTAGTCCAGGGACAGGCAAAAGGTCAAGGCCGACGGCGAGCAGAGTAGTCCAGAGACAGGCAAAAGGTCAAGGCAGGCGGCGAGCAGAGTAGTCCAGGGACAGGCAAAAGGTCAAGGCCGGCGGTGAGCAGAGTAGTCCAGGAATCACCACTAAGCTGGAGCCTCACGAAACAGAAGCTGAAGCAATATGCCTGCCGGAGGCGATGCTTTATATACTACTAGTAATCAGCAAGCGAGCCTCAGCTGACAGGGGTGGAGACTTCGGGGGAGCTCCCTCGAGGAACCCTTTGGAGTGGTTCAAGGCCGGTCTTCAGGCGGAGCCTTGGTCCCAACCACCCAATCAGGGTCCTCCAGGGCGGGATCTTGGTTCCCACGTTCACTAGGCGGAAGAGACGCTGGCCCCAAGTTCCCGGCGCCATCTTCCCTGCCGGAGCGAGCGTAAATTCCATAGCCGGCGATGGAGAACTGGAAGTCACAGTAGGCCGGTCTTCGGCCGCAGTCTCGGCGGCGGCTGGCCCCCGCTTTTGGCCGGTATCGCCTCGAGACCAGAATGGCCGGCCATCAGGGCGAGGAGCAGGCGCATCGCCCGGCGGTGGGGTCAAGGCCGGCCATGGCCGCGGGCCGGCCTCTAGGTAAGCACAGACGGAGTTAGCGAGGGATGTGACAGTATCCTCCCCTGATGCCCCCTTCCCTCTGGGTCCTGGTTTATGAGGGTAAAGGGCATGGAATTCCCGAACCAAATCCGGGGCATGAACGTTAGCGGCCGATTCCCATGAGTTGTCCTCTGGCCCGAAATGCTTCCAGGAGAGTAGATAAAACAATCTTCCCCGCCGCCTCTTGGCATCAAGGATCTCCTCAACCTCATATTCGGGGTCTGGCTCTGCATCCATTGTGGTCGGCTCCTCCCTCTGAGAATGCCATGTGGACCCCCGGTAGGCCTTCAACAAGGATACATGGAATGCATTGTGAATACGTAGACTCCCTGGCAGTCGGAGGCAGTACGTTACTGCCCCAATTCGGGACTGAACCATAAAGGGTCCGATAAAACGCGGAGCCAACCTCCGAGATGGCAGTCGGAGTCGCAGATACTTCGTGCTCAGCCATACCTTCTGCCCTGGTTGGAAAACAGGAGCAGGGCGTCGATGCCGATCTGCGAATCTCTTGTACCTGGCGGCTGTTCTCTGAAGCTGTTCCCGGACTGAGTTCCAGACTCTTTGCAGGTCACCCAGGGTCTGCGTCAGCATTGGATTAGTCGAGGCTGTGGATATGGGTGGTGGGAGGCGTGGGTGTCGTCCATACACGAGGATGAAAGGTGACTCCTTGGAGGCGGAATGTTTGCTGTTATTGTATGCAAATTCCGCCCACGGGAGGAGAGATGCCCAGTCATCCTGTCGACTGTTAACAAAGGCCCGCAGGAATCCCTTAAGGGTTTGGTTGACCCTTTCCACCATCCCATTGGTTTGGGGGTGGTAGGCCGAGGAGAAGTGGGTAGCTACCCCCAGAGCGGTACATAAGGTTCTCCAAAATCGTGATGTAAACTGTGCCCCTCGGTCACTAATGATCCGAGCCGGCAGCCCATGGAGGCGGAAGATATGCTGAATAAACTGGCGGGCCAAGGCTACGGCCGACGGAAGCCCGGGCAGGGGCACAAAGTGCGCCATTCTAGAAAATCTGTCCACCACCACCCAAATCACGGTATGCCCCTGGGAGCGAGGAAGATCTGTGATAAAATCCATGGAAAGTTCCTCCCAGGGGAGTGTTGGAACTGGCAAGGGTTGCAAGTCCCCCCAAGGTCGTCCCACCGCCGACTTGGTGCGAGCACAGACAGGGCATGCCGCCACGAATTGACGGATATCCTGGTTCATGCGGGGCCACTGATAATGTCGGGTAATTAGGCGGAGCGTCTTTTGAAACCCAAAATGCCCTGCCAGTGCCGATGAGTGTCCCCAGTGTAGCACTTTTTCCCGGTCCTGAGGTGACACGAACTCCCGGACTGGTGTCACAATCCCCGGCGCCGCGGGTAGACAGGCCGGGTCCAACATTGGGTGGGGTTCCTCGAGATCATCGGGGGCCTCGAAAGCCCGGGTAAGGGCATCTGCCTGGGTGTTCTTCTCGGCAGAGCGGAACACCAGTTGGAACTGGAATCTCGCGAAGAACAGCGACCAGCGGGCTTGTCTCAGGTTCAGCCTCTGGGCCTCTTGTAAGTACAGAAGATTTTTATGGTCAGTGATCACTGTAAACCGGTGCTCAGCACCCTCGAGTAGATGTCTCCATTCCTGGAGGGCCAACTTCAAGGCCAGCAGCTCTCTGTCCCCCACTGTGTAATTTCGCTCAGCCGGGGAAAATTTCCTGGAGAAAAAGAAACACGGCTGGCGTCTCCCCTTGGCATTAATTTGAGAGAGGACGGCTCCAGCGCCCAATGCAGAGGCGTCCACCTCTACCACAAACGGTTTGCTGGGATCTGGGCTATGGAGAATAGAGGCTGACGCGAAGGCTTCCTTCACGCGGGCGAAAGCCGTCAGTGCTTCCGCTGACCAATTCCTGACGTCCGCGTGCTTCCTTGTGAGCGCCGTCAGTGGCGCGGTCAGCTGAGAGTAGTGGGGAATAAACTGACGATAATAATTGGCGAACCCCAGGAATCGTTGCAGCGCTTTCAATCCCTGGGGTCTGGGCCACTCCCGGATAGCCCGGAGTTTGTCTGGATCCATGCACAATCCCCCAGGCAAGATGATGTGTCCAAGGAACGGAAGAGTATGCTGATGGAAGGAGCACTTGCTGAGTTTGACAAATAGTCGGAATTGTCATAGGCGTTGAAGCAACGTACGGACGTGTGACACATGTTCCTGGGGGTCCTTGGAAAAGATCAAAATGTCATCCAAGTATACTACTACGGTGGAGCGGAGAAGGTCTTCCAACACAAAGTTCATGAAGCTCTGGAACAAAGCCGGAGTGTTGCATAACCCGAAGGGCATGACCAAGTATTCAAAATGCCCCTCATGGGTATTGAAGGCTGTTTTTTCATTCGTTCCCCCTGCCTGATGAGCACCAAGTTGTACGCCCCCCGTAAATCCAACTTGGTGAAAATCTGGGCATCCTGAAGGCGATCAAATAATGCTGGAATCAACGGCACGGGGTACCGATTCTTCACCGTGATGGCGTTGAGGCCTCGATAATCCATGCATGGTCTCAGGGAGCCGTCCTTCTTGGTGACGAAGAAGAACCCCGTCCCGGCTGGAGACGTGGAGGGCCGAATGAACCCCTTCTGGAGATTCTCTCTAATGTAGGCTTGCATGGCCTTAGATTCGTCCAGCGACAGGGTGTACAGCCGCCCTCGCGGGGGCATCTTGTCGGGTACTAAGTTGATAGCACAGTTGAAGGATCGATGTGGGGGTAGCACCTCTGCTTCAACAGGGTTGAATACGTCTGCGAAGTCCCGGTACTCCTTGGGCAGGGCGGCTTGACAGGGCTGAGGCCCGCGCGGGACGGCCGCACAGGCCGAGCAACTAGACTCCTTGCCCTTCAGACAGGACTCCGCGCAGGAATCTCCCCAGGCTCGAATCGCCCCCCGGATCCAGTCCACTACAGGCGCATGACACCGTAACCAGGGGAGCCCCAGGACCACGGGGTGGATGGTTCTGGGCAGGATCAAAAATTGGGCCTGCTCCCGATGGCACTCCCCCACCTGCAGTCCTAAAAACGGAGTAGCCTCGGTAATCGGTTGGGGTAGCACCGTCCCCTGGATGGACGTCACCTGCAACACAGGGCGATAGGGTATAGTGGGCCACCCCATCTGCTTCAAAAGCTCGGAACTGACAAAAGTCCCTCCTGCGCCAGTCCAACAAGGCTCGGGTGTGCACCACCGCTTCCTGCCATCGCAAGGTCATTGGGAGGGTGATCAAATTGTCAGGCAGGGGGTTGGAGTGACCCAAGACCCTTCCCCCTACTGGGCCTTGGGGGCGGCGTTTCCCGGCCGCGAAGGGCAGACATTGATGAAATGGCCCGCCTGGCCACAATATAGGCAGAGACCGCTCCGTAGACGATGAGACCTCTCGGTCGCAGTTAGCCGCTGACGGCCAACAACCATGGGTTCCTCCGGTGTGTCCCCCAAGCCTCCGGAGGTCCGCCGCGGGGAAGAGGTCTGTCTGACTCGGCCCCCGGGGCCCGGCGCCGGGCAGCATGCTCCCGGGCTCTTTCCCGAAACCAGGTGTCAATGCGGATACAGAGGGCTATTAGGGCGACCAATGCCTCCGGAACATCCCGACCGGCCAGCTCATCCTTGATGTGGTCCTGGAGGCCCTGCCAAAAGATGGCCGACAGAGCCTCCTGATTCCACCGTAGTTCGGTGGCCAGGGTCCGGAACCTGACCGCATAGTCGCCCACTGTCCCGTCGCCCTGCTGGATCCGCAGCAAGGCAGAAGCGGATGAGGAGGGTCTCCCAGGGATATCAAAGACCATGCGGAACCGACGCTGGAATTCCTCATACTTAGACAGGATCGGATCCCGTTGTTCGCAGAAAGGAGAAGCCCAGGCCAGCGCCGGCCCGGTTAGGAGAGAAAGGACGTAGGACACCTTCACCTGATCCGATGAGAAGGCCCCCGGCTGCATGGCGAAGTACAGGTTGCACTGATTCAGGAACCCCCGGCAGTTCCCCGGGGTTCCATCGTACCGGCCCGGCTCAGGGAATCGAGGTCCCGCAAAGGACCCTCCTGAATGGGGAGCCGCCGCAGCGGCCTGATTCTGAGCCTGAACCGCCGTCAACTGAGAACAAACACTCTGGAGCGCCCCCGACAAGGCTTTCAACTGTTCCTACTGTTGTTGGAGGATCTTTGCCAAGTCCCGTAGATCAGGTTGCGTCGGCGAGCTCATGGCTTCGGCTTCCTGTCCTGACTGATGAGTTGTGAGCCCTTGGGTCCCCCAGGAGAGCGTAAGGAATGCCTCAATGTTCCTCCAAAGGACAGCCGAGCACCCCGACTTCACCCGCGGCGACCACCGTTCACCAGAGGTTGAGCCCCCAGCTGCAGGTGGCCAACGGGACTTCTGGAACCGCGGGGGTGGACGGACTGACTGGACACAAGGGGACTAGCCTCCCAACCCCAGCAGGGGAGAGGAGCAGGCAAGGAGCAGCGAAGTCCAGGGACAGGCCAGAGGTCAAGGCAGGCGGCGAGCAGAGTAGTCCAGGGACAGGCAAAAGGTCAAGGCCGGCGGCGAGCAGAGTAGTCCAGGAATCACCACTAAGCTGGAGCCTCACGAAACAGAAGCCGAAGCAATATGCCTGCCGGAGGCGATACTTTAAATACTACTAGTAATCAGCAAGCGAGCCTCAGCTGACAGGGGTGGAGACTTTGGGGGAGCTCCCTCGAGGAACCCTTTGGAGTGGTTCAAGGCCGGTCTTCAGGCGGAGCCTTGGTCCCAACCACCCAATCAGGGTCCTCCAGGGCGAGATCTTGGTTCCCGCGTTCACTAGGCGGAAGAGACGCTAGCCCCAAGTTCCCGGCGCCATCTTCCCTGCCGGAGCGAGCGTAAATTCCATAGCCTGCGATGGAGAACTGGAAGTCACAGTAGGCCGGTCTTCGGCTGCAGTCTCGGTGGTGGCCGGCCCCCGCTTTTGGCCGGTATCGCCTCGAGACTGGAATGGTCGGCCATCAGGGCGAGGAGCTGGCGCATAGCCCGGTGGCGGGGTCAAGGCCGGCCATGGCCGCGGGCCGGCCTCTAGGTAAGCACAGACGGAGTTAGCGAGGGATGTGACAATTATCTCTTATGGCTTGCTTGGCCAAGTAGTTCTTACATGACTGGAACAGTTTTCAGAACTCTTCAGTATTAAAATTTGCTCTTCTCTCTCTCTCTCTCTCTCTCTTAGCACACTGATACTGGCCACACTTTTACATATTAGCCTCAGCTACCTGGTACTGCAGCGTACCCGGTACCTCTAATTGCTTCTTATGGGGTACCTAAATTTCATGAGGAGTGGCCCAGGAGCTACTTCAGTGTAGAGATAGCTTAATAGTGGTTGCAATCAGCTGAGAGTAAGCACTGAGCTCTAGGGGTGCAGCTTCATGACCCACTGTAGCTTGCTTTTTGTAGTATGCAATGGTACTACAGACATATGCTGCTACACCATCTGTCTCTGGTGTACCTGGTAGTACGACTGATACCCGTCAGGGCGGAGTTTTTTTCCGGAACAACGACGTGCGAAGCTGTGCCAGGTTTCTTCCCTCAGTTGGCTGAAGGCTCCAACAGCGTTGGACTATGTTCAGGGGTCGTTCCTTGGGCCCGGAGCCGCATGTGGCCTTTGCAATGGTATCTACTCAACCGTTGGTCTTTCCTTTCCGAGGTTCTTTGATTTGTTTTCCCTTGACACTGCGAGCATCTTTTGCTCTGCGGTGTTGGCTCAGGTCGGATACTGACTTGAGGCATGCCTCTCGCCGCGTCAGAGTGGCGTGTGGTTCTCGGCCACTCAGCTCAGGGGAGTTGGTCCCCCTCGGAGTCCAGGTTGCAGTTCAGTCTCATGGAACTTCGGGCATTTCGGTTGTCGCTCCTAGCTTTCGAGATGTTGTTGAGAGTTCAACCAGTCCGAGTTCTCTGCGACAATGCGATGGCGGTAGCGTACGTCATTCACAGGGCGGAACTCGATGTGCTCCGCTGGCAGATGAGACGTCCATGCTGTCTCTTGGGGCAGAGAAGCGTCGAGTTCGGTTGTTGGCGGCTCACATAGCGGGAGTGCTAAGTGTACAGGCCAACTTTTTCAGTCACAATCGCTTGGATGCCGGATAGTGGGAGCTCTCTTCGCCGGCTGTCAGCCTGATTTCTGATCGCTGGCGGACTCCGGTGATGGATCTCATGGCTTGATTCTACGATCCCAAGGTGACCCGGTTCTTCAGCAAAGTGCAGCTGTGGCCAAGTGGTAACAGCACTGGTCTTGTAATGCAGAGGTAGCCGGTTCAAATCCCACTGTTACTACTAATAAAGCTGTGAGCAACAACAGTTAAGAGGCAGAGAGTTTGAGTCCGAAGGAATAGATGCTATTCTTCAACCGTGGCCGTTGGAGCTTCTATATGTCTTTCCTCCATGGCCAATGGTCGGTCGAGTAGTGGGGAAATCTCTCGTCTTCCGAGCCTGGTAATACTTATTGCGCCGGACTGGCCCAGTTGTCCTTGGTTTGCGGGCTTGATTCACCTCCTGATCGACGAGCCGTTCCACCTGTCTCACTGGCCGGGTCTTATCCTTCAGGGGCCGGTAGTCATGAAAGATCATGCTCCATTTGGGCTTATGGCCTCGCCTTTGTACGGTTGCGTCTGAGGCGTCCAGGATAGCCAGAGGCGGTTTTTGGGACCATGTTACAGGCGCGCAAATGTTCCACTTCTACTGCGTATGAAGGAGTGTGGAGGTCGTTTGTGGCTTGGGGTTCCTTGGCAGGCATTTCCTCTCAATCAGACCCTCTTGGGTCTGTTCTGGCCTTTTTGCAGGAAGTGATGGTTAAGGAACTGTCGCTAAGTACTTTAAAGGGTCAATTAGCGGCATTGGCTTCCTGGAGGGGTCGTTCGGGGAGCCACTCCTTAGTGTCTCTTCCGGAGTTCGTTCGTTTTCTTCGCCATGTAGGGCATCTCAGACCTCCTTGGGTTCCGTTGGTGCGGGATTAGAATTTGAACCTGGTCAGGGCGTTTCGGCAGTCTCCTTTTGAGCCCCTGAGTAAAGATCTTGAATGTTTTCAAGTTGAAGACTGTGTTTCTGGTGGCAGTGGCTTCAGCCAGGCGGGTGTCTGAGCTTCAGGCCCTTTCGTGCAGAGCCCCTTTCTCCGTTTTTTCGGAGGCGGGAGTGACAATTCGAAGGGTGTCGTCCTTGGTTTCTAAGGTAGTCATGCGTTTTCACGTTAACCAGGGAGTGGTGTTGCCATCCATCCTTCAAGCAAGAGAATTTCCCTCACAATTTTCGAGCTCTACGGGGTTTAGACGTTAGGAGACCTCTGATGTGTTATTTGAAGGCGACTAATTCGTTTCGAAAGCAGATCATCTTTTTGTGCTGTTCGCAGGTCATAAGAAAGCGATCATGACCTCTAAGGCCACGGTCGATCAGTGGCTTAGGGGGGCTATTGTATCGGCTTACCTGTTGCTGGGGGATTCTTTCCCTATTCGCATTCGGGCACTCTCCAAGAGGGTTCAGGCCTCTTATTTTGCGGAGTGTTGTCTGGTGTCGTTGGAGGACATTTGTTAAGCGGCGTCTTGGTTGTCTTGGCATTCCTTTGTTAAGCATTGCCGTCTTGATGTTGCTGCGCATCGAGAGGCGCTTGTTGGGACTTCTGTGTTGGCGGCCAGAGTAGGCCGGTCCCACCCTTGAGGAGGATTGCTTTGGTACATCCCACAAGTCTCTGGATTGATCTGGGGATGCTATGGAAAGTAAAATTATGTCTTACTTGATAATTTTCTTTCCATTAGTCCCTCAGATCAATCCAGAGCCCCTCCCTGGAATTCACTTTCGTAATCTCTGATCGGATTCAGTATACTTCAGTCGGGTCTTTTCACGTTCCTTTGTCTCTGGACGGGTAAGGCTGTTAGGGTGTGTTTATATTTACATTTCTAAGTTATAGCAGCTCGGAGAGTTTCTTCCAAGTTTATGCTGCTTTTGCAGAGACAGGAGAGTGTTCTATGGTTCTTACTGCTTTGGTATCATTATACTGAAGTGAGGCTGGCTGCACATGCTCTATTGTAGCAAACTTCTGAGTTCTCTCTTTCTAACCTGCTAGAGGAGGGGCATAACCCACAAGTCTCTGGATTGATCTGAGGAACTAATGGAAAGAAAATTATCAGGTAAGACATAATTTTACCTTTTCTGGCATGCGTAGCGGACGTGTGTAAAAACTGAAATTACAGCATGGACATGCAGTAGCCAGGCAGTAAATCTGAATTGGCATGCGTTGGGGATGCCTAGGCGCCTACCTAGCTTAGTAAAAGGGCCCCTGAAATGTAACGGGAGGTCTGGAGCTGTCAGGACTGACCAACAGCTCCAGACCTTCCATTAACTTTTCCACAGTAAAGCTAGGGACATCTTCTGTGCATCGGGTCGGAAAATGGCTGTGTATCACCATGCATGCACATTTGTATAGTAATTAGCTCATTATAATAGCTTTGCATTCCACTTTTGTTAGCTGCTACCATGATAGGAAAAGAGCTCGGAGAACCTCTTTGTGCATGTCCTATTTTAGTCCTTGCTCGCTAAACCAGCTAGAACTGGTATAAAAACCACTTTGCTGGCTCGTTAGGTTTTATGTATCTGGGCCTAAGAAAGCAATGGGAGACCCTTCTGCTGATCTCCACCACTTTTCTTCTGTACTAGCGTTAAAAGCAAGTTTACAACTCAGAGGCCATTATTTTCTGTTGCTAATCTTGTGATGTGTGAAAGTCTAGAAAATCCCTCTAGACACTTTGGTGTAGTCTAACTTGTCCTTGACGTGGCTGGTAATAAGCCCTGGAGGAGTAGCCTAGTGGTTAGTGCAGTTGACTTTTATCCTGGGGAACTGAGTTCAATTCCCACTGCAGCTCCTTGTGACTCTGGGCAAGACACTTAACCCTCCATTGCCCCTGGTACAAATTAAGTACCTGAATATATGTAAACTGCTTTGAATGTAGTTGCAAAAACCTCAGACAGGTGGTATATTAAGTACCATTTCCCCTTCCCTTATATCAGGGGCGTATCTGCGTGGGGCCACAGGGGCCTGGGCCCCCGCAGATTTTGCCCTGGCCCCCCTCCCGCCGCCAGCCCTCCCCACTGCCGTTTCTTACTTTTGCGTCCGCTTCCTCCTGCGCCTTTAAAAATATTTCTTCAGCTGGCGGGGGACCCCAACCCCCGCCAGCCAACCTGAGGTGACAACTTGCAAGTTCTTCCTCCGCCGTGGCCAACATGCTGGAGTTGAAAGCTCAACTCCAGCATGTTGGCCACGGCGGAGGAAGAACTTACAAGTTGTTACCTCGGGTTGGCTGGTGGGGGTTGGGGTCCCCCGCCAGCTGAAGAAATATTTTTAAAGGCGCAGGAGGAAGCGGACGCAAAAGTAAGAAACGGCAGCGGGGGAGGGCTGGCGGTGGGAGGGGGGTGGAGAGAGTCATTGGTGGCGGTGGGGGGGGGGGTCCGGTAATGGCGGAGGGGGGGTAGGTGGCGGCAGGTGGGGGTAAAATGTGCCCCCCTCCCCCTGGCTCTGGCCCCCCCTACCGCCGGAGGCCAGATACGCCCCTGCCTTATATAGCATTTTTGCTAATCCCAGATGTTGAATTACCTATTTCATCTAATGGTAAAATCCAGCAAGTAGAGATCTATAGACAGGTTCACTGAATTGACACAGCACAAAGAACTGCGCCAGTACATAAGAACATAAGAGTAGACATACTGGGTCAGACCAGTGGTCCATCTAGCCCAGTATCCTGCTTTCCAAACAGTGGCCAAGCCAGGTTACAAGTACCTGGCAGAAATCCAAATCTCAGGGCAAGCAGACCAGGGCGTAGCTACGGGTGGTCAGGCCCGCCCGCCCACTTAGAGTCCGAGTCCATCCCCGTCCATCCGTATCTTCGAATCCTCGCCCGCAGCGATGAACTGGCGGGTGGGGCGCCAGTGCGCCGCTCTCCAGTAGTAAAAGCAGCAAGCCGGCAGGTTTGAGTCCGTCCTTCGCTTCCCTGCCCTCTCTGCGTCCCGCCCGCCTGAAAGGAAATGACATCACAGGAAGGCGGGACACAGAGAAGGCAGGGAAGCGAAGGACGGAGGTGAACCTGCCAGCTTGCTGCTTTTACTACTGGAGCGTAGCGCCCCGCCCGCCAGTTCGCCGCTGCAACCTCAGGAGTGGAGTGCAAGTGAGCCAGCCCACACTAAGGAAGCCATTTGGTAAATTTCTGTTTCCACTCCCCCGTGCAGCCATCGCGTCGCCGTTCATTCAAAACACAGCAAGCAAACTTGTGAGCAGCTGCATCCACATTGTCGTTCTTTGCCAAGAGAGATGAGAGATGCTGCGAAGGGGGAAGGGGGGGTGGTGGAAAGAAACAGGATGGGTGGGGGGAATTCTGGCCACACTGGATCACAGGAGAGGGGGGCAAGACGAAAGAGAGAAGTGACAGGAAGATGCTGGGAGGGGGTGAAGGGTGGGGAGAAGAGAGGGAACAGATGCTGGGCTAGAAGGGTGGAGGGAGAGAGACATTGGGAAATGTGGAACCATGTGGGAGAGGCCAAGGGGGTGGCAAGCAAATGAACGCAAGGAGGATGGTGATTACAGGGGAAAGAAATATGGTAAGGGGGATAGATTGAAGATGGAAGGGAATGGATGGCTGGGGAAGTAGAGAGATGGGGACTAGGAGAACTAGTAGGTGAAAAGGAATCTGACAGGTATCTGAAAAGTAAAACAAAGAAAAGGGGTTAGACAGGATAAAATTTGGGTGGACAGAGCAGAAAAGAAAAAAAAAGAGAGGAAAGAGCTAAAATGGAAAGTTCAATATGTCAGAGGCAAGTGAAGTGAGGGAATGGAACAAGAGAGGAGAAAAAGACAAATGGACAGCAGCTGCTTGAAGGAGAAATAGCAGAAAGATTGGAAAGTTCAAAAGAGAAGCTGGATCAACATGATGGAAAAAGAAATGACCAGACAACAAAGGTAGAAAAGGCATTTTATTTTGAATCTTAACTGAAATATGATAGCTTGAGAAATGTGCTTAGCGGATGTCACTTTCCTCATGAGCTAAAGTGTTTCTGTTTCTATTTTGAGTTGGGAGGTGCTGGGGGAGAGGTGGAGAATAGGGGGAGGATAGGGGGCGGGGCAGAGAAAAAATTTTGTGCCCACCCACTTCGGGCTCAGGCCCACCCAAAATTGGCTGTCTGGCTACGCCACTGAAGCAGACTATGGACTTTTCTTCCAGGAACTTGTCCAAACCTTTTTTAAACCCAGATACACTAACTGCTGTTACCACCTCCTCCGGCAAAGAGTTCCAGAGCTTAACTATTTGTAGATTGAAAAAATATTTCCTCCTATTTGTTTAAAAGTATTACCATGTAACTTTCTTGAGTGCCCCTAGTCTTTGTACTTTTGGAATGAGTAAAAAATTGATTTACTTCTACTCATTCTACACCACTCAGGATTTTGTAGACCTCAATCATATCTCCCCTTATCCATCTCTTTTCCAAGTTGACAAGCCCTAACCTCCTTAGCCTTTCCTCATATGAGAGGAGTTCCATCCCCTTTATCATTTTAGTTGCTCTTCTTTGAACCTTTTCTAATTCCGCTATATCTTTTTTAAGATATGGCGACTAGAACTGAACCGAACATATAAAGAGGAATCCAATAAAATTTATATGGAAATATAATGTTTGATTTTAACAAAATATTTCTAAAAAGCAAGGAAAGACCTCAAAACGCCCGACCGCTTACTTTCAGTTTTCAGCGGCTTTAACTGGAGGCGTGGTGTTCATCACTGGTCATAAAAACCTTGCTTGGAAAGAATTATTTTAACTTTTAATTTATTTCCAAATAGATTTTAACAATTTTGCTCTTTTCACAAGAAAATTTTGTTTTTAAATATATATATATATTTTTTGTTACATTTTGTACCCCGCACTTTCCCACTCATGGCAGGCTCAATGTGGCAGGCAATGGAGGATTAAGTGACTTGCCCAGAGTCACAAGGAGCTGCCTGTGCCGGGAATCGAACTCAGCTCCTCAGGACCAAAGTTCACCACCCTAACCACTAGGCCACTCCTCACTCAATATCAATGCTAACTTCAAATTTTCTTTGGTTCATAAAAACCTTCACTGATTCTCATGAAGTGCTCTAAAGCAGCTTTACAAAGATTAAGTAAAGTCGAGCACTTATCTCTTGCCCGACGGTGCCCCATCCGTTTCGCTTGTGGGCTTTTTCAAGGGCTGTGCTTCGACAGGGAAAGCATTGAGAAAAATTTTTTCTGAAAAATATTTACCATATATTTCATTATAAGGGAAAACAATTGGAAAATTAATGTACAAAAACTGCTATAAAAATGCAAGTTAAGAGCTGTATTTTAAACTTGCATCTTATCTCATTTTAACCATGACTGGTTGCTTGTTTCAAGCAAAGAACTTTCATTTTCACACAGCTTTTAGATTTAATGATTGGAAAGATTACTCAAACCTAGCATTATAAGAACAATGACTAAGATTTAAACATTAAAAATTCATATGAACATCACAAATAAAGAATACTCTTTGGACTTACCCTCTCTCTTGATCTGACCATAACTTAGTGCTGCTTTGAACAAAGAACCCATAATTCAACACAGTATTTAACTTGTGAGAACCAAATGGATAAGCCAATCACAATCTGTTTTAAAACTATGATGTAATGTTATATAAATTGGCTTAATTTACCCTTTCAGTACTGATGTCCATTTTCTCAATTGTCTCATTGACAACACATTGTAATAGGGACAAACAGTAATGAAACAATCCCTGCTTGTATTGATTTAACTTGTGAGAAATATTAGAAATATTTTGTTAAAATCAAACATTATATTTCCATATAAATTTTATTGGATTCCTCTTTATATGTTCGGTGATCTTACATCTTGGAGTCCTGTATGGTAAGCCTCTTACTATTGTCTACTTAAGGGACCAGAACTGAACGTAATATTCAAGGTGCGGACACACCATGGAGTGCCTTTGCATTATAGTATTTTCGGTCTTATTCACCATCCCTTTCCTAATAATTCCTAGCATCCTGTTTGCTTTTTTGGCCGCTGCCGCACACTGAGCAGATGGATAAGCCAATCACAATCTGTTTTAAAACTATGATGTAATGTTATATAAATTGGCTTAATTTACCCTTTCAGTACTGGTGTCCATTTTATCAATTGTCTCATTGGCAACACATTGTGATGAAAACAAATAGTAATGAGACAATCTCTGCTTATATTAGCAACTCTTAGTTGTTAACTTCTAAAGTCCTAAATGCATTGAAAATCTAGTCATTATAAGAAAGTTTGATCCACACTTTATTTCAATTATATACCCTTTCAATACTGGAGTCTATTTTCACAATTGTCTCATTGGTAACACATTGTGGTGAGAGCAAATGGTAATGAAACAATCTCTGCTTGTGTTGGCAACTCTTTTGGTTATTGGCCTCTGGAGTCTAAATGCACTGAAGACCTGATCACATTACACTGCCAATCTAGTCTATTTGGCTTCCAAAATTTTGTTAAATTAATAAATAACAACAACATCAACTTGTTTGTTAATATAGCCAATACCTGACAAAATTGTTAAAATCTATTTGGAAATAAATTAAAGTTAAAATAATTCTTTCCAAGCAAGGTTTTTATGACCAGTGATGAACACCACGCCCCCAGTTAAAGCCGCTGAAAACTGAAAGTAAGCGGTCGGGCATTTTGAGGTCTTTTCCTTGCTTTTTAGAAATATTTTGTTAAAATCAAACATTATATTTCCATATAAATTTTATTGGATTCCTCTTTATATGTTCGGTGATCTTACATCTTGGAGTCCTGTATGGTAATCCTCTTACTATTGTCTACTTAAGGGACCAGAACTGAACGTAATATTCAAGGTGCGGACACACCATGGAGTGATACAAAGGCATTATAGTATTTTCGGTCTTATTCACCATCCCTTTCCTAATAATTCCTAGCATCCTGTTTGCTTTTTTGGCCGCTGCCGCACACTGAGCAGATTTCAGCGTATTCTCTACAATGACACCCAGATCTTTTTCTTGATTGCTGACCCCCAAGGTGGCCCTTGCATCAGGTAACTGTGATTCAGATTATTCTTTCCAACCTGCATCATCTTGCATTTGTCCACATTAAATTTCATCTGCCATTTGGACACCCAGTCTTCCAATTTCCGAAGGTCTTCCTGCAATATTTCACAGTGCGCACATGTTTTAACAACCTTGAATAGTTTTGTATCATCTGCAAATTTGATCACCTCACTCGTTCCGATTTCCATATCCTTTATAAATATGTTAAATAGTACCAGTCCCAGAAAAGATCCCTGCGGAACTCCACTGTTCACTCTCCTCCATTGAGAGAAATGACCATTTAACTCTACCCTCTGTTTTCTGGCCAATAACCAATTCCTAATCCACACCAGAACCTTGACTCCTATCCCATGATTCTTTATTATTCTCAGGAGTCTCTCATGAGGAACTTTATCAAAAGCTTTCTGAAAATCTAGATACACTACATCAACTGGTTCACCTTTATCCACATGTTTATTCATGCCTTCAAAGAAATGAAGCAAGTTGGTGAGACAAGACTTCCCTTGGCTGAACCTATGCTGACTCTGTCCTATTAAACCATGTTTATCTACGTGTTCTATAATTTTATTCTTTATAATAGTTGCCACTATTTTGCCCGGCACTGACGTCAGGCTTACTGGTCTATAATTCCCTGGATCACCCCTCACAGTTTTAAAAAATTGGCGTCACATTGGCCACCCTCTAATCTTCAGGTACCAAGGATGATTTTAATGACAGGTTACATATTACTAACAGATCAGCAATTTCATGCTTGAGGTCTTTGAGTACCCTTGGATGTATGCCATCAGGTCCAGGTGATTTAATACTTTTTAATTTGTCAGTTTGGCTCAATACATCTTCCAGGTTCATTGAGATTTCTTTCAATTCCTCCACATCATCATCCTTAAAAAACATTTCTGATACAGGCAGATCTCTTACATCTTCTTTCGTACAGACAGAGGCAAAGAATTAATTTGGTTTCTCCGTGATCTAACGGTCCCATGGATTCCCTTGCAAGCTTTCTGCTTCTGATGTACCTGAAAAAGTTGTTTCTGTGAGTTTTAACCTCTGCAGCAAGTTTCTCTTCATATTCTCTTCTTTTAGCCTTCTTGCCAAATACTTCAAGGAAAAAATTGTAAACCTAAGCAACACACTTCCTCAAAACACTACCGACATCAAAAACTTCATCAATGGACTGGACCCAACCTTAGGAGAATACCCAGCGGACCGAACCTGGTCAAACTTTGCTCTCCTCAGCGCCAAAACAATTACCCATGCAATCTATAGGTTCTCCGACATTCACTGCAAATTGGATACCTGCCCCAGCTACCTAATAAAATCCGCCCACGACCGCTTCATAGTAGACCTTACATCCCACCTAAACTTCATGCTCCAACAAGGTCTGTTTCCCAAAGAAAACAGCAATATCCTACTCACTCCAATTTCAAAAGATACTAAGAAAAAAACAAATGAACTTACCAATTACCACCCAGTAGCATCAATCCCACTAGCAGTCAAACTGATGGAAAGTATGGTAACCAAACAACTTACTGATTACATTAACAAATTCTCAGTATTACATGAATCACAATCAGGATTCCGCCCCCTCCACAGCACTGAAACAATTCTAACCACTCTCCTGGCCAAATTCAAGCAAGAAATAGCAATAGGCAAAAGCATACTTCTCATCCAATTCGACATGTCTAGCGCATTTGACATGGTAAATCATAATATTCTACTAGACTATTTTGGGATTGGTGGAAATGTACTCAAATGGATCAAGGGTTTCCTGACTACCAGAACATACCAAGTGAAATCAAATTCAAACATATCATCACCATGGAATGCAGACTGTGGAGTACCTCAAGGATCACCACTATCGCCAATCCTTTTCAACTTAATGATGACCCCCGCTAGCCAAGTCCTTATCCATCCAAGGCCTCAACCCATTCATCTATGCAGACGACATCACAATATACATCCCTTACAAACATGATCTGACAGAAATTACCAACGAAATCAAGCTCAGTTTGAACACCATGAACTCATGGGCAAATGCATTCCAACTAAAACTCAACACAGAAGAAACACACTGTCTCATCCTCTCATCCCAACACAATACATACAAACCTACAAATTTAAACACCCCAGATTACACCCTCCCTATCTCAGATAACCTGAAAATCCTTGGTGTTACAGTCGACCGCAGCCTCACACTTGAGAGTCAAGTGAACTCTGTAACCAAGAAAATGTTCCACTCAATGTACATAAGTACATAAGTAATGCCATACTGGGAAAAGACCAAAGGTCCATCGAGCCCAGCATCCTGTCCCCGACAGCAGCCAATCCAGGTCAAGGGCACCTGGCAAGCTACCCAAACGTACAAATATTTTATACACACAACTGTGGAACGCACTACCAAAAGCCATGAAAACACGTACGACCACCTCAACTTCCGGAAATCACTAAAGGCCTACCTGTTTGAAAAGGCATACCATATCGACCCAACTTAAGTGCCTGAACCCTGCAACACAGCGATACCATAGCCCGTACTTGAACTTTACAAAACCCTTCTTCTCTATGATTCCCCAATGTGTCTTTAACACATGAACCTTATTCGACCATATCATCACTTTGTATTTGTCTCTCTACCGAGTTGGCGAATACCTCTATGGTACCATGTAAGCCACATTGAACCTGCAAATAGGTGGGGAAATGTGGGATACAAATGCAACAAATAATAATAAATAAATAAATAAATAAATAATGCTTTACAACTGACTTGCCAGTGCTTATGTTGCATCTTATTTTCTTCATTTGGGTCCCTTTTCCATTCTTTGAAGGACAATCTTTTGGCTGTAATGGCCTCTTTACTTCACCTTTTAACCAAACTTAAGCTCTGGGAAGTGTATTGTCTCTCCATATGGGGGAGAAGAAAAGCCCTCTTTAATATGCTCCTCGCCCCAAAGTAGTTATACTTGTTTCAACAACTTCCCTTGTTTTTAAGGATGAGGGAAGAAACGGAAGATAGGAAAACTATTGCAAGAATATATATGGAAGGGTAAAAAGCCTAGGTTGCCATTGACTATACTTCAAAACCCCTAAAAGACAGGTCTGGAAGGGCCTCCTGAACATAAGGTATCTGGCAATATCAATGTGGGATGCGCCACATTAATGGTTTAGAGGGACTGAGGAGTTCTCAGTAATCTCCCTGGAAACAGCCATCGTCCCAGAGGTTCAACTTTAGTCATGTCTTACACACTGCAAGTAAATTACCTCCAAATAGTTTATTAATAATCCTATACATAATTCTTTGAGGGCAGTGTGGCGGTGGATTTGCAGGAGATATCATTTCTCACCGCAGGTAACCCCCTATTTATCAATTTGTAATAATTCAGCCTTCCCTCTAGGTCAGGGTAATAGTGTATTTGTAGAATAGGCAAAGAATGGCCTTCAATATTTGACGCAAGCTGTGATGGAGGAAGGGCGTATGAAATCTTTTGAGGACCTTCAACAGACTTATGGGATTTTGCTTACATACAGCTTAAACATTACGTTTCCTCCCTACTGTGGACTGATCTCATGGAGGATGTGATGGATACCCTGTCGGAAGCTTACATACTGGGGTCACACCAGTCCGTGCCACTTAAATTCCATCATCAGCACTTGAAAGATTCTACATCCGAGTTGAACTGCAGGCTACTGGCTTCCCGATGATCCCAAGACCTACAATGCACGGTAACAGAGGAACACTGTAACAATATCTACAACAACTCCAATCTAGTCGACAGTCTGTACTTCAGAAGGAGATGCTTTATAAATTCTTACTAAGATTCTACTTCGCACCACAAAGGGCGTTCTGGCCGGGTGTGGTGACGACAGTGAAATGTAGTAAATGTGGGGCGGAGGCAGTGACCCTCGGACACATGTTCTGGAACTGCCCCATCATAGTCCTTTTCATGAAGCGAATACTATGAGCAATTGATACTTATTGGAACTGTACGGTGGTACATGATCCATTAATTTTGTTTAACAGTTATACATATTGTATATCATAAAGGCCATGAAAAGGTGCAAACCATACATATTTCTAGTCTTTATTATAAGCTATTTTGCTCTTCTTTGAGCTGGGAGCAGATCTGGAATTGCAAGACAGCATTTTTCTGGTAAATACCTTTCTAAGGCTGTAGAAATTTGTGGTTTGACATTTGGCCTGTGCTAACTTGTGATAAGTTGCTGGTCAGCAACTAAGCCAGAGACTCCTATGCCTAAGGACACCTGCTATATCCAGATAGACAATCAGGAGAAGTGAGTGGGTGTGGGTAAAACTGTAAGGGTGGAGGGGGCTGGTATGATGACTGTGCATACCAAAGACATAGGTCAACCTATATCAAAATGAAAACTTATGCTTATGTGCATGAGAGGCCCTAACTGCCAATATAATCTATATATATAAAAGGCAACCCCAACGTTCTGAAGCCTCCACGGAAGTTGAGGCACCCGAGATATCCGGTGTGCCCTGGAGTGTCTGCACCGCCCTCGAGTCAAAACATCATGACGTAGAGGGCGGAGCTATAACACTCGAGGCCCGAAACCGAAACGCCACAGGCACGGCCACGGAGGCGCAGCAAACAAAAAAAAAAACAAAACCCTACCCACACACAGCGACGCCAACACCGAAACAAGGCAAGTAGCTCGGAGGGAGGGGGCCCCTTGCTAGCGCCCGTTTCATTGCCCTCAGAAACGGGCATTTATTCCTAGTAAGGGAATAAATGATAGACTTTGATGGAACATAAGACATCATAACAGGAAACAGAATATTCTGGAAAGATGCATAGTCATTAGGTAGGAAGGGTAATTATAATTAAGATAATGAAGAAAGGAAGAAAAAAGTATTAAGAGGAAACAGAACTGAGGATGGAGAGCCTCAGTGTGTCCACGACATATTGACAGCTCCCAGGGAAAACTCTACTTTTATTTGCTACATATTATACTGTATTGGGAGTTTATTTGTTACTATTTCAATAATTACTGATTGGCTTCTTTGACAATTTGAATAAACATTTATTATGTCTAATACTTATTTAGTAGCTAGAGTTTTTCTTGCCTGGAATTCTGCCTGGGGGAGTAAAGATTTACTCCTTCAGAAGGTTACTTCTGTCCCAGAGGCAAGACAGAAGGTGAACAATATACACATTCACCACCGACGGGGTTTACAAATTATATGTGTCAGGCCATTCTTTTTTGTGTTAAAGCAATTTTGCTGAACTGGCTGTTACACATGGGGCCAACACTGTCCCGCTGGAGAACACTTTTAATATTTCAGATGCGTATAGATAAACAACAGAATATATCCCTGGACGTGGGCCCAGGCCTCCGGTTTAGGGAGACCTTGGAACCACTTTGGCTTACAACTTCTAAGGCACGAAGTTATCTATTAAACATTTAGCCTTGAGTTTGTTTGAGTTGTATGGGGGGGGGGGGGGGGTGGGAGAGGGAGTTGGTTTAAAAGTTGTAACACAATTTACCTTTGTAATGTGTCTGTTATTTAGCATTTCCATAAAAATGATTTAAACATATTTTATTCGCCTATCACTAACCTACAATTCCTTCTTTAAACTCCAATCTTTAAGTTCCTAAAGCACAAAGCAAAATACTGTTCACTTACCAGAGAATTGTCCTCTTCTCTCAGAACTTCTCAGTAATCCCTAGTCTGGCCTGCAATTGATCACATAAACTCAAACCTTTTGTGTACATGGCTTTAACCAGTGAATGCTGATTAGATGGGAAGGAGAATGTCAGAATTCAAAATGTGGAGAACATAAGATCTAGTAGTGTCTCAGTAGAAATCTATCGGGAATCTTCAAGGTATGATAAATAAAAAGTAACTTTGAAACACCTGTCCATTTCTATATTAGGGAGTTTTCATATAACTTCAATCTGTATAGGAAACTTTCAAACTTCAGTACTGGGCTGCCCTTCCTAAATACTAGATGATTTCCTGAGAATTTTAAACCAACCAGGACCGTAAGAATTAAAAAGATCCTCCCGATTTTACCTTTCTTCACTGTCCAACAATACAAAGCCTTTAACTTCCGCAAACCATGTCCCAATGTGTCCACTAATAGGAGAGAGGGGCGCCGCAGGCAAAGGTGTGGAGGGGTGAGCGACCATGTCCTTCCAATCTAAGGATCAATCGGACAGCACAGCACTAGCGTGGGGGAGAGGGGCACCACAGAGGAAGGCAGGAAGGTGGCAAAGGCAAAGGCAGTGGAGAAGCGCAAGTGATGGGCTGATGGGCCTTTCAGTATGAAAAAAGTGCAGCACAGGTGGTGAGTAACAAAAATAGATTTTTGGGGGAAACAAATCGATTCACCAAAAAACAAATTGGCTAATCAATTTGAATTGCGAGTCGGACAGCACTATTCTCCGAGGACAAGCAGGCTGCTTGTTCTCACGACTGGGTTGACGTCCACGGCAGCCCTCCACCAACCGGAACAAACTTTGCGGGCGGTCCCCGCATGCAGGGCACGCCCACCGCGCATGCACGGCCGTCTTCCCGCACGTGCGTGACCGTTCCCGCTCAGTCTTTCTTTTCCGCGCTGGAGAGAGCCGCGTTTGTCTCTCTCTCTGTCAGCCCCGGAAAACCGGATCGCACTTTCGCCGCGAGATTTTCTTCGTTGTGTTTTTCTTCGCTTCTCTCTTTATTTTTGTTAAAAAAAACCGAGAAGAACTTGTTTTCCCTCGTCTTTTTAGCGGGGGCGTCTCGTTGGTCGATTATCTTTCGAGGTGTGAATTTTACCGCACCATCGACGACTTTGACCGCCGACGCGATTTTTTCCGTCGATGTCCTCGAAGGTCCCGAGTGGATTTAAGAAGTGTGGTCGGTGCAGCCGGCATATCTCGCAGACCGGACACTCACGCTTGGTGCCTCCAGTGCCTCGGGCCGGAGCACGATACCAAGACGTGCACCCTTGTGTCTCGGTTACGGAAACGGACACAGGTGGCGAGGCAAGTTCTACGGGACCGTCTTTTTGGAACTTGCGCCGGCCCCTCGACATCGACTTCGACGGCATCGGTATCGACGGCCGGATCTTCGGTACCGGTACCGATGTCCACGAAATTGGCACCGATGGCACCGACCCCAGGAGTACAGGTCCCATCGGCCTGCCGGTCTTCCGGAGACGGCAGGGGTGAGCGGCCGCGTGGGCTATCGGCCCCGGTCACTCCCTCTATCCTGTAGATCTACCTCCTCCTCTTCGGTACCGCTGAGCGCCGATGACGGGCACCGGAAAAAGACAAAGAAGTACCGTCATTGGTCACCCACGGCGCATATGGCTCCCGGCTCCAGAGACGATTCGACGCCGAGGAAGCGGCAGCACCAAGAGGAGCGGTCCCCCTCTGTAGTAGAGGTATCGTCACGTCAGGGTGCCAGCACTTCGGTGCCGTCTCCTGGACCCGAACAGCTTCCGGCACCGACACCTCTACCGGCCTCCTCGCCTTTCCCGACAGCGGGCCTGGACGAGTGCCTCCGAGCCATCCTTCCGGGGATCCTGGAAGGGCTGATGCGCCAGACTGTGCCGGCGCCGGGGGTGCTTGCGCCCTCGGCGCCGTTGATGGAGGCGCCGGCGTGCTCTGGCCCGGTGCCGAGGCCTTCGACGCCGACGCCACTTGCGGCGCCGGTCTCGACCGCCACGCAGGGAGCTTCATCTCCGCCGGCGTGGGAGTCCACCGCTCGACGCCGCCACCGAGGACTTGGTGCCTTGAAGTCAAGCCGGGCCCGGTTGAGGTCTGAGCTACAGGAGCTCATGTCCGACACCGAGGAAGAAGCCTCGTGGGGAGGAGGAGGACCCCAGATATTTCTCCTCAGAGGAGTCTGTGGGCCTTCCCTCCGACCCCACTCCTTCACCAGAGAGGAAGCTCTCGCCACCTGAGAGCCTCTCCTTTGCCTCCTTCGTCAGGGATATGTCGATTTGCATTCCCTTCCCCGTGGTCTCTGTGGATGAGCCGAGGGCTGAGATGCTCGAGGTCCTCGACTATCCATCACCACTAGAGAGTCCTCCACGGTACCGTTGCACAATGTCCTCAAAGAGACGCTGCTTCGGAACTGGTTGAGACCTTTATCTAATCCCACCATCCCCAAGAAAGCGGAGTCCCAATACAGGATCCACTCTGACCCAGAGTTAATGCGGCCTCAATTGCCTCATGACTCGGCGGTCATGGACTCTGCTCTCAAGAGGGCACGGAGTTCGAGGGATACCGCCTCGGAGCCCCCGGGGCGGGAGTCTCGCACTCTGGACTCATTTGGGAGGAAGGCCTACCAAACTTCAATGCTCGTGACCCGCATCCAGTCCTACCAGCTCTACACGAGCATACACATGCGGAATAATGTGAAGCAACTGGCGGACCTGGTTGACAAGCTCCCCCGGAGCAGTCCAGGCCTTTTCAGGAGGTGGTCAGGCAGCTGAAGGCGTGCAGAAAGTTCCTGTCCAGGGGTATATATGACACCTGTGATGTGGCATCTCGTGCTGCGGCCCAAGGTATAGTGATGCGCAGGCTCTCATGGCTGCGTGCCTCTGACCTGGACAACCGCACCCAGCAGCGGCTGGCCGATGTCCCTTGCCGGGGGGATAATATTTTTGGTGAGAAGATCGAGCAGTTGGTGGACCAACTACATCAGCGGGAAACCGCCCTCGACAAGTTCTCCCACCGGGCACCTTCAGCATCCACCTCAGCAGGTGGACGTTTTTCCCGGGCCAAGCAGGCTGCGCCCTATGCCTACAACAAGCGTAGGTACACCCAGCCGGCCCGAAGGCCTCCTCAGGCACAGGGACAGTCCCAGCGCGCTCGTTCTCGTCAACAGCGTGCGCCTAAGCAGCCCCCGGTGCCTCCACAGCAAAAACCGGGGACGGGTTTTTGACTGGATCCATGGGAACATAGCCGCCATCAAAGTGTCCGTGCCGGACGATCTGCCAGTCGGGGGGAGGTTAAAACTTTTTCACCAAAGGTGGCCTCTAATAACCTCCGACCAGTGGGTTCTCCAAATAGTGCGGTGCGGATACGCCCTGAATTTGGCCTCCCCTCCACCAAATTGTCCTCCGGGAGCCCAATCCTTCAGCTCCCAGCACAAGCAGGTACTTGCAGAGGAACTCTCCGCCCTTCTCAGCGCCAATGCGGTCGAGCCCGTGCCACCCGGGCAGGAAGGCAGGGATTCTATTCCAGGTACTTCCTTGTGGAAAAGAAAACAGGGGGGATGCGCCCCATCCTAGACCTGAGAGGCCTGAACAAATATCTGGTCAAAGAGAAGTTCAGGATGCTTTCCTTGGGCACCCTTCTGCCAATGATTCAGAAAAACGATTGGCTATGTTCCCTGGATTTAAAGGACGCATACACTCACATCCCGATACTGCCAGCTCACAGACAGTATCTCAGATTCCGCCTGGGGACACGGCACTTTCAGTATTGTGTGCTGCCCTTTGGGCTCGCCTCTGCCCCACGGGTGTTCACGAAGTGTCTCGTGGTGGTCGCGGCGTATCTACGCAAGCTGGGAGTGCACGTGTTCCCATATCTCGACGATTGGCTGGTCAAGAACACCTCGGAGGCAGGAGCTCTCCGGTCCATGCAGTGCACTATTCGCCTCCTGGAGCTGCTGGGGTTTGTGATAAATTACCCAAAGTCCCATCTCCAGCCAGTCCAATCTCTGGAATTCATAGGAGCTCTGCTGAATTCTCAGACGGCTCAGGCCTTTCTTCCCGAAGCGAGGGCCCACAACCTCCTGTCCCTCGCTTCCCAGACCAGAGCGTCTCAGCAGGTCACAGCTCGGCAGATGTTGAGACTCCTAGGTCATATGGCCTCCACAGTTCATGTGACTCCCATGGCTCGTCTTCACATGAGATCTGCTCAATGGACCCTAGCTTCCCAGTGGTGCCAGGCCACAGGGAATCTAGAAGATGTCATCCACCTCTCCATCAGTTGCCGCACTTCACTGCACTGGTGGACCATTCGGACCAATTTGACCCTGGGATGCCCATTCCAAATTCCACAGCCCACGAAAGTGCTAACGACGGATGCATCTCGCCTGGGGTGGGGAGCTCATGTCGATGGGCTTCACACCCAGGGACTGTGGTCCCTCCAGGAAAAAGATCTTCAGATCAACCTCCTGGAGCTCCGAGCGGTCTGGAATGCACTGAAGGCTTTCAGAGATCGGCTGTCCTGTCAAATTATCCAAATTCGGACAGACAATCAGGTTGCAATGTATTATATCAACAAGCAGGGGGGCACCGGATCTCGCCCCCTGTGTCAGGAAGCCGTCGGGATGTGGCGTTGGGCCTGCCAGTTCGGCATGCTTCTTCAAGCCACATACCTGGCAGGTGTAAACAACAGTCTGGCCGACAGACTGGAGCAGAGTCATGCAACCGCACGAGTGGTCGCTCCATTCCAGAGTGGTACGCAAGATCTTCCGAGAGTGGGGCACCCCCTCGGTGGGACCTTTTCGCCTCTCAGACCAACCACAAGCTGCCTCTGTTCTGTTCCAGACTACAGGCACACGGCAGACTAGCGTCGGATGCCTTTCTCCTCCATTGGGGGACAGGCCTCCTGTATGCTTATCCTCCCATACCTTTGGTGGGGAAGACCTTACTGAAGCTCAAGCAAGACCACGGCACCATGATTCTGATAGCGCTTTTTTGGCCCCGCCAGATCTGGTTCCCTCTTCTTCTGGAGTTGTCCTCCGAAGAATCGTGGAGATTGGAGTGTTTTCCGACTCTCATTTCGCAGAACGACAGAGCGCTTCTGCACCCAACCTTCAGTCTCTGGCTCTCACGGCTGGATGTTGAGGGCATAGACTTCGCTTCGTTGGGTCTGTCTGAGGGGGTCTCCCGTGTCTTGCTTGCCTCTAGGAAGGATTCCACTAAAAAGAGTTACTTTTTCAAGTGGAGGAGGTTGTCGTTTGGTGTGAGAGCAAGGCCCTAGAACCTCGTTCTTGTCCTGCACAGAACCTGCTTGAATACCTTCTGCACTTATCAGAGTCTGTCTCAAGACCAACTCAGTAAGGAATCACCTTAGTGCTTACCATCTTCGTGTAGAGGGTAAAGCCATCTCTGGAGAGCCTTTAGTCGTTCGATTCATGAGAGGCTTGTTTTTGTCAAAGCCCCCTGTCAAGCCTCCTGCAGTGTCATGGGATCTCAACGTCGTCCTCACCCAGCTGATGAAACCTCCTTTCGAGCCACTGAATTCATGCCATCTGAAGTACTTGACCTGGAAGGTCATTTTCTTGGTGGCAGTTACTTCAGCTCGTAGGGTCAGTGAGCTTCAAGCCCTGGTAGCTCATGCTCCGTATACTAAATTTCATCATAACAGAGTAGTGCTCCGCACTCACCCTAAGTTCCTGCCAAAGGTGGTGTCGGAGTTCCACCTTAACCAGTCAATTGTCTTGCCAACATTCTTTCCCAGACCGCATACCCGCCCTGCTGAACGTCAGTTGCACACATTGGACTGCAAGCGAGCGTTGGCCTTCTATTTGGAGCGGACACAGCCCCACAGACAGTCCGCCCAATTGTTTCTTTCGACCCCAACAGGAAAGGGGTCGCTGTCGGGAAACGCACCATCTCCAATTGGCTAGCAGATTGCATTTCCTTCACTTACGCCCAGGCTGGGCTGACTCTTGAGGGTCATGTCACGGCTCATAGTGTCAGAGCCATGGCAGCGTCGGTGGCGCACTTGAAGTCAGCCACTATTGAAGAGATTTGCAAGACTGCGACGTGGTCATCTGTCCACACATTCACATCACATTACTGCCTCCAGCAGGATACCCGATGCGACAGTCGGTTCGGGCAGTCGGTGCTGCAGAATCTGTTTGGGGTTTAAATCCAACTCCACCCTCCAGGACCCAAATTTATTCTGGTCAGGCTGCACTCTCAGTTAGTTGTTCTTCATAGGTGAATTCTGTTATGCCCTCGCCGTTGCGAGGTTCAATTGACCTGGGTTCTTGTTTGAGTGAGCCTGAGAGCTAGGGATACCCCAGTCGTGAGAACAAGCAGCCTGCTTGTCCTCGGAGAAAGCGAATGATACATACCTGTAGCAGGTGTTCTCCGAGGACAGCAGGCTGATTGTTCTCACCTACCCTCCCTCCTCCCTTTGGAGTTGTGTTTTTTGATCATTTTTGCTTGTCATTCAACTGAGCGGGAACGGTCGCGCACGGGTGGGAACATGGGACCGCCCGCAAAGTTTTGTTCCGGTTGGTGGGGCTGCCGTGGACGTCAACCCAGTCGTGAGAACAATCAGCCTGCTGTCCTCGGAGAACACCTGCTACAGGTATGTATCATTCGCTTTATGAAGGCAACAGGGAATAATGAAACACACAGAGTTCAACTGGAATGTTATTACATGATGCATATATAGTAACTTGCAAATTTGTCTGGTATGACTAGAGCATAAGAGAGAAAAAGTGATCAGGTGTTCAATATGGAAATTAGACCATTCATATAAAATGTTACATTTGAGACAATAATGCTTATGAGACAACAGAAAAGAATAAGGAATAAGTTCAGTGATGAGAGGAGCAGAATAAAAACAATAGCAAGAAGAATTTTCTGAGGCCCTGGGTCGTATCACTGTGTGCGAAATGGTTATGCAACAAATACATGAAACAGAATGTGCCTAAATATAGTGTTGTTTGCAAGTCTCTACCAATAAAAGACTTTATAAATATTTGCATTCCATGATGTGGAACATGTTTGCACAGAGTGAATCATTGCTGCTCAGACAAGGAAAAGAATGCCTTTAATGTTGTGAGGTGTGACGAGCAATTTTCCAGTGACCTTTTTTGTAACTCATTTTTATTGGCATTTTCAATTAACCAGAAACATACATAACCCATCCAAGTGAACTTCATTTACAACAATAAACCCCCTTTTCCACTCTTCTCCTGGATACTGGGGAATGCACATGAGGAGATGCTGCATGGTGGGGATGGGGAAGAGACAGAGACAGGGCATCCTGGGGGGGGGGGGGGGGAAATAACACACCGAAAAAGGAGATACTACATGGTGGGGGGGGCAGAAAGACAGAGAGAGAGAGAGAGGTCATCCAGCATGGCTTGGGGGGGGGGGGTGGAGAGACACACATACAGAGGAGATGCTATATGGCTGGGGGTGGAGAGACACACACACACGAGAGATGCTGCATGGGCTGGGGGGCTGCTTTTTATTTTTTGTTTTAATTAGTTTTATTTTATTCAAAAGTTAAATATTGCTTCTACTGAATTTTACCTGTATAATCTAAGATTATTTCTGGCTCTGTATATTGTTAGTGTATAACCCACCTGATTCCTTCTCTGATAATATTTTCTTTTTGATAGAGTTTATTTCAGAACTTTCAGTAAAGCATAATCATCGATAGTGCTTGGTGACTTTAATATGCCTGGAGGTCAAAAGAAAAATAACATGCATTCACTGTTTAAAGGTTCTATGGAAAGTTTTGGGTTGTTTATAACTACTTATCAACAGGGGAACATTTAGATTTGATTTCTGTGACACATTCTTTATATTTGAATATGGTTTCTGTAGAAATTAACCATGTCTCCTGGTCTGGCCATTATTTATTCATCGTGAGAAATGTTTAGCATTATTTCTGTTTTTACAGGAAAGAAATTTGTTAAAGTTAGTTTGAAAAAGCAGTTAGTTGATGCCCACTTAAGAAAAACAGTGACTCCTTTAATACCATCTTTTTCCTCTAGAGTGGACCTTTGGTTTGCTATGTTGAGAAATATTGCTAGTGAGATATTAGATTTTGAAACAGTTTCTGGGTCTTGTAGACATATAGCTAATGATACCATCAGGGCCTACCACTCCTTATGACTGTAAGGTGAGTGTGGAGAAAAAATCCGTCCGCTGAATCTAAAAATAAATGTCATGAAATTAACCAGATATTACCATTCAGAAATTTTGAAAAGTAAAAAGACTTTATTAATAGAAATTGGAAGAAGTTGTAAATAATCCTCATGACATTTTAAATTGGGTTCCCGACCTCACTATTATTTATTAATGTATTGGTATTTATATCTCATATTTGCCGAAAAGAAGTATCAGTTCAATGTGGCTTACATATTCTATATAATAAAACGCACCTCCAACATTCTGAAGCTGACTGCATGGCTGAGGCATTCCTGCTCTCTGTATCCATCTCCTGAATTGACATCATGTACTTCCAGGTTCGTCACAAGCAGAAGTGACCAACCACACAAGGTTTCTCGGCTTCAGAATGTTGGAGGTGCATTCTATTAAATAGGATCGGTCAGTTCCTTGAAGCACAGCCAGAGCTCAGCGTCCTGCACAGTAACGCTCAGACACCAGAGAGAGAGAGGGGGGAGGGGGGGCTGACACCAGAGAGGGGGGGGTGTGTCACACACACACTCTCTCTCTCACACACTCTCTCTCACACACTCTATGTCTCACACTGTATCACATTCACTCTCTATGTGTCACACAGTCACTCACACACTCTCTTGGTCTCATACACTCAGTCTCACAGAGAGTCTGTGTCTCACACACACTCTCTCTCTCACACACACTGTATCTGTGTGAAACACACTCTCTATCACACTGTGTCTCACATACGCACTTGCACACACTCTCATTCTCACATACACACTCTCTCTCTCACAGACACACTCACACCCAGACTCACTCTCTCACACACACACACACTCGCACATTCACTCTCTCTCTCACACACAGTCACTCTCACATACACTCTCTCAAACATACACACTCCGAGGAAAACCTTGCTAGCGCCCGTTTCATTGTGTCAGAAACGGGCCTATTTTACTAGTCTAATATAATAATTCGCACCTCCAACATTCTGAAGCTGACTCCTTGGCAGTGAAGCCGTGTAATGTTCGTAGAGTTCATAATTGCCCTGCCCTCGAGGGAACTCTGTATAGTTGCCAGGGAAAGAAACGCGACGTCAGAAGGAGAAGGGACCAACCACAGGTCTTGCACTCGCTCTCAGTGCCCTGCCCTCGGAGGGAAGGGAATGCTGCATATAATATTCACCCACCGGAAGTTCGTTCCCTCCCTCTGAGTTCCAGGGTCGTCGTCTGTCCCCCTCCCTCCCAATTCCAGGGTCCCCCTCCCTCCCCAGTTCTAGGGTCGTCGTCCCTCCCTTCCTCCCTCCCTTTCAGTTCCAGGCCCCCTCCGAATTTTAAAAGTCATCCTGACTTACCTCGCGCAGTAAAAAGCGTGCAGGCTCGGCACTACAGTTTTCCCTTCTCTGTCTTTCAGCTCTGGTCCCGCCCTTGCGGAAACAGGAAATGAGGGCAGGACTAGAGCTGAGAGACAGAGAAGGGAAAACTGAAGTAAGTGCCAAGCCTGCACGCTTTTTACCACTGCTGCAGACCGCCGTAACCCCCGATGACAGGGCCGGTCTTAGCAAGTGCAATTTGGTGGGGCCCCATCCTAGCCCTGTCCCCACCCTAGCTCCACCCCATTGATAAACAAAAATAATATAGATATATGCAATAAATAAAAATGAAATGAAAAGATATACAATAAATAAAGTGATGTGTAAAATATAATGTACAATATAAAACATATAAACCATCAAGTATTAAAATTGTTTTTAAAAATATATACAACTCTCTGACTCAAGAAGACTCCGACTCTGTCTGTCTCTTACTGGCTGCGGCTGGAAGCTCAAGCTGGAACTGGAACTCTCTCAACTCTCTTTGCCCATCTCGCGCGGCCCGCCCTTGAAGAAGGAAGTTGTCGCGGGGGTGGGCCGCATCATCAGTGGCAGACCAGGACTGTCTGCCACTCAGGAGGACCGAGCAGGATGGATCTACTGCTCTGCTGCAGTCTGCGGCGCTCACACATGCAGCACGCGTCGCGTCCATCATGCCACATGGCCTGGGGGGGGTCAGAGGTGTGGTCTCACTCAGGAGGAGAGGTACGGTCCGGAGCGGTGACTGGGCGAGCAGGGCCAGGGAGCGCTGCAGCCTGGCTGCTGCAAGTCTCTGGTAGGCAGCCGGCTCACGCACAGCAGAGCAGTCTGGCTGGGTCTGGGTTGCGGGTGGTTGGCAGCAGACTGTGAGCGCCGGTGCGGGAGCGGTATGGAGTGGAGGAGGCAGAGTTGAGGCGCGCCACGCGGGCCCCCTTAAGCACAAGGCCATATGCGGCCGCCTCGGTCTAAGACCGGCCCTGCCCGACGAGGTAAGTCAGGATGACTTTTAAAGTTCGGAGGGAGGGGGCCTGGAACTGGAAGGGAGGGAGGGACGACGACCCTGGAACTCGGAGGGAGGGACGACGACCCTGGAACTGGGAAGAAGGAGGGGGGACCTGGAACTGGGAAGGAGAGAGGGGGGGCCTTGGAACTGGGAGGGAGGGAGGGGGGACGCTGGAACTTCCCTTAAAACATTAATGGCAGAAGGTGATTACCTTGCTAGCGCCCGTTTCATTTCAATGAGAAACGGGCTTTTTTTTACTAGTATAAGTATAAAGCTACATTACAGGCAAACAGAGAATCAAGAGAGTGTACAGGTATTCAGGTGCATTAAAAATATTTTGTAACAGATACATTGTTAGAAGAACTGTAATTCAATATTTAAGAATTGACATCTTATAACAGAAACTTTTTGAATAAGAAGGCTTTTAAAGATTTCTGAAATAATAGGTAATTATTTATGTGTCTTATTCCCTTCGGAGTGTATTCCACCACTTTATGACTAAGTAAGGGAAACTGCTAGTGAAAGTTGATTTACATAAGTACATAAGTATTGCCATACTGGGACAGACCGAAGGTCCATCAAGCCCAGCATCCTGTTTCTAACAGTGACCAATCCAAGATCCAAAAGCGTACAATATATTTTATGCTGCTTATCTTAGAAATAAGCAGTGGATTTTCCCCAAGTCCATTTTAATAATGGTCTATGGACTTTTCCTTTAGGAAGCCATCCAAACCTTTTTTAAACTGTGCTAAGCTAACTGCTTTTACTACATTCTCTGGCAATGAATTCAAGAGTTTAATTACATGTTGAGTGAAGAAACATTTTCTCGGATTCGCTTTAAATTTACTACTTTGTAGCTTCAATCGCGTGTCCCCTAATCCTAGTATTTTTGGAAAGAGGTAAACAAGCGATTCATGTCTACCTGTTCCACTCCACTCATTATTATATAGACCTCTATCATTTCTCCCCTCAGCCGTCTTTTCTCCAAGTTGAGGAGCCCTAGTCGCTTCAGCCTTTCCTCAGAGGGGAAAATCTTCCCATCCCCTTTATCATTTCATCGCCCTTCTCTGTACTTTTTCTAATTCCACTATATCTTTTTTTGAGATGTGGCGACCAGTATTCGAGGTGTGGTTGCACCATGGAGCGATACAGAAGCATTATAATGTCCTTATTTTTGTTTTCCATCCTTTTCTCATATTACCTAACATTCTATTTGCTTTCTTAGCCGCCACTGTACCTGATATTCTTGTAACTGGGGAAAAGGAGAGTGAAAAAGTCTCTGGTGACTGGTAATGGTATTTTTTTGAAGAAAAGTCTGTCAAATTAAGCATGTAGTCCGGTGCCATCCCATATAGTATTATGAATATAAAAATACAGTTATGGCTTTTATTGGAAGCCAATGCAATCTTATCAGTAGTGGAGATGGCCTTTTCAAATTTGGCAACTTTGTAGATCAACCGTTGAGCTGTTTTTTGAGTTGTTTATAGTTTCTTAATTAAATATTCCTTAGCGTCAGCAGCAGATGAATCCAGTAACTAGTGGGTGGCATCTATCTACCAGCAGGTGGAGCTAGAAATCACAGACTTTTATCCCAGTGATATAGGATGGATAGCTCCTCCCCAAAGTATATCTCTATCTCCAGTAGGCGATGGAAGGACATCCTCTAGCTCCTGGATTCCTCTGTTGGGGTGCTTCTGACCTGGAGAGTTGAGCATGGGGGTGCTCTGGCTGTTCTCATGAACTTTTTTAATTGGTTTCCAACCTCACTTTATTTATTTATTTATTTATGTATGTATTGGTATTTATATACCACATTTGCCAAAAGTAATAGTTCAAAGTGGCTTACATATATAAATATAAGTTATATTACACGTAAACATAGAATCGAGAATACCTGTACACTCTTTCAGGTACATTAAGAAACATTTTTGTAACAAATACTGTCACAAAATGCCTATCCACCCGCCTGGGGCTACCTTTGCAACCACTTAGAGGGTCTATCCCCAGCAAAGCTCAGGTCTGCCCACACCTGCCGCTTGTGCTCTACACTAGCACCCTCCTCCCACTGACTGGGTCCCAACTGCCTCTGGGTGAGTCTCCCCGCTCTCAAATTATCCCAGTGATTCTGAGGATACTGGGAACCACCTCCCAGTGGTTCCACAGTTGCTAGAAAGCACCCACAGACCCAACACACAAACCACCAGGATTCTTAGTCAGTCCAGACAAGCAGTCATGAAAAAGGGGAACAATGAACAGAAAAGGTGCAATCAGCAAAACAATAACAGGTAACTGAAATATGGATCAATTATACCCTATCAGCTGCTCACAGGTTATCAAATATAACTGTTTACAGGCCTCAGCAAATAAATCTTTCTCTCTCTTCTCCCTGGCTAAGACTGGAGAAAAAAAGAGAGTACATCCTAGATGAATTGAGCTCCTGGGCATCAGAGCCAGAACACAAGTTTTCAAAGTATACTGCATCTCATTTCCTATCTGTGTTAGACTAAAGAAAAAAGCAGTCATTTCTCTGTAACAGCTTTAAACATAAACATGAACCACTTGCTGGCCAACTAGGAAATACACTTCAGGAAATAATACAGTTTACAGCTTAAACCCACTGTTTTGTCACAGATACATTGTTATAAGAACTGTAATTCATTATTTAAGAATTAATTTACATCTTGTAAAGAAACCTTTTGCATAAGAAGGCTTTTACAGATTTCCAGAATAGAAGGTAATTCCACCTTCGGGATACCTACCTTCAGGAGTGTATTCCACATTTTGTGGCTAAGTAAGGGAAACCGCTAGTGAAGTTGATTTGTAGTGGATATTCTTGTAACTGGTGAAATGAAGAGTGAGAGAGTCTCTGGTGCTTGGTAGTGGCATTTCTCCGAGAACAAGCAGGCTTATTAATTCTCACAAGTGTGTGTTGCCCGGTTATGGATTTATAAAAGCATAATAGAGCTTTGTGGAGCACGAGACTTGCTCCACTGCGCATGCACAAGTGCCTTCCCACCTGCCGCGAGAATGCAGTCTCAGTTCTTTTCTACCGTGATGAGGAGAGGGCATGCTTTTTTTACCATCTCCTTACATCACTCGGTCCTAAAGAGCTTTATTGGTGCCTCCTTTAGGCTATTTTCCGTTAATTTTTTCTCTCCCATTATTGGTGTTCCTCTTTTGCAACCTCCTTTCTTTGTTTCCCTTAAATTTTAGTTTATTTCCCCCAGGTTTAAGTTTCCTTACTGTTTGGTCTCATCAAGCTGCTTTTAGGCCTTAACTTCAGCCGTAAATGTTCCCTTTCTTTTCTGCCATGCCTTGCCCCTTTTTCAGGCACCATCGCTTTATTTAAATATAACCAAGGAAGTTTTTCCTTCCATATCCATGAAAGTTCCCAGTGGCTTTAAGGGCTGTACCCGTACAATCAGGATGATCTCTGGGAAAGACACCCATTCTTGGTGTCTACAGTGTCTTGGGTCCAACTATAGCCCCCCTGTGTTCTCTGTCTTCACATGAGATGAGGACCCAGATTTCCAGATAGGCTCAATGTGAGAAGATTCCTTGGAGTTAAGTCCTGGTCTCTCGACATCAACATTGGCAGGTTGTCGAGCGTTGCACCAGCATCAGGAGCGTCGGTAAGCATGGCTGCTGCTAGGCTCCTGACACTGGGAGCAGTGAAGCATCAAGTGGGACTCCAACTGCCCTCGAGGATTCCTGCTGTGCAGGGCCCCTGGGACCATCCATTGTTGGGACCCACCCCCGAGAAGACGTGTGGATTTGATGTCATCGTCGGGAGAAGGCCAAGAAGCATCGTCATCGGTTGCTCTCGACACATGGTGCTGGGAGCTCCGGGGCATTGAAGGATTCAGCACCCAAGAAGCGTCGGCGCCAGGAGGATCGCTCCTCCTCCACACAGGAGATGCCGATGTGCCAGTCTCCCAGCAGCCAAGACCCTGCTTCTGCATCACACCATCGATTCTGCAACCTGTCGGCCCTCGATGAGCGCATCTGGGCCTTGTCCCTGAGCTGCTGGATGGCCTCATGCAACGGGTTACATCGGCATAGGGGGTGCTTGCGCCTACCTTGCCTACTGTTGTGGCTTCCGCTTGGCCCTCAGCCTGTGGTGCAGCCTCTGACACCAATATCGGCAGACGACTCCGGTGTTGACTGCCACCCAAATTGGCACTCTCTTGACACTGGTGGAGGAAGCTTCACCAGAGATGAGGTGGGAACCGACTTCTCAATGCCATTCTCAAGGACATGGCTCCTCCATGTTGAGGCAGGTTCGGTCTCGATACTCCCATCAGGAGGTATTGTCTGACACCAAAGAGGAGCGCTCAAGGGATTCAGAGGAGGATCCAAGGTACTTACCTTTTGATGAGTCCTATGGAATTTCCTCTGAATGCTCCCCTCCTTTGGAGAGCTGTTCATTCCCTTCTTTTGTTAAGGAAATGACTGAAGCTATTCCCTTTCCTTTGGAAGTGGAGGATGAGTTCTGGACTACACGTCACCTCTTAGGGAGGCTTTGCCTCTCTCCATGAGGTACTCCAGGAAGTCCTCGTTAGGAACTGAGCATCCCCTCTGCTGGTCATGCCCAAGAAGATCAACACCCAGTATCGGATCCACAGAGATAAGTCTCAGTTGCCTCACAATTCCATGGTGGTGTAATCTGCTCTCAAAAGGGCCCGGAGTTCCAGGTCTATGCCTCAGCACCCCCAGGTAGAGAAGCTAGAACCCTGGATTCTTTGGGAGGAAGATGTACCAGGCTTCAATGCTCTCTGCCATATACAATTGTACCAGCACTTCACAAGCATCAGTTGCAAAAACTTGGTGTGCAAGTTGTCTGACCTGGCTAAGACGCCCCTCCGGAGCAGGCAGGCCAAGTCACTTTGCAAGTTGGTCAAGCAGCATAAGACATGTTGAAAATTCTTGGCCAGGGGCACTTATGACACTTTGATGTGGCATAAAGGATCTCTGCTCAGAGTTTAGCAATGCGCAGACGCTCATGGCTGCGTGTTTGTGACTTGGAACATTCTGTTCAGCAGAGGTTGGCAGATGCCTCATGCTGGGAGATAACCTTTTGGAGAGAAAGTGAGGAGGTCACTGATCAAATCAAAAAACATACTGAGACCATCTCTTCTTTCTCTTGCTGGGCCTTCGGCTCATCAGCCTGTTCAGGTTCAGCCCCAATGCGCTCGTTTACGTCAACAGCGTGCATCTAAGGGCCCTGCTACTCCCCAGTCAAAGCAAGAGAAAAGCTTTTGACTGGCTCCAGTAGAGCATAGCCGCAGTAAAATTACCCATCCCAGACGACTTGCCGGTTGGGGGGAGGATGACGTTTTTCCATGAAAGGTGGCTCCTTATAAACCTCCAACTCTTGGTTCTTTAAATAGTCCATCTCGGATATGTACTCAGTTTGGTATCAAAGAACTCCAAATTGCCCACCGAGAGCTCATTCATTCAGCTCTCAGCATAGGCAGGTAGTTTCAAAGGAACTCTCCACCCTTCTAAAGGCCCAAGCGGTTGAACCTGTTCCAACCAGGGAAGAAGGGCAGACATCTATTCAAGGTACTTCTTTGTGTAGAAAAAGCTAGGGAGAATGTGTCCCATCCTAGACTTAAGGCCCTGAACAAATTCCTAGTCTGAGAAAAGTTCAGGATGGTTTCCCTGGGCACCCTTCTCCCAATGATTCAGAATGACGATTGGTTATGCTGTCTGGACAAAGGATGCATATACTCACACCCTGATACTTTCAGCCCATCAGAAGTATCTTCAGTTTCGGTTGGGAACACATCACTTTACATAAATACATAAGTGTTGCCTTACTGGGCCAGACCGAAGGTCCATCAAGCCCAGTATTCTTTTTCCAACAATGGCCAATCCAGGTCACAAGTACCTGGCAAGATCACAAAATAGTATAATACATTTATGCTGCTTATCCTAGAAATAAGCAGTGGATTTTCCCAAGTCCATTTTAATAATGGCTTATGGACTTTACTTTTAGGAAGCTAGACAAACCTTTTTATAAACCCCACTAAGCTAACTGCTTTTACCAAATTCTCTGGCAACGAATTCCGAGTTCAATTACATGTTGAGTGAGAATATTTTCTCCGATTCAGTTTAAATGTACTACTTCATTGCATCCCCCTAGTCCTAGTATCTTTGGAAAGAGTAAACAAGTGATTCACGTCTACCCATTCCATCCACTTAGTATTTTATATACATCTATCATATCTCCACTCAGCCATCTTTTCTCCAAGCTGAAGAGCCCAAGCCATTTCAGCTATTCCTCATAGGGAAGTCGTCCCATCCCCTTTACCATTTTCGTCGCCCTTCTCTGTACCTTTCCTAATTACACTATATCTTTTTTGAGATGCGGTGACCAGAATTGTACACAGTATTCGAGGTGCAGTTGCACCATGGAGCGATACAAAGGCATTAAAACGTTCTCATTTTTATTTTCAATTCCTTTCCTAATAATACCTAACATTCTATTTGCTTTCTTTGCTGCCGCAGCACACTGAACAGAGGGTTTCAAAATATCGTTAACGACAGCACACACAATAACCGGCAGCGGCTCCTCCACAAGTAGTCCTGAGAAAGGTGCAGTACCAGCGGCGCTATTTTTCACTGACCCAGTCCCCCAGCAAACTGACGGTAACAGTATGGCGCCATCCCCCAACACCGACAATAGAAATAGTGGATACAGGCACCATAACTACCAGACACAGATCGCTGGATCACGGTCGCTGGGATCAACAGAGGGGCGAATTACTAATGCAAAATGAAGTAATTGCTAGAGTGAATTAGTAACAAGTAACTCAGCCTCTAGCTAAGTACGTTCACAGTAGCTCAAGTACTAACTGAACACTTGTTGCGTTTCGGAGAAAAGCCCTCAGAAACCTCAGATATTTAGTCTCTGGTTTTGAACACTGTTACAAACGATTTAACAATGTATACAGTGTTCAGTTTCTATCATCGGGCATAAAAACTCCGCTGGCTTGTAGGTTAAAGATCAACAGAGGGCGCCTAATGTGGCAGTGAACCAAACCTCGGACTCCCATTGACCTACCAGACCGGAGCAATGCCAGCTTCCCACACCGACAACCACAGCTGTGGAGACAGTTCCATGACTACACCGCAGCAACTTGAGTGCAAACCAAAGAATGGTGCGGGACTTCTAAAGAGGAGTGGCCTAGTGGTTAGGGTGGTGGACTTTGGTCCTGAGGAACTGAGTTCAATTCCCACTTCAGGCATAGGCAGCTCCTTGTGACTCTGGGCAAGTCACTTAACCCTCCATTGCCCCATGTAAGCTGCATTGAGCCTGCCATGAGTGGGAAAGCGCGGGGTACAAATGTAACAATAATAAAGGCATGATACAATTCACAAGCCCACACGGGTGCAGCTGGCAGGACCTTGGCGGGTCCAAAGTGGGTGACCTCGTGTTACAGCTTGCTGATACTGCCCAGTGAGGTATCTCCTGCTGCCCATTGGGGCAGAAGAGCTTGGAGGGAGATTCGAGTCTCCTAGGCAGCCGCCTTGACCGGGCTGCTGCCAAAACAGTACCTCGTGTTGCCTTTTAGCCTCGCATCAGCTCCCAGGGTCTTCACCAAATGTCTATTGGTAGTTTCAGCATCGCTATGCAGACTGGGAGTCAATGTGTCCCCATATCGCGATGATTGGCTGGTAAAGAGCACCTCTCCGGATGGAACTCAGGAGTCCTTGCAAATGACTATTCAGGTGCTCGAGCTACTAGGGTTCGTTTTAAACTACCCCAAGTCCCATCTTCACTTTGTCCAGAGATTGGAATTCATAGGAGCCCTGCTCGATACACAGAAGGCTTGAGCCTATCTTCTGGAGATGAGAGCAGACACTCTTATTACACTTGCTTCCAAGATTTGAGCCTCTCAGCAGATCACAGATCAGCAGATGTTGAGATTGTTGGGTCACATAGAGGGGGATAATCGAACGAGGACGACCATCTCTAAGGGCGCGAAGGGGCTGGGCATCCCGTATTATCGAAACAAGATGGGCGTCCATCTTTCGTTTCAATAATACGGTCGGGGATGCCCAAATCTCAACATTTAGATCGACCTAAGAGATGGTCGACCTAGATGTTGAGATGGTCGACCTTAGATATCGGTGACTTCAGTTTTCGCAGATAATGGAAACCGAGAACGCCCATCTCAAAAACGACCAAATCCAAGGCATTTGGTCATGGGAGGAGCCAGAATTCATAGTGCACTGGTCCGCCTCACATGCCAGGACACCAACCGGGCACCCTAGGGGGCACTGCAGTGGACTTCAGAAATTGAACCCAGGTGCATAGCTCCCTTACCTTGTGTGCTGAGCCCCCCAACCCCCCCCCCAAACCCCACTCCCCACAACTGTACACCACTACCGTAGCCCATGTAGTTGCAAAAACCTCAGAAAGGCAGTATATCAAGTCCCATTTCCCTTTCCCTTCCCCTTTCCCCTTAGGGATGAAGGGGGGCACCTACATGTGGGTACAGTGGGTTTGTGGTGGGTTTTGGAGGGCTCACATTTACCACCACAAGTGTAACAGGTAGGAGGGGAGATGGGCCTGGGTCCACCTGCCTGAAGTGCACTGCACCCACTAAAAACTGCTCCAGGGACCTACATACTGCTGTGATGGAGCTGGATATCACATTTGAGGCTGGCATAGAGGCTGGAAAAAAATGTTTTTAAATTTTTTGGGGGGTGGGAGGGGGTTGGTGACCACTGGGGGAATAAGGGGAGGTCATCCCCAATTTCCTCCGGTGGTCATCTGGTTGGTTCGGGCACCTTTTCGAGGCTTGATCATGAAAAAAAATGGACCCAATAAAGTCGGCCAAATGCTTGTCAGGGACGCCCTTCTTTTTTTCATTATCAGCCAAGGACGCCCATCTCTTAAGCACACCCCCGTCCCGCCTTCGGTATGCTGCTGACACGCCCCCTGGGAACTTTGGTCATGCTCGCGACGGAAATCAGTTGAGGACGCCCAAAATCGGCTTTCGATTATGCCGATTTGGGCAACCCTGAGAGAAGGATGCCCATCTCCCGATTTGTGTCGAAAGATGGGCACCCTTCTCTTTCAAAAATGCCCCTGATAATTTCCACAGTCTTTGTTAAACCCAATTAGACGTCTTCACATGTGATCAGCTGAATGGACCCTGGCATCTCATTGGTATCAAGCCAAGGGGAGCCTGAAAAATGTCATCCAAGTGTCCCCAGAGCTTACACGGAAATGGGGACAATTTGATCCAATTTGACTCAGCCACAAAAAGTATTGATGATAGATGCATCTCTCCTGGGATGGAGGGCTCATGTAAATGGACTTCATGCCCAGGGTGTTTGGTCCACCCAGGAGATGAATCTTCAGATCAATCTCCTGGGGCTCCGGGTGATTTGGAATGCTCTAAAGGCTTTCAGAGATGGGTTGTCTCATCAAATTGTACTCATTCAAACAGACAATCAGGTTGCAATGTATTACACCTACAAGCAAGGGGGCACCGGATCATGCCTTCTGTGTCAGGAGTCCATCCAGATGTGGCATTGGGCTTGCCAACATGGCATGTTCCTTCGAGCCACTTATCTGGCAGGCAAAAACAATACCCTGGCCAACAGACTGAGCAGGATAATGCAACCACACGAGTGGTCACTCAACATGGGCATAGGCTGCAAGATCTTCTGAGCGTGAGGCACCCCCCCTCTTTTTGCCACTCAGATCAACCACAAGTTCACTCAGTTCTGTTCCAGGCTCCAGGCCCATGACAGAAACTAGTGTCAGATGCCTTCCTCCACAGTTGGGGAACAGGTGTTCTGTGTGCGTATCCTCCAATACCTCTAGTGGGAAAAACTTTGTTGAAACTCAAGCAAGACCACAGAACCATGATTCTGATCGTGACACAGTGGCCGCAACAGATATGATTCCCTCTTCTTCTAGAGTTATCCTCCGAAGAACCATGGAGATTGGATTCTTTTCCAACCTTTATTATGCAGAACGAGGGGTCACTTCTACATCCTAACCTCCAGTATCTGACTCTCACAGCTTGGATGTTGAGAGCTTAGAATTCGCTTTCTTGGGTCTTTCAGAAGGTGCCTCCCAGGTCTTGCTGGCTTCCAGGAAATTCTCCACTAAGAGGTGTTATTCTTTCAAATGGAGGAGGTTTGCCATTTGGTATGAGAGCAAGGCCCTAGATCCCCTTGTCCTACACAGACCCTGCTTGAATACCTTCTACACCTACTAGAGTCTGGTCTAAAGACCAACTCTGTAAGGGTTCACCTTAGTGCAATTAGTGCATATCATCACAGTGTAGAAGGTAAGCCCATCTCTGGATAGCCTCTAGTTGTTTGCTTTATGAGAGGTCTGCTTTTATCAAAGCTCCCTGTCAAACCTTCACCAGTGTCATGGGATCTCAATGTCATTCTCACCCAGCTGATGGAATCTCCTTTCGAGCCACTGAATTCTTGCCATCTGAAGTACTTGACCTGTAAGGTCATTTTCTTGGTGGCTGTTACTTCAGCTCATAGAGTCAGTGAGCTTCAGGCCTTAGTAGTGGATACACCTTACACTATGTTTCATCACAACAGAGTAGTCCTCCGCATTCACCCTAAGTTCCTGCCGAAGGTGGTGTCAGAGTTCCATCTGTACCAGTCTATTGTGTTGCCAACATTCTTTCCACGACCTTATGCCCATTCTGGCGAAAGCAGCTTGCACACCTTGCAAGAGAGCGTTGGCCTACTACGTGAAGCGGACCAGGCCCCACAGACAGTCTGCCCAACTTTTTGTTCCTTTTGATCCCATCAGGAAACACACCATTTCTAATGGCTGGAAGATTGCATTTCCTTCACTTATGCCCAGGTTGCAATGGCCCTAGAGGGCAATTTCATGGCTCACAATGTCAGAGCCATGGCTGTGTGGGTAGCCCACATGAAGTCAGTATCTATTGAATAAATTTGCAAGACTGCAACGTGGTCTTCAGTCCACACATTCACATCACACTACTGCCTTGAAAAGATACCTGACACGACACTTGGTTCTGGTAGACAGTGTTGCAGAATCTGTTTCGGGTCTAGAATCCAACTCCACCCTCCTAGGCCTGTTTTATTCTGTTCCAGGCTGCACTCTCATTCAGATTGCATATAGTTTCAGGTTAATCTGTGTTATGTCCTTGCTGTTGCGAGGCACAATTGACCAGTGTTTGCTGTTTTTGGTGAGCCTGGATGCTAGGGATTCCCCACTTGTGAGAATAATAAGCTAAGATACTTACCTGTAGCAGGTATTCTCTGAGGACAGCAGGCTTCATATTCTCACAATCCCTCTCCCCTTGGAGTTGTCTTTTTTGTTACTTTATTTTTGCTGTAGTATAAAACTGAGACCGCATTCTCACAGCAGGCGGGAAGGCACTCAAGGATGCATGGTGCAGAGTGTCTTGAGAGTCACAAAGCTCTATTTATACTTTTATAAATCCTGGATCGTGCGATGTTGGTCGTCGTCACCCACTCACACTTGTGAGAATATAAAGCCTGCTGTCCTCGGAGAACACCTGCTACTGGTAAGTACCTTAGCTTTCTTGTAGGAAGGTCTGTTAGATTAAGCATTTAGTCCGGTACCATCCCATATAGTATTTTGAATACAAAAATACAACCATGGGGCGGTGAGCCCTAGGACCGCAGCCGGAGCTGTGGCAGGCAAGTCCCCTGGGATGGCACAAGGCAGGAACTGAGGCAAGACTAGAACAAGGACAGGCAGGACAAGGCAAGACGAGATAAGACAGGGTAAGACTGAGCAAGGCAGGACTAGACAAGGCAGGAGAAGGCAAGGCTAGGCTAGGCACAGCTAGACAAGGCAAGGCAGACAAGACAGGAACCGGATCCAGATGAAGCAAGGTAAGCAAGGCAACGGGGCTAGAACTGAACCCAGACAGGAACAAGGCAAGACAAGGAAACAAGGCTAGAACTTGGTTCAGACAAGACAGAGCATGGCAGGGCAAGAACTGGATCTGGACATAAGGCACAAGATAAGACCGGGCAAGGCTAGACAGGACAATGACTGGATCCAGACAGGGCAAGGAAAGCAAGGCAAGGCAGCAGAGCTAGAACTGGAACCCAGACAAGACAAGGCAAGACAAGGAACTAGGCTAAAACTTGGTCCAGCAGGTACGACATGGGCAAGACAAGAACTGGATCCAGGTGGGACAGAACAAGGCCACAAACAAGACAGATAAGGCAGGGACTAGAAAGCAAGGCAGGGCTTGGAGATTGGCAGGTACTTGGAAACTAGGCAGGGATTTGGAGACAAGACAGGGCTGGAACTTGGCAGGAATTCGTAGACAATGCGAGGCTTGGAGCTAGGCAGGACCTCAGAGACAAGGCAGGGTTGGAGCTTGGCAAGAACTCAGCAACAAGGCAGAGCTTGGAGCTTGGCAGGAACTTGGAAACAAGGCAGGGCTTTGGAGGCAAGGCAGGGATTGGAGCTTGGCAGGAACTCGGAGAAAAGGCAGGGCCAGGGCCATGCCAATACGGTAAGCGCAGTAAGCGCTGCAGGGGGCGCCTGCCTTCAAGGGCGCTGCGCCGTCGCGTTGTATTAAAAAAAAAACCTTACTCCTCCGCTCCCCTCCATCCCCGATTCGCCGGCGCTTTAAATTTACCTCGCTCCGCCTCCAACGTCTGCGCAGCATCAGTGAAAGCGCTGCCTGTCTGACATCTCACCACCAGCCCAGCCTTCCCTTCGCTCGTTAGTTACCTGTGTCCCGCCCTCAAGGAAATGATGTCAGAAGAAGGCGGGACACAGAGGGAACCAACGAGCGAAGGGAAGGCTGGGCTGGTGGAGAGATGTCAGACAGGCAGCGCTTTCACTGACGCTGCGCAGATGTCGGAGGGAGGTAAATTTAAAAGTCCCGGGGGGCGCGCGCAATGGTCTGCAGGGGGGTGCCACAGACCCTAGGCACGGCCCTGGGCAGGGCTTCAACGACAAGGCAGAGTTTGGAGCTTGATCTGGATCAGGAACAGAAGCAGGATCAGGAACAGGAACAAAGCAGGAGCAGGACCACGGCAGGATCAAGACTGGATCAGGAACACAGCATAACTAGGCAGGAATACGAAGACACACAAAGACCTTATTGTGAAGGCCCCAATGGAGGACAAGTACTGCCTTAAATACCTGACAGGCCAGAAGCTGAGCTCCACAAGCAGCCCTGGAACAGCCCTTTAAGGGCAGCTCTTCAGTGCGCGTGCGTGACCAAAAGAAAACTCTCAATGCCACCGCACTGGAGTGCATAGTGCGGGACCAGACCGCAAGGCAGGAGGAGTGAAGGAGAGCAGCATGGGACGCAGCCTGAGCGGGGTGCAAGTCATAGTGGGAGCTGTGACAAATACAGATTTTAAAAACAGTTCTGGCTTTTATTGGAAGCCAATGCAATCTTATCAATAGTGGAGATGCCCGTTCAAATTTGGCAACCTTGTAGATTAACCATGGAGCTGGGTTTTGAGTTATTTTTAGTTTCTTAATTAACAGTTTTTTTGCTGTTAAGTGTTACAAATTTTAGATGATTGAAATACACTTTTTCAGGGTTTGTCCTTGAATAGTTTAAAGTGAACACTGCAGCACAATTCATTTCTGGCAAGAAAAAGACTGATCACTTAACACCAATTTTGGTGGCCTTACACTGGTTACTAGTGTCAGCACGAATTGCTTTTAAAATATTATGCTTGGTATTTAAAGCTTTTAGAATGGAAGTTCCAAAGAATTTATCAGATGTGATTAAGAAGTATACATTTCCAAGACAGTTTTGGTCATCTCAACAAACTTTATTGGTACTCCCTTCATGATCTTTGATCAAATTGTCTCAACAAGGAATCATGCCTTCTGTTATTTTGGTCCTCACTTGTGAAATTTGTTGTCTAAAAACATTAGAAGCATTAATAGTTTAATGTGTCATAAAGCTTTGAAAACCTGGCTTTTTCAGCATGCTTATGGGCAGCTGTGAATATCTTGATTAGTGTCTGCAATATTGAAATATTTCTGTAATCTGAACATTAATGCATTATGTTTATTATTATTTTTGCTTTTATAGTTTTAATTTTTGTGATTTAATGTATGTTTGTATATTCAATTTTTGTATTATTGCCTATTATACTAATTCTGTAAACCGTTTTGATGCATTTTTGTGTATATCAAGTCAATAAATCAAATCAGATCACAGAGAGGGGAGATAGGGGCACCAAAAAGGGAGATGGATGATGGAGATGAAGAGAAAAGAAATGTCAAATGGACAAGGAGACCCTGGCAAGAGAGTTAAGAGAAGACGTGGAGGGGCATAATTGAACGAAAACATCTATCTCCATGGGCGTTTATCGCCGAGAACGGGTCCGTGAAGGGGCAGACCGAACCGTATTCTCGCAAAAAATAGACGTCCATGTTTTATTTGACAATTTGTGAGCTGGGCGTTTTTGTTTTTCAGCGATAATGGAAAATGAAAGCGCCCAGCTCAAAAACGAATAAATCCAAGGCATTTGTTCGTGGGAGGGGCCAGGAGTTGTAGTGCATTGGTCCCCCTCACATGCCAGGACACCAACCGGGCACCCTAGGGGGCACTTTTACAAAAACAAAAAAAAAAGGTAAAAGAGCTCCCAGGTGCATAGCACCCTTCCCTTGTGTGTTGAGCCCCCCAAATCCCCCTCAAAACCCACTGCCCACAAGTCTACACCATTACTATAGCCCTAAGGGGTGAAGGGGGGCACCTACATGTGGGTACAGTGGGTTTGGGGGGCGGTTTGGAGGGCTCCCATTTACCAGCACAAGTGTAACAGGTGGGGGGGGGGATGGGCCTGGGTCCACCTGCCTGAAGTCCACTGCACCCCCTAATAACTGCTCCAGGGACCTGGGTATGACATTTGAGGGTGAAAATAAAAAGTTGTGAAACGGCATATTTTGTGGTGGGAGGGGGTTTGTGACCACTGGGGGAGTCAGGGGAGGTCATCCCCGACTCCCTCCAGTGGTCATCTGGTCATTTAGGGCACTTTTTGGGGCCCTATTCGTGGAAAAACAGGGTCCAGGAAAAGTGCCCTAAATTCTCGCTAAAAACGCATATTTATTTTCCATTATCAGCGAAAGGTGCCTATCTCTGATCGCACGATAACCACACCCCAGTTCCGCCTTCACCACGCCTTCGACACGCCCCCATCAACTTTGTCCGCATCCGCGACGGAGTGCAGTTGAAAACGTCCAAATTCGGCTTTCGATTATACCGCTTTATTCGTTTTTGTGAGATAAACGTCTATCTCCCGATTTGGGTCGCAATATAGGCGTTTCTCTTTTTCAATTATAAGCTGGAGAGTAAAGCACAAAGAGGGGCATAATGGAAAGATCGTCCAAGTACGAATTAGGACGTTCTTACGAAAACGCCCAAAAATAGACCTGTATAATGGAAAAATAGTGTGGGCGTTTTTCGATAATCGATTATCCCTGTAAGAAAACAATCAAATGACGAGCGCATAAGCGTGACTAAATTGGGCGCCCTAAGATGGTCGATTATTGCAGGTGCAAATGACCAAATCAGGTGGTGTGTAAAATAATGTACAAAGGTGTATCGCAAGTACAGTACATGTTGTTCATGCCATCCGGGTACGGAAATATATGAGGAACGCATATATGTGTCAACTATAGACATATCATGCTGCTCCACCCATACTTTCATCATATGTGCCCATCTGAATGTCCGGATCTGCATGCACTGTACACCTACTGAACATGCAGTAAATGCATATTGTGTATATGTGAAAAGGGTCGGGTGGGGTGCGTCATACTCATCTATATAAGGCACGTTTCACACTCCTGCAGGCATGTGCACGTCAAAGACGTCTATGCTTACGAGGGCGTCCACGTGCTGATAGGGGCCATATATGGAATGGTCATCCATATATGGAGCTGTGCATGAAACGACGTCCCTCACGCAAGGTCGTCTATATAAGGCACTTCTTTTCCAACACGTGGAAAAATGGCACAACGGCGAGAGCCAAATTTCGCAGAGGCGGAAAGTTTGCTGCTCGTCAGGCTGTGCCTAAGGCACCGCCACACCCTGTTCATACAACACCACCACCTGCCCCCCAGGCTGCAGGCTATGCGAGCCTGGTCCCGCATCCGGGAACGATTAGAAAGGTAAGGTTATGGCCCAACCCCCCTCCCCTCCTGTACCTACACATATAACAGCTCCGTCATCAATGTTACCACCAGTAACTGGAGTGTCCATGCAAGGATCATGAGTAATATAGGAACATGCACAATCACTAATAATTTGTATGTTATTTAAACGACCACCATTCCCACATCCCTACAAGAATGTATTTCGTTAGGTTAGTATTGTGACTATGCTATTAGTGTTATGTGAAAATTTCGTTAGTTATGTGAAGCCACATTTTCCAACCCCTCTTTGCAGCCAGTGGGTTACAACGCCTCCAAATAGTGGAAGCATGAGACCAATGAAACCTATACCATACTTTATAACATGGTCATGATAACACATATAAAGTAGTTTAACAAGCATACATTATAATGTATACAAACGGTACTGTCTGGCCTCATGCCCACCTCTCTGGCATCATCTGCATAGGAACCAACTCGGTGGCTGCTGTGGGTGCTTCACCACCCCACCCCCAATATCAAATATGTATGGAGGGAGGGGTCATCTCCACTGGGGGTTCCACCCCCCAAAATGGTAAAAAGGTGGCTCCTATGATTCACTACCAATGGAGGTACCCCCCCCCCCCCAACACTGTAGACCCTCTCTCTCTGGTATGTGAATAGTAAATGAATGTGTGCAGAGGACAAAAAGGACGAACACCCCTGACCCCTGCTCTACAAACTTATATCTTACAGACGCTTTGGAGTCCACCGGGACCTAGAGTCCCTGCGGAGGCGGTTCCGCAGGGTGAGGCGGGAGAGGCCCGACATCATCCGGGCGGTGCGAAGGCACCTCAGGGCTCGCCGTAAGTATTCAAAAACAGGACACCTGTACACATTACTACATACATTTCATGAATAAAGCAAATGTGTTGTACAATATCACTTCCCATGTGCCTAATAGCCACCTAGTAATACCATATCTGTCCCAGATCAAGGATGCAGGTTGCAGGGGTTCTCCCATGAGCGTGCTTGCAACGTCCGACCATCCCCCCGAGATGAATGAGATGATATGCCACACTTTACTATTCCCCTTATTGTGGTGGCTGATTACTGTGTCCTGGTACAGGTGCCTGAGGCCCTACTTTTACTGCATGTTATGGCCTAAATCACATAAAAGAATTGTGCTCAACACCCTTCCCACTGCCCCCCCCCCCAATAACTCCTACAACAACTGCCCATCAACCCCTCGTTGCATCTCACAATGCAAACATGCTGGTCAGCAATGAATTTGGTATGCCCACATGTCCTGCATGGTGTGTGTCAGAGGAGGGTCCAGGGTTCTGTTTCATGTCATCTGATGCAGCTCATTCCCCGTGGGCATAGGCTACGCCTTACCACACCCTGCCCCATCCCCTGCCTCACGCCACCCAGCTACTGCACTATGCAAGCCATGGTGTATGCACTGATCTCAATCACACTCCTTTTACATACACAGGGCTCCACCAGCAGGAAGCTGAGCGGCAGGATGAGGAGGGCCACCACCTCCAGGAGGAGGAGGAGGAGGAGCAGGAGGAGCAGGAGGAGCAGGAGGAGGGGCACATGGAGGAGGAGGAGGAGCAGCAGCCAGGCCAGGAGGCGGGCCACCAGGGAGAAGAGGAGGAGGAGGACTCGGAGGAGGGAGTCCTCATCATAGACATTCCTGAGGACCCCTCCCCACCTGCAGCTCCTTATGAGGGCTCTCCCTCCCCACCTGCAGCGCCATCACCTGGCCCACCTCCATCCCCTGGGCCAGCTTCTGTGTCCCCTGGCCCACCTCCATCCCTGGCCATCTTCCGTGTCCCCTGGCCCACCTCCAGCCTTTGGCCCGGCTACGGTAGTGCGCCTCCTGCAGCAGCTGGTAGATGGCCAGCACCAACTTATAGTTGGCCAGCAGCAACTTCTAGTTGGCCAGCAACAGCTGCTGCAGGAGGTGACAGCCCTACGGCAGGGCAATGAGCAGCTCCAGGGCCACTAAGGGTACTGCTGGGGCTGCTCATTGCCCTGCTACAGAGGGCCTTACTAAGAGGGCGTGGCCGCCCTTAATTTAAATAGGGGGGGCCTGTTGGGGTTGTGTGTGTGGGGGGAGGGAGGGAATGTTGGGGTTGTGTGTGTGGGGGGGGGGAAATGTTGGGGTTGTGTGTGTGGGGGGAGGGAGGGAGGGAATTGTTGGGGTTGTGTGTGTGGGGGGAGGGAAATGTTGGGGTTGTGTGTGTGGGGGGAGGGAGGGAGGGAAATGTTGGGGGTTGTGTGTGTGGGGGAGGGAGGGAAATGTTGGGGTTGTGTGTGGGGGGGAGGGAAATGTTGGGGGTTCTGTGGGGGGTGGGGAGGGAATTGTTGGGGTGTGTGGGGAGTTGTGGGGGGGAAGAGGGCATTGTTGGGGTTATTTTGTAGGGGTGGGGGGGGGAAATAAATGTTGTTATAATATAACTATCAGGGTGGTGTGTGTGTGTGTTTGTCTCCCTAGGCATTACATATCACCAAATGGTGCTGTTGAGTTGAGAGGAAGGAGGCAGCAATATGCATAGCATTAAATGTGCTGTGTGAATGAGAAGGTGATGTATGTCTGAGAATGTTGGCCAGACAGAACGCCACCTGTTCATTCCAACCTGCATGGCTATATGTGCAGGGGGGTTGGGCCGGGGAGGCTGGATGGATATTTGTGTTCATGAATAAAAATGGCCAGCCAGCATCTCTCTCTCCCTTCCTCCCTCCCCTCCACCATACTGACCCACAATACAGAGTGCCATCAATAAGAGATGAATATTGTACCACGTGTGATCTGCCAGGTACACACTTCCACATAACTCCAGGTACCACATACAAAGTGTTTGCTGTCTGATGGACACATATCCTTACCCACAAGCCACATTGGTGGGGGGGGGAGGGGGGCAAGAAGGACCTACAAACAGCTGGCTCATATTTTCACATTGAATACATCAGCTATGGTATATAATGCTGAGGAGCAAAAGGGAAACAATGGGATACCAAATAGATGGATGGTTACTTCATCACAGTTGCAATGTAATACTTGTGTTAGGGAAGGGCACAAATAAAATGGTGCGCATTATTTGCAGGTGTGACTCACACTTCTCCTCAGTAGTTCGATCAAGGTGTGTTACATTCAAGTATTCTGGGTTTGTGTCAACTTTGTCCCTGAAGTGACTTGCCTTAGGTGGGATTTGAACCAGCAACCTTATGATTATAAGGCTGGTGCTCTAACCACTAGGCCCAGCAGCCACCAGGCTTTATCCACCACCAGTTACTTTGGGTTGGTACTGTACACACACCCCTTTCCCTCACCACCACGTCATAGGGCCTCAGTGCACTACCCTGTAGCCACCTTCGATCATTTTGTTCAGGCTACCGATTAAAACAATGTATGTCATGTCCCTACCCTACTACCTATGGAGCAATTTAGGAAGGTGTTGCATAAAGTGCTATACACATCCATTGCATTAATCATTCTCCCTCCCCCGCCTATGACCTTGAGAATGGGTGGCCACTTCATAATGGGGACCTGGGGTACACCACATAAACAACGGAAGATGGAAGCTACCGGGACCAATACAGCACTCCAACAGCTGGCCCACAACCACTGAGGGACCTGCCCAACCCCACAGTACAGTGCACAGGAACTGGTGAAAACAGAGCTACCTAACATCTGACTCCAGACTACATACATACGAGTGATGCACACTCCTTGACTATGAGCACAAAGAGAAGAGGTGGCAGACAAATGAGAGCTTACCATGAACGTCTGTTTCAAGACTGGTAGTGCGCCTTTTATCTTCTGGAACATTTAGCTGCACTCTCCCTGATTGAAATGACCCTTACCGAGGGTGCTTGATTTGGGGTGAGTGTACAAATTCGTGGCCCCCACACACTGCCTGCTACAACCAGGCAGAGAGAATGGAGAAAGGAAGGGAGCATCAGGCGATGTGGAAGAGAGGAAACGGAAGGCGTGGTGGCTGAGGGCCAACAATAATTTCCCCCCCCCCCCCCTAAATACACAGGTGTACCAAGCATGCTAAGGAGGGTAAAACCCTGTAAATGATTATTACGAACAACCGGCAAGGTCTCAGTGCAGGAAATGGCAGGTAAAATGGCAATGAAGAAAGGGAAGGCAGGTGGAGACGCCCATACTTATCTACTCATAATCGAAACCATGTGTTTCCTATCGCTATCTGAAGCTGGGCACGCTTAGGAATTATGTGCTATAATTGAAAAAGTAGCGCCCAAATCAGAAACGCCTATTCCCCCGTCTCAATGGGCGTTCTTGGCGCCATAATAAACGCCCACTCCAGTATTTTCGAAAACCCCATTGGTACATGCCACCACGCATGCCGCCGACCCGGAAGGGTCATTTTCTCGAGGCAGAGGTTGGAGCTCCTGGTACAAGAAATTGGTACAGCGGCACCGGAGTCTGTTTGCTCCCAACAGGGGCAGAGGCTGGCAGCAACAGTAAAGGCAGCGGGAATGGGAGGCAGTACGGGACAGCCTGAATGCTGTCTTCCATGCTGGAGAGACGGTGGAGGACTGCAAGAGGAATGGCGGAAGCTGAGGAGGGATGTTCGGAGGAAGGCATTGGGGCCAATCCCCCAGGCAATGACACTTGCCAACCTTACACCCATGGAGCTGATGGTGTACTCCCTCCTACCCTGCTAGGAGGGCACATCCACGGGATTGGCATCCCATGCGACCACCTCGGGCCAGGCTGAGGACTCAGGTAGGTGTTTCATTATGCAGTTGGGGTATCTGTTGTGCTGCAGTACACTTGTGTTATAGAAGTTGGGGGTGAGGGGGAGGGAGGTGAGGAAGTGGGGGGCAGGAGGAGGGAGGTAGGTGGGGGGTGGGGGGGGAGTACCTCTGGCTGTCCTTTCTGTATAGACAGGCCACCTTTATGATGCTGTTGTGACCTGGTAACCCCTACTCACTAGCTCTCTTACCCTTACTCCCTATCCCTACCGTATGTCATTGGGTTTCCTCTACTTGTCCTGTGTGCCATATGTAAGAATTAATTGTAAGCTCTCTTTGAGTAGTGGTAGTGGTCATGTGTGTTATAGGAGCAAGCAGACAGGGTGGGTGCTGTGTGTAGTGTGTGAGCACCCCCAATATTGAGGAAAGATCATGGTAGCTGTGCAGGGAGGAGTGTTGGTCACTGGGCTTAGCACCCCCCAATACTACTTTCCAGTTGGCTCCTATGGGTGTGTGTAGGTTACTACTGTGGCAGAAACTCTGGGGGCCGTCCTTCCCTACTACTCCCTCCTATTTTCCCATTACCAAACTGTGCCTAGTTCTCCTGTGACCTCTGTGCTCTACTGAGTGGGGCCACATGCATTCAACTGAAGGAGCCTGTAATGGGGGTCATAAAGCAGTTCTATGCAGTTTAGCAAGTCAGTAGTAACACAACACATGCTGCAATGTTGTTCAATTTAACAATTATACAACTACAGCTTGTGCACAACGTTGTGAGTGGTGTCCTTCTCTTGGCTGCTCATCCACCACCTCTACCCAGCTGCCTGCGCGGCCTCTCTCTTTCGTACCCGTGTCAATTCCATTCCTCCTCACCATCTCTTTGCTGGGTCATCAGGTGGGGGGACATACCAATGTATATGAATGCTGAAAGACAAAGTGGGTTATTTGCACCAACACTATTCCTCACTCTTGTGCTATACAGGTGAACGACTCAGAGGAGGCTGGCCCTAGTGGCCTGCAGGCCAACGCCCTACACCATCCGTCCAGCCTCAACCTCCACAGCCTGCAGCACCAGCAGTCCAGCCTCCACCACCTGCACCAGGCTGTGCATCCTCCGCGTCCACCACCACCTGCACCAGCTGTCCAGCCTCTACCACCACCAGCTGTCCAGCCTCTGCCACCACCACCACCACCTGCACCAGCTGTCCAGCCTCTGCCACCACCACCACACCACCACCTGCACCAGCTGTCCAGCCTCTGCCACCACCACCACCACCTGCACCAGCTGTCCAGCCTCTGCCACCACCACCACCACCACCTGCACCAGCTGTCCAGCCTCTGCCACCACCACCACCACCTGCACCGCAGAGGCCGCATCTCCAGCACCGGAGGACTTTGTTGAGGAGGAGGAGGGCCCAGCTCCCCGCCAGAGGCCATCTGGCCAAAGGAGGCAACTCCTGCGGCTGGCCACGGAGCTACTCCCGCCACAACGTGCGCTTGGAGGAGTACCGCCAGCAGAAACTGGAGCTGCAGCGCCAAGCACTGGAGGCACAGCAGCGAGCACACCAGGAACTCCTCCAGGCGCACCGTGAAGGCCACCAGGAGGTGCTCCAGCAACTGAGACGGCTGGAGCAGAGCATCCAACACCTGCGCCCTCAGGGCACCGCGCCTACTCCAGCCCCCGTGCTGCTGGAGCAGCCCCTGCCATCAACATCTTCCTCCACTGACCACCACAACCACCAGCTAAGAGGTGGGCATTGGCGCTCCTCAGCCTCCGCACCCACTCCTGCAGCACCCGCGCAACCTGCTCCCATTCTGGGTCCTGTGGCCAGACCACTAGAAGCAAGAAGGTGGCCCGATTTCCACGGTGCAGCCGAAGGCCGCAGGCTGCCGTGGGGATAGGAGGAGGACACTGGGAGCAGCAGCTCAGAAGAGACTTCCCATGCAGCACCAGCTGCAAAGGGAAGGGCGTGGGAGGGGTAGGAGGGGACGGGGGAAGGAAGGGGAAAATGATGGGACATGCTGTAGGGTGAGGGTTGGTGGGGGGGGGGGGGGGGGGGGGGGGGGGGGTGGTGGTGGTGGTGGTGACCAAACACATATGCACTGTATGTACAAAATAAATGTTCACTTACATTCACCTAAAACTTGTTTCAATGAGTCTTTGTCTTGCTCTTACGCCAAGCTGGTAGGCATTGAGCTCTGCTCTGTGGCTGGGGGTGGAGGGGGCTCTCTTCCAGCTCATCTGGGGCCGCTTCTGGTGGCGGCTGTGGCTCCTCTGGAGAGCTGTCCTCTGCGCTGGGCCAAATTGTGTAACATACAGCACGCCACAAAGATCTTGGCCACCTTTTCTGGACTGTAGAGCAGCTCTCCTCCAGACCGGTCCAGACAGCGGGAAGCGGTTTTTCACTAAACCAAAGGTGCGCTCAATGATCCCCCGGGTGCTGCGATGTTTCTGTTGTAGGTTTCTTCTGGCCCTGGTTGTGGGTGGATCAGGGGGGTCATAAGCCATGTCCTCTGCGGGTAGCCTCGGTCACCTTTGCAGAAAAGCAGAATGAGATAGATGATGTGTATCGCTTGGAGCAGGTACAGGGGGGGGCGGGGGGATTTGGATAGTGGGTTGTGGTGGAGGAAGCCAGGGCGGAGGGTTGGCCAGTGGAGGAGGTCTAGTATGGGTGGTACATGCATGTTGCACTTACCTAGTACCATCCACCATGAACTCCCCTCGCTCGAACCTGCGGAAGATGCCCGAGTGCTGTAGGATGTAGGCATCGTGGCTGGAGCCGGGGTACCTGGCACACACGTCTAATATCTCCCCCTGGGCATCACATACAACGTGCATGTTCATAGAATGAAATGCCTTCCTATTTCTGTAGGTGGCTTCGTGTGCCCGGGGGGGTCTGAGGGCTACATGTGTGCAGTCTATCACACCGATGACCGAGGGGAATCTAGCAACAGCATAGAAGGCGGCCATGTTGTTGTGCAGGGCCTGGGGGGTGGTGGGGAAAGTGATGTAGTGTGAGGTGTGAGTCATGAAGGCATCCAGGAACTGGGTGAGACAGTGTGAAATAGAAGCCTGGGTGAGGCCTGTGTTAGCAGCTAATACGGATTGAAAACTGCCAGTGGCCAGGACAGAGAGAGTGGAAGTGATTTTGAGGTGGGCAGGGATGGGGTTATTCCTACGTGTCTGGGGCTGAAGGAGGGGTGTCAGCTGCTCGCACAGCTGACGAATAGTAGCCCTATCAAACCTGAACCTTGTTAGACACTGCTGGTCAGTGAGTTGTAGGAAGGTGGTGCGGGGCCTAAACACTCGGGGCCGTGAATACCTCCTGCGGTGGGTGGCCTCTTCGTGTAGCCATGCATGCACAAAGTGCATTAAGTGCATCCATATCCCCACCACCAGTGCAAGTATTAGGACTAGTAGTCAAACAACAGCAACACACACAGATCTGTCACTTCCAGCCACCACGCCCTCTGGCCACTCACCATCGCCAAACAGTACAGGCACACAGAGACAAACGGAGGTCAGGGAATAGAGTATACACGTGGGAAGAGTGAATGGGGAGGGATAGGGGGAAGGGAAGGGGGCGATGGAGCAAAGGCAGTAGGAGTAAGGAACACGGTGAAAGGTAAGACACAAAAGAGGCAGGGCACACAGACGACCGTCACAGGTACTCAACACGCCTCGGCTTTCTCTCTGCAACCACCACTTCAGCTCTTCCACCAACAATATCGCCACTCTCCCTACTACACACAAACGCTAATGGGTCTAAAGACGATTTCCCCCTTGCTCGGGTCGCTTTTATTTCGGGTCCATCATATTACGCCCATCTTCCCGCTCAACCAGAGCCATTCGCTATTCGTTATACGTTGTACCCGTCCACGTCGTATCACCGCCCCTACACGCCCCCGACACGCCTCTATTTGGACGTTTTTACGTCCACGTACGAGCGACACGGACCGCACTGAAACATTGCTTTCGATTATATGGATTTACTCGTTTTTGTGAGATTAACGTCCATCTCCCGATTTAGGTCGACTCTTGGGCGTTTTTTTCGTTCGATTATAAGCAGGAAAGTGGATACTGGGACCAACATGATTAGAAAAATGACCAGGCAACAAAGGTAGAAAAAGTAATGTTATTTTCTATTTCATGATTAGAATATGTCAGTTTTTGGAATGTACATTTCCCAGAGCTGATCAGAGCTTAGAGGTACTCGGTTGTAATTTGTTTGATTTAGGGGGTAATTGGCTTGAAGAAGTTGGGAAACAGTGGTTTACAGTAAGCATAGAATCTACATCTGTAGATTTAAGTTTATTTTCAAACTTTCTATCCCACCCATTAGACAAGCCCTCTGGGTGGCTTACAATATAAGCGAAGAAAGAACAAAGTGGTGAAAGCGCAGTTGTAGTTCATTCCCTATCCCCCAAATGTGCATAACGAGGGGGGGGGGGGGGGACACAGGGTATGTGTCCATGTGGTCAAGACTTGCTCCCAAGGCATGCTGGAGAAGGCTAGCCAAAGGTGTCTTTAAACAAGAAACTCTTAAGGCTAGCTTTAAAAGTGTCCAGAGAAGGTTGGGCCTTGGACTGAAAAAATAATGCGTCTATTTGTTTCGTAGACTATCTTTCTAAAAGTAGGTACTACCAGGTGGTTTTTCTTGGCTGATCTAAGCAATCTGGATGGATGATAGTGTGTGAGATAGTGAGAGAAATAATCCCCCCGAGGTGTGACAGAAGAATTTTATAGGTAATTTGATGTGACAGAGGTAGCCAGTGTGCATTTTTCAAGTAGGGGATAATATGGTCATACTTTTTAGCCTTGTTTATAAGCCTGATAGATGTGTTCTGGATCTGTTGTAAATGATGACGATCTTTCACCCTGAGTCTCCTATATAGGGAATTACAGTAATCTAGTTGACTGATTACGAGGGAGTGAATTAGGATGTTGAGCACAGGAGTGAATAGCAGAGAGTGGATGGAACAAATAGAAGGAGCACTGGATTACTTGTGATATTTGCAGTTTAAAGCTGAGTTCTATATTGAGGGTGACTCCCAGAATTGGTGTGTTGCTTACTTGGGGGACAGGAGTGTTACAGAGAAGAATGGGTGAAGGCATGAATTTTTGATCACGTGCCATGAAGAGCAGAGATTTAGATTTATCTGGGTTCAATACAAATTGATTGTTATGGAGCCTACTACTACTACTTAACATTTCTAGAGCACTACTAGGGTTACGCAGCGCTGTACAAAATAAAGAAGGATGGTCCCTGCTCAAAGGAGCTTACAATCTAAAGAACGAAATGTCTAGTTGGGTAGTCTAGATTTTCTGGGCAGAGGTGAAGAGGTTAGGTGCCGAAGGCGACATTGAAGAGGTGGGCTTTAAGCAGAGATTTGAAGATGGGCAGGAAGGGGGCCTGGCGTATGGGCTCTGGGAGTTTGTTCCACGCGTGGGGTGAGGTGAGGCAAAAAGGGCGGAGCCTGGAGTTGGCGGTGGTGGAGAAGGGTACTGAAAGGAGGGATTTGTCTTGAGAGCGGAGGTTACGGGTAGGAACGTAAGGGGAGATGAGGGTTGTGAGGTAAGGAGGGGCTGCAGATCGAGTACATTTGTAGGTTAGTAGCTGAAGCTTGAATTGAATGCGGTACCTGATCGGAAGCCAATGAAGTGACTTGAGGAGAGGGGTGGTATGAGTGTTTTGGTTCAGGCGGAAGATAAGACGTGCAGCAGAGTTCTGAACGGACTGAAGGGGGGATAGGTGGCTAAGTGGGAGTCCAGTGAGGAGTAGGTTGCAGTAGTCAAGGCGGGAGGTAACGAGGGAGTGGATGAGAGTTCGGGTGGTGTGCTCAGAGAGGAAAGGGCGGATTTTGCTAATGTTATAGAGGAAGAAGCGACAGGTCTTGGCTATCTGCTGGATGTGCGCAGAGAAGGAGAGGGAGGAGTCGAAGATGACACCGAGGTTGCGGGCAGATGAGACGGGGACAATGAGGGTGTTATCAACCGAGATAGAGAGTGGAGGTAGAGGAGAAGTGGGTTTGGGTGGGAAGAGAAGAAGTTCGGTCTTGGCCATGTTCAGTTTCAGGTGGCGGTTGGACATCCAGGCAGCAATGTTGGATAAGCAGGCCGATACTTTGGGTTCAATACAAATTGATTGTTATGGAGCCAATTTGTTATCTGTACTAGTTTAGTGTTAATATCCTCAATCTGATGGGAATCTGTCATATTTACAGGATGGAGTATTTGTATTTCATCAGCATAAGCAGACATTGTGAAGCCTAGAGATTACAGTAATGTCAACAAAGGGGCGACAAAGATATTGAACAGTATAGGTGCTAAGATAAATCCTTGAGGTACATCTGAAATAGGTTGAAATGGACTGGAAAGAAAATTATGTACAAAAGAGCTGGAAACAGTTATTCATCTCATAGTTGGCTGCAAAGTTCTGTTAGCAGAAAATTTCTGTACAGAAAGGCACAATAACTACTACTACTACTACTACATCATTTCTAAAGCGCTACTAAATGTACGCAGTGCTGTACACTTGAATATGAAGAGACAGTCCCTGCTTAACAGAATAAGGTGGCATATCTCATCTTTTGGAAACTGTGTGAGCCTTACAAAATTACTATACTGGAAAAGCACTGGGTCACAAATTCTGGATATTGAAGATGTTATAATCACCCGGGACCTCGCAATTGCAACCGATAAAAAGCTAGGTGCAAGGAAACTGGACCATAATGACATTGATTATAAAGGTGTCAGTCTCTGGGAATTATGTAGGAAGAAAGAAGATCCTCAAGCAGGGGCATTGACAGCCCTCCAATTTTGGGGGTGGACTGTGGCGGGCAATGCATTCCACCCTCCTCTTCTCCCCCCCCCCCCCCCCCAACTCCTGCATTCACATGCTAAACATACCTTTGCTGGCTAGCCAAATAAATACAGTGCTGCTTCCTTCCTGCAGATGTCGGCGGTGCACAGAAGTCCCTGTGTCAGCAGCAGAAGGCACGCCACTGACTTCTGCAGGAAGGAAGCAGAGTGAGGAGGAGGGGAGCAGTGGCATTGTATTTATTTGGCTTCTGGGGTTTCGGTATTCCTGCCAGCGAAGGTAAATAGGTGCTTCAGTACTGGGGGGGGGGGGGCAAAGTGGGGGCCCAGGCCCCCAGCACCCCTCCATGGCTACGCCACTGTCCTCAAGTACCAAGAAATGCAGTCAGCGACCAAGAAGATGTAGCAGAGAAGATACTGAAATATTGCCCATAGTTTTGGGTGCCACAGACTTAATTCAAAGTATAACCCTGGGTTCATGTAGTCACCTAAGCCCCACTCTAAGACCAAGGCTGGGATTGGAATAATCCTACAGGCCAAATCAATAAAGTTCCTTTTCTCAAACTTCTGCTGGCTGGCTTGCTTTGCTGCTCTTTTCTGAATTTGTGGTCAGACCATTGAGAGTGAGGATGAATGAATATAGATCTAATTTTAAAAGAAAGAAAACGGAATAACTGCTGGGAGTTTGGAGTGGTTTGCAATAGACTGGGAACCCCCAAATTGAAGAAGAGGTGATAGCATGAAATGCTTGAGACAGTGTGAGCAAAGATGGATTTGTAGGCTGGACTCTTTGGAACCAAATATGTACAACACAGGAACATACATAATCATTAGCATCGAGACAGTACATATTTAAAAACAAATGGCCCTGTTTATTAAGCCGCGCTATAGGCACGCAAACTTTTTAGCGCATGCTAAAAATTAGTGCACGTTAATGCTAGAGACATCTCTATATGAATATAATGGGTGTCTCTATCGTTAGCATGTGCAGGGCTCAAACACAGAAACTAACATTGTACAGCAAGCAGCCCCCTACATCGCGATTCCAAATGCCTGAGTAAAAAAGAGTGATTTTAGCTGCTTCCTGAATTGCTTAATGGATGACACCACTCGCAATTCCACTGGCAAGGTATTCCAAATTGAGGCGCCAGCAATTTGAAGCATTGCAGATCAACTAGCCTCAAGCCAGACACACCTAAACAAAGGGATATCTAATAAGCAATTATCAAGAGGGCTGATAAAAACTAAAATAAGAAACCAATGAAGGAGGCTTTAAAAGTCAGAGTCAGAACCTTGAACCTGATCCGCCAGTACACTGGAAGCCAATACAAATCCCTCAAAGCCAGAGTAATATGGTCAAAGTTTGCCAGACCAGTCAAGAGCCTGGTGGCAGAATTTTGCTCAATTTGCAGAGAATGAATCATGAACTTTGAGAGGCCGAGGTACAGAGAGTTACAGAAATCCAACACTCTCAGTACCAAAGCCTGCAAAACAATCCAAAAATTAACTTCAGAGAGCAGCTTCTTCAAATTTCGCAACAATCTCAGTCTATAGTAAGCTGTCTGAATAACCCTCTTTATATGAGATTTAAAAGACAGATTAGAGTTCAAAATCACACCAAGGTACTTACACCCAGTAGTAATAGGAATTTAAGCATCTGCAAAATTCACTGCACCAGGCCAAGGCCCAGGATTCAAATGATTCGAGAATCTGAATTTTTCCTAGATGCAGCCTCAATCTGTTGGCAGAACACAAAGCGCTTAGTTTTTGAAAGCACACTGGAAGAAAAGATAAAATATCAGGAACAGATCGCTGCGCTGCAAAAAAAAAAACAAAAAACCCTGAATGTCATCAGCATAAAGCTGATAATGTACTTCAAGCATGAGAGCACATAGCTAGGGTTACCATATGGCTCCAGAAAAAAGAGGACAGATTGAGCCAGTCTAGGTTTTACTTACATTGCTTTCAATGGAAGCAAAACCCGGACTGGATCACTGTGTCCTTTTTCTGGAGCCATATGGTAACCCTACCCATAGCAGATCAGCATCAAATAAATATTAAGTAAGACATCTTGTTGTGATAAGAGATCAAGCTGACTTGTTACCATCCATAAAAACTCTAACCCCCCCCCCCCCCCCCAAAACTGATCAGACAAAAAAAGAATGAAAACACTGCATCACAGTACCCTGAATACCCAAGGAGTACAGCCCGTTAAGCAATATTTCATGATGAATTGTGTCAAAGGTGGTAGAAACATCCAAGAATATCATAAGATGTTCCTCGCCTCAATCAAATCCAGCTTGAATTGAATCCAATACAGAAAGTAAAAATGTCTCAGTGGAATGCTTAGCTGTAAAGCCATACTGAAATACATCAATTGACTCATTCTGCTCCATAAAATTCTGCAATTGATCCAACACGAGTTTCTCCAAAACTTTTGCCAGAAATTTCAAGGACGAACTAGAACGATAACCTGAGTAGGATCCAGAGTACTACCTTTCAACAAGGGATGAACAGAAGCCTTTTTAGAGCCATGAGTACAGCATCTTCCTGCAAGGACTTATTCATGATGTCAGTCAGATTGACTAAAAGATAATTTTCAGAGCTTTAATAAGTGTCGGGAACAATCATCCAATGGACAAGAGGGGTTAATCCTACTCATCACAGTCTTCACCTGCTCCTTGGGAGACAATCGAAAAACTCAACCATCTATCTTCCAGAACACAGGTCTGTTCCTGAAGTAGTCCAACATCCCCAAAGGAACTAGAAATATCAGCCACCTTCTTTAGGAAAAAGACTGCAATTCCCGACACAGTGTACCACAGAAAGGTGCAAATGGCAGAGTAGTTCGTCTTAACTTGTTTAAACAACTCATGAGCAGAGGAAGAAGCCTTAGCAATAGACTCATCAAAGAACCACTCTACTGTCTGATTTTTTTTTTCAATTTTTCATTAGAGTTGGGAGTGGTCTTGGAGGACTAGAGAAGGGTGGATGTGGCCCCCACTCTACAAAGTTGTCTGATCTCTGTGGTGAGTAAATTAATGGAAACACTTTTAAAACAGAGGATAGTGTGACTTCTGGAAACCAATGGATTGCAAGACCCAAGGCAGCATAGTTTTATTAGAGACTAGTAAAAGAGGCCCGTTTCGAACAGAAAGGAAACGGGCGCTAGCAAGGTTCCAGGGCCCCCTTCCCCTACTGTTCCCCCCCTCACCCCCTCCTCTTCTCCCCATCCTCCTCCACCACACACCCTCTTCGCCTCCTCCCCCCTTCTATCGTCTTAGGACCCCCACCCTCTCGTCATCCCAGGACCCCCCCTCCCCCTCTCGTCTCAGGACCCCCTCCCCCCTCTCTCTCATCTCAGGACCCCACCCCCTCCCCCCTCTCTCTCTCGTCTCAGGACCCCCCCCTCTATCCGTGCCCCCCCCCTTCCGATTTCCGCCACCCAGCGCCTCCCTCCCTCTGTGTCTGTGGCCTGCGAGTGCAAGGAGGATGTGTGCTGTTTAAAAAGTTTTACCTCCTGCTCGGCCGCCAACACTGAAATGCACCAAGTACAGATGCCGCTTCAGACAGGCTGTGGTTTCAGCTGTTCCTCTGGTCCCGTCCTCATTTCCTGTTTGCGGAGTTGGACTCTGGAACTCGTTGCCGGAGAATGTGGTGACAGTGGCTGGCCTTACAGAGATTAAGGGGGGTTTGGACAGATTCCTGAAGGAAAAGTCCATTAGTACATAAGTACATAAGTAATGCCACACTGGGAAAAGACAAAGGGTCCATCGAGCCCAGCATCCTGTCCACTGCAGCGACCAATCCAGGCCAAGGGTACCTGGAGAGCTTCCCAAACGTACAAACATTCTATACATGTTATTCCTGGAATTGTGGATTTTTCCCAAGTCCATTTAGTAGTGGTTTATGGACTTGTCCTTTAGGAAACCGTCTAACCCCATTTTAAACTCTGCCAAGCTAACCACCTTCACCACGTTCTCCGGCAACGAATTCCAGAGTTTAATTATGCGTTGGGTGAAGAAAACTTTTCTCTGATTTGTTTTAAATTTACTACACTGTGGTTTCATTGCGTGCCCCCTAGTCCTAGTATTTTTGGAAAGCGTGAACAGATGCTTCACATCCACCTGTTCCAGTCATTATTTTATATACCTCTATCATGTCTCCCCTCAGCCGTCTCTTCTCCAAGCTGAAAAGCCCTAGCATCCTTAGTCTTTCTTCATAGGGAAGTCGTCCCATCCCCACTATCATTTTAGTCGCCCTTCACTGCACCTTTTCCAATTCTACTATATCTTTATTGAGATGCGGCGACCAGAAATGAACACAATACTCAAGGTGCGGACGCACCATGGAGTGATACAACGGCATTATAACATCCTCACACCTGTTTTCCATACCTTTCCTAATAATACCCAACATTCTATTCACTTTCCTAGCCGCAGCAGCACACTGAGCAGAAGGTTTCAGTGTATTATCGACGATGACACCCAGATCCCTTTCTTGGTTCGTAACTCCTAACGTGGAACTGTAGGGTGAAAATAAGTAATTAGGGCAATAATTACTCCCTGATAATACTTATTACAAGGTTCCCGCTCAGTCTAGGGGATATTATAAAGGGACCTTGTTGCTGGCACCCTGCCAGTGTTTTGTTCCCCGCCAAAGAACCAAAGCCACGTCACAGATGGTATTATTATAATTTATTGTATGTAGAAAAATAGGAACACTCTGCAATAGCTTATATGCAATATAATATCTCTTACTGATATGCACACTAACAAAATATATTGTCTAACTACACTCTGATTATCCTGAGACTATGTACAGTAATGATTAGAACAGTACAAATGATATCCTAATGATCCTTATGAAAACTTATCACATCTTATGCAAAATACACATTAGCAGCTGTCCCTGACCAAGAGCTGACATAAACCAGTCATACTTAGATAAAACCACTGCCTAACCGCAGACTAGGAAATATATCACTGTGAACTCACCACGCTGTCCTGATGACGGCTTCAGATGAGACCGGAGCAGAATCTCCCCAGACGCTATCTCAGCTGTCTGTGTCTTATGTAGTGCAGGTCTTTCTCAGCAAACAAGCAGGTTTCTGTCTCTCCTTTGGTTATCAGAGCCAAAATCTCTGACACAGGTATTTGCACCAGTTATGCAGGTCACAAGGTTGGTATAATACAGTCTCTAGCTCACCCCGAGCCTTGCTGGATTTCTCAGTTCCTTCACAGGTACTCCTCCTCCGAGGGTCTCCGACTAACTTACTTCTCTCACTCTTCCAGACCTCTCGTTCGGGTGATAGCCTGGACCAATTAGCCTCTCGTAAAGTCCAGTACATGGGCAAGAAGAGTTCTTTGTTTTGTGACCTTGGAGATGGTAACTTCTGGTGCCATGAGTATGACTCCCTTCCCAGCGTCTCAGAGATAGAAGGGGGATGGTTGGAACACAGAATGTCCTTGGCTTCAGCAAGCCTGTCAGTGATTTTCCACAAGCTGAAGCTGGATCTTGCTGACACAGAGATATTCAGGTCAGAGGGTTGCAGCAGCCATCTTATTGTGCCAAGCTGTCATAGGCTTGTGTAGGCCAAGACCAGCTCAGGCTAGATCACAGGGAAATACCCCTACAGATTCCTCCCCTTGGAGATGGAATTTATGACAAAGGAGTAAATGCCTTCTCCAACCTAACTAGCAATATAACTAGACGGGTTGACATCAAGACTCATGGTCAGGACCAAATAAAACAAGAACTGTAAAGGTCAGTAACTCCATACTAACACTCTATTAATGCACTTCATGAATCATGGCTTTATGTTCACACGTAAATTCAAATGCTAAAATAGCAGATCATTAATACAGGAACAAATCATAGGGTTTTAGCAGTTATGTCCTAACACATGAGAATATAATCAACAATCACTTATCATACTATAAAATGCATGGCAAAAGCATAAGCAAATTAGTCCTTAATATGATAGTAGACTAAAACTGTTGCATCGTGGAGAATTACTCATGGTTGAACTCCACAAAGTCTAACAAAGTCAATAATATGAGAGTCTTTAGACTGTAAAACGACATAATGTCCAAACCATAGTCAATAGGGTGGACCGTGATGAATGATGAGGTGTAAAAGGACAACTTCTCACATCAAGAAGACATCACACAGGAACAAAATGGTCCACGTAATGGTGATGATGAAGAAAGTCTTCAAACATAAGCATTGGACACAGTTCAAAAAGAAAGTCAATGAAATGTCCCACAACAAACAAACACATCCAAAACTTCACTTTCAGGAACACTGGATCAGTTGAAATAAAAATAAAACCAAACAAATCCCCCCCCCCCCCCCCCCCCCCCCCCAACAAGAAGAATGATTCTTGGGAAAAGAAAATCCAACAGTCATGACTAAACAATGGAAATCATGAGAAACAAGGGGAAGGAAAGTTGAAAACCACCAATGGATTAGGAAGCAGGGCGTCAGGAACATCTTGAAGAACGACATCAGGAACAGGAACAGGATCAATCCGTTTGGCAACTGCACCGAATCTTCAAGGTTTTTGTTTTTCTCTGTAGCTGAAAAACAAAAGAAAACAAAGCTATTCTGCTTCATGGTTAGTTTGTGTCATTTCAACCATGCATGTATCTGGAACCAAATGACTGGGATGACATGGTCTCAACTGATTGATGTGGACCCATTTAAGGTTATCTTCACCTTGAGAATTTTTTCTGAGGCGAATTTGGTAAGCCACAGGTGAAGCGTTTTCCACTATAGGGAAAGGACCATGCCAACTGGGCAGAAACTTCTTTTCTTTTACCTTGTTTCTGGCAAAATTGAAATAGAATACCTTGTCGCCAATTTGGTATTCTTTGGAGGTAGTCCCTTGATCATAGTAGGCTTTCCTACCTCTAGCACTACTTTCCAAGTTCTTTTGGGCAAGGCAAAGGCACTTTGCAAATGCTGCCGCAAATGGGTGACATACTCATGAGAGGAAGTAGCACTGGACAAGTTCACATCATTAGTCCTGTAAAGCAAATGAATTGGTAACATCATTTCCCTACCTGTCATCATCTTAAAGGGTGACACGCCTGTTGACCGATAGGGTGTGGCACGTATGGCCATGAGGACCAATGGTAACTTCATGTCCCAATCCTTACCTGAGGAGGACACGTACTTCTTCAGAATGGCGATGATGGTACGATTAGCTCTTTCCACTTGTCCTGAGGACTGAGGTCGGTAGGCAATGTGTAGTTTACTCTTCACGCCTAGCATCTTCCACATGTGTTGGATCACTTCTGCGGTAAACTGGGATCCTTGGTCTGAGTCCACTCGCATGGGCAAACCCCACCGGCTGAACACATGATTCAGGAGTAAGGTAGCTGTAGTCTTGGCGGTACAATTGGGTGCAGGTAGGCACTCCACCCACTTGGTGAACATGCAGGTGACAGTAAGCATGTACTTGTTGCCTCGGGTGGATCGAACCACAGGTCCAACCCAATCAATCTGGATATCTGACCAGGGCATAGCAATACCCTTCTTCCTGAGGGGTGCTCGATGCGATGGAGAAGATGGCTGGAAACGACAACAGGTCAGACAACCTTGAGTATACAGCTTCACATCCTGACGCATATGGGGCCAATAAGCCACTTGCTTCAAGGTCTCATAGGTGACGCCTTCCCCTCTATGTCCTGCACATGGTTCATCATGAGCATGTTGCAACATGATGCTACGATATGTCTGAGGCACAACCCATTGCTCAATGCCATGCTTACTTGTCCGAATAAGCAGGTCCTGTCAGATCTTGAACTTCTTCCTGGATGTATAGCGTATCCTCAGTTCTTCAGATTGACACTCCTCTTCTGCCAATGGATGTTCTTGCGGATTCTGGATGTACTCATAAAATTGTCCAACCACTGGATCCGATTTCTGAGCCGTTACAAGATCAAATGATGGGGCTTCACTGCACCACTGGAACACGGGAGTCTCATTTGACTGTTTTGTTTGCTGTCGAGTGACAGCATGAACTGCCAATGTCTCAGACTCTGAAAACTGTCATAATTCTCCTGTGAGTGCACCTTCCTTGGCGAGTTGGTCTGCTAAGTCATTCCCTATCTTGTCAGGACTATCAACTTTGGCATGACCCTTAACCTTCTTCCAATAGATGGTCATGTCATGGTCCCATACTAGGCGATCTAAGGCCAGAATCAAACTTCCATGATGTACCGGTTTTCCTTTCGAGTTTAGCATGTTGTTCTGCTTCCAGTTGGGTAGATGAGAGACAAAGTTCTGTCTCACATAATCGGAGTCTGTACAGATGACTAGTTCCCTAATTCCTTTCTGAACTGCAGACTGTATTGCCACCAAAGCTGCAGCAATTTCAGCATACTGATTTGTCTGTGAACCCAAGCTATGCTTCAAAGTCTCTTCATGAACGGTTGGATTCCATACCACTCCCACACCTGTAACCAACTCATGGTCTGTGTCACGGCGGTAGGCGCAACCATCCACATAGACTTTGGGCATGGTAGTACAAATCTTCTCATCATACAGGTGGTGTCGATGAGGTTCTACCTCTAGTGGTGGGATATCTGTTTCAGGATTACCTGCAAAGGACTCATGTCCTGCACAGTCATGCAGGTCAGCCATACCTTGGGCTGCTACATTGCGATGTTTTTGAGCATACCTTACCTCTAGAGGCCATCCTTGAAGAGCCAGTGTCCAGGAGTGTTTCAGAAGCTTGGAATAAGGTTCTTTCTGTTGTCCCGTCAAGTGAAATCTCACTCGTTCAGGCAGCCCTTTCAGAAAAAGATTTCTGAATTCACCAAATTCAAGATCCTTTGCGTCTGGTATGGCCTGCCCCTGGAAAAAGGCTTGCTTCAAGCGAAAGGCCCACTCACGCGGACTCTCCTTGGGACCACAGAGCATATTATAGGCCGCCCGTTTTGCTTCCGTGTCATCTGCAAACAGACCATATCGCTTCTTCAAAGCTTGTTCCACAGTAAACAGGTCTGGGCTGTCTTCCACTATAGCCTCCAAGTACACCTGACATTCTTCGTCAAATGTCCACTTAAGTAAAGTCAGTTTATCTGACTCTGCAGTGACCTGTAAAGTCTTAAAGATTTCATGGACTGACCGCAAATGAGCATGTATGGATACCTTAGACGACTCCTTAAAAGGTTTGATCATAGTGTGAATAGTCTTCATTGTTTGGGAGTGTTGTTCCCTAGATAAAGTGTTATTTTTAAGTGTCTGAGTGGAATACCGCTGCTCACCAGTAGGGGATGAAAATGGTGGTGCGGGTGTACTGTTGATGTCATCAGGTAGTGCAGAGGGCTGTGACCTCCTTGGGTGTGGCACAGGCCCACTGTTTCTGGTGACATCATCAGGCAGGACAGAAAGCTGTGCCCTTCTTGGGCAGAGCATAGGCCCAATGGTACCAGTGACCTCATCAGGAAGTGCATTGTGCTGTGCCCTTCCTGTGAGGAGCATAGGACCAATTGTACCATGACTCTCATCAGTGGGCATAGTATTCCGGGACCTGACTGGTGGGAGTCTCTGATTACTAGTGTCTGTGTCCTCATCGGGGAATACAGTGTTCCGTGACCGGACTGGGCGGAGCCTGTGCTCCAGCATGCTGTTAAAGGTCTGCGGACCAAGAGTACTGTACCGGGGAGGCGCTGTCAACTGCAAAGGGTTAGACTCCTGCTCTAATTCATTACAAGGGACACATTCAGGCAGGCAAAATTGTTCTAGCACAGGGCTGGGTGATCTCACGTCATCCCTATCCTGCAACTCCGTGGGTGTAGCAGTAGCCTCATCCACCAAGTCACATACCGCCTTCTGCAACATCTCTAGGTCTCCTTTATGCTGATTGAGTGCTTTTATACACATCTCTTTATCCTGCAAAGCCTGAGGATAACTGCAGTGACAGGGTATTATTTTTCTCCCAGGACTCCGCTAGTTCTCATTCGGCTTTATGCCAAGCCTGCTGAGCAAAGCTATGACTTCCCTTTCTCATGTTGTAACCTCCCTATGAGGCATATTTTCAAAGCACTTAGCCTCCCAAAGTTTCATAGAAACCTATGGAACTTAGCCCTCCCAAAGTGCTTTGAAAATATGCCTCTATGTAAAGCAGAATCATATCCTGATGCATTTCTCTCTCCTCCTGTTGCCGGGAGTGAGTGTGATTTACTTCTTTCATTCGCAAAGTTAAAGTTTGCATCACCTCCTCTAATTGATATGATTTAGCAGAGAGGGAATCATTTTTCAGTCTGTAAGATTGGGCAGATCTGTTCCCAATGCAATCTGTCTTTCTCTAAAGTAGCACATTTGTCATGAAGTCCCACAACATTAGGCGCATGTACCATGATCATGGGAACTCTCAGTCACCCCCCCCCCCCCCCTCCCCAGTTGCCTGTGAAGTTTTGCTCTCAAGAGCCAATTGTAAATCAAGTCTCTCTTTAGGGCGTCAACTTCAGTATGCAACTGCTGAATTTCGTTTTGCAATGTAGAGCGATTACAACCTGCACTTTCCATTTTGGCCAGCAGGGTGCATGAGAGCTCCACTAATGCTGGAACAGTCAATCTATGCTTTTACCTTCAAGATTTGGTTTAAGACTGCCTCATATGCTTTGAAACTTTGTGCGTCTTCTTTGCGAAATAAGGACAACATAGACTTCAGAGAGCCCTCCGTAAGTGTTTTAGACTGGCCCCCTGCCACCATTGCATCAAACACTGCTACTTGTAGAGGCGAGAGCCTATGGCTAGGTGCCGCCATACTGACACCCACGGACAGGAAAGTGAAAGAAAGAAAGAAAGAAAAAAAAAACCAGCTAGCAATTAACACAGCTAGTACAAACACAAAAAAAACCTGGTTCACTGCCAGGTCATAAATCTGGCAAAAGCAACAGATTTACGACTACCAGACACGCTTCAACAGCCTTCACTGAACACACAGTAAGAGAATGTAAAAAACAAAGCTCAGACTTGTGCAGCTTAGGATATCTTTTTGAAACAGAGAACAAACTTACGGGTATAAACTGTTATCAACTGAATGACATTCCCGGACGCAAGCCTCCATTTGTAGGGTGAAAATAAGTATTATCAGGAATGATTATTGCCCTAATTACTTATTTTCACCCTACAGAACTTTGCATGATGTAGCTGTAATTCGGTTCTTTTTCCCACATGCATCACCTTGCTCACATTAAACGTCATCTGCCATTTAGCCGCCCAGTCTCCCAGTCTTGTAAGGTCCTTCTGTAATTTTTCACAATCCTGTCGCGAGTTAACGACTTTGAATAACTTTGTGTCATCAGCAAATTTTATTACCTCGCTAGTTACTCCCATCTCTAAATCATTTATAAATATATTAAAAAGCAGCGGTCCTAGCACAGACCCCTGAGGAACCCCACTAACTACCCTTCTCCATTGTGAATACTGCCCATTTAACCCCACTCTCTGTTTCCTATCCTTCAAACCAGTTTTTTAATCCACAATAGGACATTTCCTCCTATCCCATGACCCTCCAATTTTCTCTGTAGCCTTCATGAGGTACCTTGTCAAACGCCTTTTGAAAATCCGGATACACAATATCAACTGGCTCCCCTTTATTTACTCCTTCAAAGAATTGAAGTAAATTGGTCAGGCAAGATTTCCCCACACAAAAGTCATGCTGACTTGGTCTCAGTAATCCATGTCCTCGGATGTGCTCTGTAATTTTGTTTTTGATAATAGCCTCTACCATTTTCCCCGGCACCGACGTCAGACTCACCGGTCTATAATTTCCCGGATCTCCCCTGGAACCTTTTTTGAAAATTGGCAATACATTGGCCACCCTCCAATCTTCCGGTACCACGCTCGATTTTAAGGATAAATTGCATATCACTAACAGTAGCTCCGCAAGCTCATTTTTCAGTTCTATCAGTACTCTAGGATGAATACCATCCGGTCCAGGAGATTTGCTACTCTTCAGTTTGCTGAACTGCCCCATTACATCCTCCAGGTTTACCGTGAAGTCAGTAAGTTTCTCCGACTCATCCGCTTGAAATACCATTTCCGACACCGGTATCCTACCCAAATCTTCCTTGGTGAAGTCCGAGGCAAAGAATTCATTCAATCTCTCCACTACGTCTTTGTCTTCCTTGATTGCCCCTTTTACCCCTCGGTCATCCAGCGGCCTAACCGATTCTTTTGCCAGCTTTCTGCTTTTAATATACCGAAAAAATTTTTACTATGTTTTTTTGCCTCTAATGCTATCTTTTTTTCGTAATCCCTCTTGGCCTTCTTTATCTGCAACTTGCATTTGCTTTGACACTCCTTATGCTTCTTCTTGTTATTTTCAGACGGTTCCTTCTTCCATTTTCTGAAGGCATTTCTTTTAGCCCTAATAGCTTCCTTCACCTCACTTTTCAACCACGCCAGCTGTCTTGTGAACTTCCATGTTTCTTTTCTAATTCGCGTAATATGTTTGGGCTGGGCCTCCAGGATGGTATTTTTGAACAGTATCCATGCCTGTTGAACAGTTTTTATCCTCTCAGTTGCCCCTCTAAGTTTTTTATAACCATTCTTCTCATCTACTATAATAAAACTCACCCTCAACGTTCTGAGGACACTGACGTCAGTGAAGCCAAGCCCTGACTTACTTCAAAAAGGTTCGAAGGTTCGTGGTGGTGAAGCCACCAAAATCGCTCCGGGCCCCACCCTCGAGGGCGGAGCAATGGCACAACAACGAAGGGGTTGGCAGGAAGGGAGTCAGGGAGGCGGGGGTGGGGGAGGGAAATCGCTCCGGGCCCCGCCCTCGCGTCAAACATCATGATGTTGGGGGCGGAGCAATGGAAGAACAACGAAGAGGTTGGCTAGGGAGGGAGGAGGGGGGTGTTGGCGATGAAAACCTTGCTAGCGCCCGTTTCATTTGCTCAGAAATGGGCCTCTTTTACTAGTTTTATCAGTCTCCTTTTTTAAAGTTAAACGCTAATGTATTTGACTTCCTAACGTATTTGACTTCCTGTTGATATCAAGGTTGATATCAAAACTGATCATATTATGATCACTGTTATCAAGCGGCCCCAGTACCTTAATGTCCCTCACCAGATCATGCGCTCCACTAAGGACCAAGTCTAGAATTTTTCCTTCTCTCGTCGGCTCCTGCACCAGCTGCTCCATAAAGCTGTCCTTGATTTCATCAAGGAATTGTACCTCTCTAGCATGTCCTGATGTTACATTTACCCAGTCTATATTTAGATAATTGAAGTCACCCATTATTATTATAACATAGGGTTAGGAAAATAATAAAGAATATTTTTTTATTTTAGTTTACCTGGGATCCGAGGGAGGGGAGAGTTTAATTATTAGGTAAATTTTGGGGTAATCTGGTTGATATTTGGATTTTTTTAAATTTAATTTTGTAATCTCTCCATTGATTCCTATGGGGATTGAGTATGTAAAATGGAGATTTAGCAGTGCTGGCCAACATTCTGTTAGTCAGCAGAAAAGATTGGAATGCTGAAAAGGACTTTGGAATAGCTAGCCAAAGCTCCATAACCTGGGCAACGGCGTAGCTGGCAGTTAAGTGAGAGTGAGTTTGGTCTTCAGTGAGAGAGAAAGTGCTGCAGTGTCTGTGAATGAAAGAGAGGTGATTTTTGGGAGGAAAAGGAGGAAAGAATATTTTTAGGGAAATTTGATAATTAAGGGTGATTAAGGAACATCTTAGTGGAAGTAATAGCTTAAAGTGAAGAGTGCCTCCATTAGTATTTTGAGTTTGAATGTTTTGGGAGTGAAGAGGTGGGTGAGAGAGGAAGTAAGGTTAATTAAGGTAGGAGGGAGGCTATGTGACGGTGTTGAGTGTGATTAAAGTTGGGTTTTGGGAATCATATGTGGGAAAAGAGAAAAGAATTTTTAAAGGCTGTATGTGTGCAGGGAGAGTAATGAAGTGGAATGTTGGGGAACAAGCCTGTCAGCGGAATGTTGAGAGCTGTGCTGCACTGCTGAATGAGATCAAACACTCTGATTGAGTTTAGAGAATAAAAAACATAGCTCAGGTCTGAAAAAGAAAGGGAATTTAAATTAATTTTATTTTACTTGAGATAGTGGCCCCCAGTTAATTGTTAAAGTCACTTATTAATAGTAATTCCTTAAGAAGAAAAGTAGGAAGACAGGGTTTTGCTTCCGCTTATTTTAAGAGTGAGTTGTAGCCAGAAGATTGCACGGCTGAAAGGAACAACCATTTTGAAGGGCCCCACCGTAAGAAAGACTCCGTGAACAGATGCTATACTACAGCTAAGTACTATTGTGGAAAAAGGGGTAGTAAAAGAATACAATAAAAATAAAACTGTCTAAAACTATACTTACCTAGAGTCTCCTGGGAGTGAAGATCTTAGAGATACCTGAAAAGAGAAAGAGAAACAAAGTATCAAATTCTTAATAGCAATATTGAAACAGATACAAAGAAACAAATTGAAGAATGAGAGAGGACTAAGAAATAACACTTATCTGATCGCTGTTGGTTTTGCTGATTGTAGAGGGGTGTCCTGTAAGGGAAAAGAATGATAACATGTTAAAAGGTTATTCTTTGGGTTGAGATGTTTGAAAAGTGAAGGGAACTGGTACAAGAGACAAAAGTTTATTCATTATTGTTTATTAATGATATTTTAATTCAGAAATATATTTTCTTAACATTATCAATAGAAATCAAACAAAATAAAACATGGAAAAGAAAATAAGATGATACCTTTTTTATTGGACATAACTTAATACATTTCTTGATTAGCTTTCGAAGGTTGCCCTTCTTCCTCAGATCGGAAATAAGCAAATGTGCTAGCTGACAGTGTATATAAGTGAAAACATTCAAGCATTACTATGACAGTCTGACAGGGTGGGAGGAGGGGGGTGGGTAGGAAGTATGCATGGGGACATCAAAGCATATCATTGATATTCTAACAGGGTGGGTGTGGATAGGTGAGGGGAGGGTGATCAACAGAGACATACAGCTTTATGGTTTATAATGGGCTAGGAACCCCAGATCCTTGTTAAGTCCTTTCTGTTGGGTGTTAAAATATTCAATCATTCTGACTTCAAAGGTCTTACGTTCTTGTATGGTTTTAAAGTTACCTTTGAGGATTCTCACTGTGAAATCACTGGTACAGTGTCCTGGTCCTGTAAAATGTTGACCAACAGGCGTGGGAACCCTGCTGGCACCAGTATTGTTCATATGATGTCTATTGTTGAATAAAAGCATGAAAGATGGGGAGTGGAAAGCTCCATGATTACAACAAGCTGTTTCAACACTAAAGAGAAGAAGGTGACGGACATTAAACATCAGCCAAAGGCACGGCTCCAGAAAGTCTGTGGGCAAGAAGGGGGAGCAATAAGGGAAAACAGATGTAGCATGTTCTGCACATGATTAACAGCGTTGTGGTATTCAGAGACTTGCACAGGAATGTTGTATGAGAGAATTAGTCAGATGCCAAAGAAGAACGGTATAAAAACAGAGTGGAACAAAGAAGTAGTAAGCATTCTGACTTTTTTGCCTGTACATTGCTTGTTTAAGCATTCTGATTTATTTGCTGTATATTGCTTGTTTGAGTACAGATATGCTTCCTGAATACCTCCATTGACGGTATCCAGTAAAATTGTAAACTAAAAAAATGAATAAACTTTTTATATTCAATATGAAATTCGTCTAGCCTTTTCTTCAAAGTGGCGACCGCGGCAGGACGTATGCCACGCATGGAAAGAAAGGGCGAGACGAATGACAAATTAAGTGTTTGTTGTTAATGAAAGTTTTACAGGATTTTGAGAGCAAGCGTTGTTTAAGCCTGATTTCTGTGCACCACGGACGTGGGAGTGATCAACCTACTGACGTGGACATACAGGTGACGACTCCTGGGCTTGCTTAAAGAGAAATAAGAAGACGAGTGAGTAAGCTTACACTGTGGCCTTATTACCGGTATATTTGTTTAGCTTTGTGGTTTTCTTTTTTGTATATTTTCTTTGTTTAAGTGCATTAGTATATTTTTGTAGGTTGTGGCTCTATAGGAGAAATTGTAATAGTCAGAATAAAATGGAAGGGAAAGGGGCAGATAAGAAAGAAAAGCCCCCTGTATATACTTTGTATTTAGATTTAGATAGTTCAAAAAAAATGCACCCTTTGCAGCATGTCATAGAATTATTCCCGTTAGAAAAAAAACAGATTGAAGAGACACATGAGAAATGGGTCAAATATGATGCAAAAGATTCTTTTTTGAGCTGGTCTCAGTATGGATCGTTTGATCGTCCAAAATTATTATCTCTCCTGAGATACATACAAGAAAATAAAAAGAAGCAGAAAAGTTTAGAGAAGCATCTTACAATTTGGAATTTATTTTCTGTAGCAGCAGATCTTTTTCATGCTGATGTAGATAGGATACAACAAGAGGCAGAAATGTATAAAAGAAATAATCCCCCGTCGTATGAATCTAGCAGGGACACGTTGTGCCCCATAAGGGCGACTGATAAATGAAGGAATCAAAGTCAAAGCGCCCTGTGCCATGCGCTGGGTATTCGGCTCTTGATGACCCCCCCAGTGATTCAGAAAGTGAAAAGGGAGGGGATAATGAGGACAGTGATGTGGGGACTAGGGAACAGAAAAAGGAGGAAAAACGGGTGAGACAGAAAGAAAAAGGAAAGTCTAATATAGAATCAGGCACTTACCCTGATTTAAAAACCCTAATTACATCAGAACAATATGACCTGGCAACTCAATTTGAAATTGAGGGACGACTACGGATGTACTCCGAGCCTCCCATAACCATGTCAACCCCAACTCATAAGCGAACAAAAACTATGCCAACATCTTTAACCCCAGGCCCCCCAGGCCAATTTTTCGAGGCACGCATGTGGCTGCAGAACTTATGAAACTGAATAGTACTAAATATGGTGAGGAATGGTGGGGGGCTACTAGACACTTGTTAAATGTAAAACGGCTCCCCTTGCCGTGCGATGAAAATGGTCCTAGTACACATGAGGACATTCAGGAATTATTAAAGGCTGTCAACAAATCTTGCCCGGGTATAGGGAATGGAACATTTGTAAAAGAGGGATTGGAATTCTGGGATCATTGGTTCTACAAAATAAAACGTGATTGGGAAGAAGAACAAAAGCAGGAAGTCTGTGGGGCAATGGCCTCCAGCTTCAATGAACAGGTCATGCCAGTTATGACGCGCTTAGATGCAGCTGGCAATCGAGTACGCCATTACAAGCCATACACCCCCGTAGATGTTACAACTTTAGTTGCAAAAATTCCCAGTATAGTGAAAGGAGCTCGTATGTGGTTAGATGGAATAGAACAGGCAACAGCAGGAACTCAATTAACTATTGGGGATTTTAAAGCTCTGTGTGCGGCATCGGGAGTCAGTATACCTCAGCTTGCGGTACAATGCGGGTATCAGCGTTTGATGTCACACACAGCAGATGGGGATGTATATGTAGGGAATATTAAGGCTGCTCTTTCTGCAGCACTGCATGTGATGTATCCAACCCCGATTGATTTTTCAGCCATAACGGCAAATAAATGGGACCCTAAAACTGATTTTTCGGCGCATTTGACAAAATGTATAAATTTGTATAAGGCTCAAACAGGGCAAGATGCGGATGTGGACCATAATGTAGCAGTATTTTTACACCTATTCATGTCCACACTGCCTGATAATATGCGTAAGAATTTAGACGCTGTCATTGCCCTGTCCTCAAAGCCGTGGCCAGAAATAAGAGAGACGTTGATGCATTTTAGTAATGTGCATCGTAAAATGATAGAGACCCCTCAGAAAGAACATGCTAAATTAACTTCTAAGTTAATGACTATGCAGTTAAAGGATTTGGAAAGCAAGGAACAGGATAGAAACAAAAAACAAGAAACCATGGTAACGCCCTCTGCCTCACCTCCACAGGTCATTTACTATGTACAACCGGGATATAGCCGGCCGTACCAACCAAAGGGACGAGGCATGATTAGAGGAAGGGGTAGAGGTCGAGGGATGCAAGGATCAGGACTATCACCTAATAGAAGGACGCATGTACAATGTTGGGGCTGTAATCAATTTGGTCACTATGCCTCAGAATGTTATCAGAATACAGGAATGCCCCAAGTACAAATGCAGACGCAGCAAGGATTGATGCCCCAAGTAGTAGGGATACCTGTGAGTGCCCCGTAGACTGCAATACAGCAGCCAGCGACGCAATCACAGGGACCAGGAGCGGCAGTACAGAGACTGGGCACTGTAAATGCCTTTCCAACTTGGCAGAATATTCCAGACCAATGCTATTGACTGGAAGCGGACCCGTGTCAGGAAGAGGGAATGATTTTCAGGTTAGACACAAGGGAGCCCTTTATTACATTGACAATTGGAAAATATGGAACTCCTGTGAGATTTTTGATAGATACAGGGGCGAGTACCTCTGTGTTATGTGCAAAACCACAGGGAGTTAAGCTTTCAAATCAGTATAGAACAACAGTGGGATTTACGGGGATAGAACAAAGAAAAAGGCTAACGGAACCGACTCTGGTGCACTTGGAATGCCAACCGCATGGTTCAAGGGAGGCTGTGGTACCCTTCTTAGTGGCACCTGATTGCCCAGTAAATTTGTGTGGTAGAGACTTGTTATCTCGATTAGGACTGTGTTTAGATTTTGGAGATAAAGAAATACCAAGTTTGCTCACCATGGTCCAACAGTTGAATAATGAAAATAAAGTAAGGGTTATGGAAGAATTACCGCAATATATTTGGAGTACAAGTGATTCACCATATGGACTAGCCGTAAATGCAAAACCCCATAAGATAGAATTAATAGAAGGGGCACAGGGGCCGAAGCAAGACCCTTACCCCATACGACCTAAATTAGTATCCAAAACCCTGGAACACATTGGTAAATTATTGAAATGTGGTATTATTGAACCTTCAGTATCCCGTACAATACCCCATTGTTTCCGGTCCCGAAAGGGGGAAAACAATGTATGGATAGTACATGATTTAAGAGAGCTAAATGAGGTTACAAAAAATCAATTTCCAATTGTGCGAATCCCGCTACTCTTTTGCATACCCAGAATATATATGCGTACAACACTGTCATTGATTTGTCTAATGCATTCTTTTCAATACCTCTTCATCCAGAGTCTAGGGATTTGACGTCATTTATAGTACAGAATGAGGCATACCGGTGGACTAGGATGCCGCAAGGCTTTACTGATAGTCCATCGGTATTCTCAAAACAACTAATGATGGATTTAAAGGATTTCAGGAGTCAATTGCCTGACACGGTGTCATTGTTTGTCTATGTAGATGATATTCTACTGTCTGCTGAGACTGAAGCAGAATGCCTAGAATGGACTAGAAAATTATTTTTGTTATTAGGAGAGTTAGGATATAAATGTAACAAGGAGAAATGTGTTGTAGCTCAGTCTACTGTCACCTTTTTAGGACAAAATGTTTCAGCAGAACATAAGGTCATTATACCGGAAGTTATATCTATTTTAAATGAAACCCCGGTACCGCAAACAGTTACCCAGTTACGTGCTGTTTTGGGAATGTTAAATTACTGCAGACAATGGATACCAAATTATACACAAAAAGTAATGAGACTTTATAAACATTTGAAACTGCCCGCAGCCACACCAAAGAATACTCTGATTGTGTTGGACGAGCAGGATAAGATAGTACTGGCTAAGATTGTGAGGGATTTGTTATCCCCAGGACCCTTAGCAGTAATAGATATACAATCACCTGTAAAAGACATGGGAAACAGTTGGGCAGCCATGATTAATCAAAATAATGAAGTAAATACACCAGTAGCTTTTTTGTCAGGCTCTTTTAATCATGTGGAAAAGGGAATGAAAGAAATACCAAAGTTATTGACAGCTATTGTGACAGCAGTAGGCAAATGGAGAGCACAAATGCCACACGATTAAAACGCTGTTGAGCCCTAGCCAAACAGCATTGACAGCCACTAGATTTGGAAAATATCAAGCAGTACTTTTAGGACAAGATATAAGAATAATACCATTAACTAAAGAACAGAGAAATAAGATAGATCTGCTTTTTCCTGTCGATCAAGAGGGTGAGATCGATACTATCAAAATCCCTACATTTCACTGTCTTACTTTTGAACCCTTATCTGATGGGTTGATATGGTTTACAGATGGAGCTTGTGAAAGGACTGTTGCAGGCTTTGCCTGCGTGCAGGTGGATGAGAATCTAACAAAGATAACACAAGTACAATATAAAACCCCTCCTGACCATACTGCACAGCATGCTGAACTTTTGGCCGTTATCACGGCCTTACAACAAACTGATATGACTCAAAATGTCACCATATATACTGATAGTGGTTACGTTGCAAGTTCACTACAGTATCATATATTAAAATGGCAACGTAGGGGGATGATAATTAGTGCAGGTAAAAATCTACAACATTACACATATTGGAATTTGCTGTTTGAAATTTTGGCAAGAAGGGAACGTGAAGGTAGAAAAACGGCAGTTGTGTGGACCCCGGCCCACACTGAAAGGCCAACCTTTGAGGCACTAGGTAATGCTATGGCTGATGCAGCAGCAACGGAGGTGGTTAAGCAAAGTGAAAAGATTTTGTATAATACTAGACAGACACAGGAAGGGCCACTTACGAATGTAGATAAGATTGAAATGTGGCAGCCGGAGGGACAGGAAAGTGAAAAATGGTTGAAGAAAGGATGTATGAAATTGGGAAGTGAATGGTTTAATGAGGAAGAAGGATTACCTTGCATGCCAATGAGCCACGCGATTAAGGTATTGACTGGGTGGCATGCAACCATGCATTGGAACAAGGATACTATGAAACAACAATTTGAGCAAAGATTTTGGACTTTGAAAATTGATAACTTGATTCAACAGGTTGTGCAAAATTGCATGGTATGCAATATTAACATACCTAAACGAGGTCCTAAAATATCACCTGGGACACTTCCAATACCAGAAGGCCCAGCAAAAGAATGGTATATTGATTTCACTGATATGATTGTTCCAGTGCAGGGAAAAAGGTATTTGTTAGTTTGGGTGGATGCTTTCTCAAGGTGGATAGAAGCATTTCCATGTAAAAGGGAGACAGCACATGAGGTGGTACAATGCCTGATAACTCACATTATGCCAAGACATTGGTGTCCGTCTAGAATAATTTCTGATAACGGGACACATTTCAATAACAGTGTTTTGAAAGAAATGGAAACGATTATGGGTTTAACACACAGGAAAGTATCAGTGTATCGCCCCACCTCCAATGGTTTGGTGGAGCGCTACAATGGCATTTTAAAAACAAAATTGAGAGTCTTATTAAAATCTCTCAATAAAGAAATGGTGGGAAAATTATATACATGGCTTGATGTATTGCCATTAGCATTAATGACAATAAGGGCCCAACCTAATGGGCGTACAAAATTGTCCCCATTCCAGATACAGACGGGGCGTCAATTTTTTCCCATGCAAACTGTAAATGTGGATAGCACTATGCAGTATTGGCAAAAATTACAACCAATGCTAAATTTGACCAGTGACATGATTCGTACCAATGTGTCACATCAGGTAGGGACTAATGATGTTTGTGCTTTTAAAGTAGGTGATCTAGTACTACGAAAGAACTTTACACATAAAACGTGGAAGGATCCTGTGTATGTAGGGCCTTTTGCTATCACGGCCCTTACTCAGACCGCTGCCCGTCTGGAAGGTCATACTTCTTGGATACATTTATCAGATATTCAACGAATTAATAATATTGAAATGGACAAAGAATAAACAAACATCATGTCCCTAAACATGATGGTATTGGGATGTTGTTGTTTGTTAATGGACAATGAACACATATGAGAATAAACTTGTTACAGCGGCCAAGATGTTGAATTTGACTGATTGTATCATATGTGCCCACATCCTTGTCCTTGCCAGCTATGATATATGGGACTACAATGATAAAGTTGGGTGGGCACCGTTATCCCAATAATACCTGTGTAAGGGATGATGGAAACCTTCATTGGACAAATGAGACTATTTATAAGCAAGCCTTGCTTACGGACGACATCATTTTGGTGTCTGATTAATAGTATGACAACTGGAAACATCCCCGATAAAGTGCAATTACACGCACAATGTTGTAACAGGTAATTGGTCTATAGAAGGAAGTACAGTGATTGTAAATGTCACAGCCACCAAAGAAAAGTGTGGCAATAAAACAAGCTGCAATAAGACTTTAACTCAATGGTATGTAACAACTGATTCAATGAATGTTAATACTTTGGAATATGCTTTTAATTTGTGTAATTTTTAATGCCACATCAGTTAATGCAATTAGGCATTATCCTTATAATTGTTCTTATATGAAAAGTAAGAATGACAGTGTACTTCCCTTTGATGAAGCTCACTGTCTGTATTCAAAGGAAATATAAATTTTGTACCCTAGTACAGTTGAATCTGTTTGATGCTGTGTAGCATGTGTATTGGCATGTTTGCAAGGATGTGCCAGGATGCTTTTAAAATGACAATGGTAACTGAAATCAAGAATGAATAGAACTTTTATTAATATGTCAGCCAAAAATATTGAAAAAGCGTGCAGAAACTGAATGCCACAAACATGGGGGAGGAGATTTAGAAGGGAGGTAAGGAGAAACAGACTGGAGCTGAAACAGATGTATGAGTCCTGGAACACCAGAACTCAAGGGAGGATTTGTTGAATAAAAGCATGAAAGATGGGGAGTGGAAAGCTCCATGATTACAGCAAGCTGTTTCAACACTAAAGAGAAGAAGGTGACGGACATTAAACATCAGCCAAAGGCACGGCTCCAGAAAGTCTGTGGGCAAGAAGGGGGAGCAATAAGGGAAAACAGATGTAGCATGTTCTGCACATGATTAACAGCGTTGTGGTATTCAGAGACTTGCACAGGAATGTTGTATGAGAGAATTAGTCAGATGCCAAAGAAGAACGGTATAAAAACAGAGTGGAACAAAGAAGTAGTAAGCATTCTGACTTTTTTGCCTGTACATTGCTTGTTTAAGCATTCTGATTTATTTGCTGTATATTGCTTGTTTGAGTACAGATATGCTTCCTGAATACCTCCATTGACGGTATCCAGTAAAATTGTAAACTAAAAAAATGAATAAACTTTTTATATTGAATATGAAATTCGTCTAGCCTTTTCTTCACTATGTAAATTGAATCTTGTCTTAAGCATCTGGCCTGTTTCTCCAATATAGCATCCTTCGTTACATTTTTTACACTGAATGATATATACCACATTGGAAGATGAGCACGTGAAAGATCCCTTTATGTTGAATATCTTTCCTTTGTGGATGACTTTGGGGTCCTGTGAAATATTTTGGCATAGTTTGCAACTGGATAAATTACAGGGAAGTGTGCCCTTCTGTTCCTTTTCAGTCTGTGAAGGAAGTTTACTTCTGATTAGCTTGTGTTTTAAATTGGGTGGCTGTCGGAAGGCCAGTACTGGTGGGGATGGGAATATCTCTTTCAGTAATTCATCCTCCTGGAGTATAGGTTGTAGATCTCTTATGATTTTCCTCAGTTTTTCCAGCTCTGGATTGTATGTCACTACAAGCGGGATTCTGTCTGTGGATTTTTTCTTTTTGTACTGTAGCAGATTCTCCCTGGGTGTTTTGAGGGAGGAGGCAATATTCTTGGAGATTATTTTGGGGTTGTAGCCCTTCTGTTTGAAGGATTCAGTCAGGGTTTTAAGGTGTCTGTCTCTGTCCCCTGGGTCAGAGCAGATACGGTGGTATCTTGTGGCTTGGCTGTAAATGATGGATCTTTTTGTATGTGAAGGATGGAAGCTGGAGTTGTGGAGGTAGCTACATCTGTCTGTGGGTTTCTTGTATATAGATGTTTGTATACAGCCATCACTGATTGAGACCGTGGTGTCCAAAAAATTCACTTTTTCTGGGGAGTAGTCAATTTTGAACCTGATTGTAGGATGGTATGTATTGAATGCAGAATAAAATTGTTTCAGGGTTTCTTCACCCTCCGTCCAAATCATAAAAATGTCATCGATGTACCGGTAGTATTTTAGAGGTTTGGTCTGGTGTGTATTCAGAAATGTCTCTTCCAGCTCAGCCATAAAAAGGTTGGCATATTGGGGTGCTGTCCTGGTGCCCATCGCAGTGCCCATTATTTGCAGATAGATATCATTGTTAAAGTGGAAGTAGTTGTGAGTTAAAATGAATTTGATTAATTTTGTAATAGTTTCTGGTGAGTATTGATGGTCCAGTGTGGATTTTTTTAGGAGTCTTCCACATGCAGCTATGCGATCCGCATGTGGAATGTTGCTGTATAGTGATTCTACATCCATCGTGACCAGAAGGGTGTTAGGTGGTAATTGCTTGATATTTTTCAATTTATTCAGAAAGTCTGTGGTGTCTTGTATGAAGCTGTTAGTTTTGTGTACGAGAGGTTTCAGAATTCCCTCTATGAATCCAGATATTTCTTCCGTGAGTGTGCCAATACCTGATATGATTGGTCTGCCAGGGTTTCCCAGTTTGTGGATCTTGGGTAGCATGTAAAATGTGCCCACGGAAGGTTGATTTGGTATGAGTTTCTTCAGGTGAGGTTGCGCTTGTGTAGGAAATGTTTTGATAAGGTCTTTCAGCTGTTTTGTGTAATCCTGTGTGGGGTCCTCAGTTAGTTTCCTGTAGTATTTATTGTCTGAGAGCTGTCTGTGCCCCTCTTCAATGTATTTTTGTATGTCCATAATTACCATTGCTCCTCCTTTGTCTGCGGGTTTGATGATAATGCGTTCGTTAGTTTGTAGGGTTCTTATGGCCGCTCTTTCTGGTGGGGTAAGATTGTACAGAATTCTTTTTTGTTTGTTGGAGAGTTGTGATTTAACCCTATGTCTGAAACTTTCTATGTAATTATCCAGTTTGTAGTTTTGTCCCTCCTGTGGAGTGAAATAAGTGTTCTTCTGTTTAAGACTGTATTTCGGATCATTTGATGTCTCTCTATTGTGGAAATGTGCTTTAAGATGCATTTTTCTGAAGAATTCTTCTAGGTCTGAATATAGCTGGATTTCATCTAGGTTATTCGATGGGCAGAATGAGAGCCCTTTGGAAAGCACAGAGATCTCATGTTGTGATAATTGATGGTTAGAGAGGTTTATTATCCCCATTTGGTTTGCATCTGTAAAGGTGTGATCAGTATTCCCTGGTTTGTTTGGGCTCTGATTTTCACATGCCCCAGATGTGTATTCAAGTGTCTCCAAAGTGTCTGGAGCTGTTGGTTCTGCAGAGCTGTAGCTATTCAAGGATAAGCAGTTTCTCTCTCTTTGATTTTGAAGAAGAGAATATAGCTTTATTTCCTTTTTTTGGATAGCAATGTATTGTTTTTCTCCTTGGATGTTATGTAGGTCCTCTTTAAGTTGGTTCACAAGGTGTGGATGTAATTCCTCCATGTTCCTCATGGTTACATCCCTTTGGGTTTGTATTATTCTTTTTTTCTTGTAGAGTTGATGTATAAGTTCATTTCTCAGTTTCTGACTAGTGCGTTTGCAGAGTTTCTCTGTATAGTCAGAATTGTAAGTAGTAGCCAAAGGATTTTTGATCCTCAGTCCTTTGGGAATGATGTCATTCTTCTTGCAGATTGTCAGAAAGTAAAGATGACTGTTCACTTTTGTTTCTTTTTCCAAAAGTTTGTTCATTTGCTTTTTCATGCGGCTGTATGCGGTATCTTCCATCTTAAGTAGAGGAGTGTGGTAGCCGTGTTAGTCCACTCTTAAGGTTATCAATAGAAATCAAACAAAATAAAACATGGAAAAGAAAATAAGATGATACCTTTTTTATTGGACATAACTTAATACATTTCTTGATTAGCTTTCGAAGGTTGCCCTTCTTCCTCAGATCGGAAATAAGCAAATGTGCTAGCTGACAGTGTATATAAGTGAAAACATTCAAGCATTACTATGACAGTCTGACAGGGTGGGAGGAGGGGGGTGGGTAGGAAGTATGCATGGGGACATCAAAGCATATCATTGATATTCTAACAGGGTGGGTGTGGATAGGTGAGGGGAGGGTGATCAACAGAGACATACAGCTTTATGGTTTATAATGGGCTAGGAACCCCAGATCCTTGTTAAGTCCTTTCTGTTGGGTGTTAAAATATTCAATCATTCTGACTTCAAAGGTCTTACGTTCTTGTATGGTTTTAAAGTTACCTTTGAGGATTCTCACTGTGAAATCACTGGTACAGTGTTCTGATCCTGTAAAATGTTGACCAACAGGCGTGGGAACCCTGCTGGCACCAGTATTGTTCATATTCACAAATTCAAATGTTATAAAGTTGTTAGCTGTGCTTTCTAAATAGGATACCAACATAAAGGTTATTTACACCACAACTAAAGAAACGTTTTAAATAAATGTTTTTTAAATCGTACATAGACTCTAAGTAATTCTTGCAGTCGTGTTTGTTGTCTAAAACAGGGTAAAATCCTAAAAATTAGTTTACATTTCCTCACCTACCCTTCGAGGGTAGGTGACGTGGTTAGTTTCTGTAGCTTGCCCCTCATTCCTGTGTGCTGGTTTTCGAGAAGTTGCCACGACTGCCAACATCTGGCTTCCCGGAATCCTGCTCTATCTTACATCATACCTGCTTACATTATCACATTGCCCATTTTGTTTGCGTCTCTGATTTCTTTTATCATTTCTGCGTCTACCTGCTCATCCTGGCGAGGTGGATGATAGTACACTCCTATCACCGTCCTTTTCCCTTTTATACATGGAATTTCAATCCACAATGATTCAAAGGTGTGATTTGTGTCCTGCTGAATTTGTAATCTATCTGAGTCAAGGATCTTGTTAATATACAATGCTACCCCTCCACCTATCCGGTCCACCCTATCACTACGATATACTTTGTATCCCGGTATGACAGTGTCCCACTGGTTATCCTCCTTCCACCAGGTCTCAGTAATGCCTACTATATCCAATTTTTCATTTACTGCAATATATTCCAACTCTCCCATCTTATTTCTTAGACTCCTAGCATTTGCATATAGACATTTCAGAGTATGTTTGTTGTTCCTAATTGCATGATGCTTAGTACTTGACACTACTGATTTGCCATCTTTTGTCTGATCTTTAGTTGTATTTAAGGGCACCTGGCCTACCACGGTCTGTTGTGCAACCTCACTAGCCAGAAACCCTATATTCCCTGTTTGTGAGGTATCCTTGCAAGATACCTTATCCCGAACCATGCGCTTTCCCCCATTTCTAGTTTAAAAGCTGCTCTATCTCCTTTTTAAATGCCGATGCCAGCAGCCTGGTCCCACCCCGGTTAAGGTGGAGCCCATCCTTTTGGAATAGGCTCCCCCTTCCCCAGAATGTTGCCCAGTTCCTAACAAATCTAAAACCCTCCTCCCTGTACCATTGTCTCAACCACGCATTGAGACTCCGGAACTCTGCCTGTCTCTTGGGCTCTGAGCGTGGAACAGGTAGCATTTCAGAAAATGCTACCCTAGAGGATCTGGATTTGAGCTTTCTACCTAAGAGCCTAAATTTGGCTTCCAGAACCTCTCTCCCACATTTTCCTATGTCATTGGTACCCACATGTACGAAGACAGCCGTCTCCTCCTTAGCACTATCTATAATCCTATCTAGGTGACGCGTGAGGTCCGCCACCTTCGCACCAGGCAGGCAAGTCACCAGGCGATCCTCACGTCCACCAGCCACCCAGCTATCTATATGCCTAATGATCGAATCACCAACTACAACAGCTGTCCTAACCTTTCCCTCCCGGGCAACACTCGGAGACATATCCTCAGTGCAAGAGGATAGTACATATCCTGGTGGGCAGGTCCTGGCTACAGGAGTACTTCCTACTTCACTAGGGTGATGCTCTCCTTCTAGGAGACCTCCCTCCTCCAAGGTAGCACAAGGGCTACCAGACTGGAGGTGGGACTTCTCTACAACATCCCTGTAGGTCTCCTCTATGCACCTCTCTGTCTCCCTCAGCTACGTTGCCAGTTGAGGGAGGCACGGCTCTTAAGGATCCGCAGGACCGGAAGTTGGAGGCTTCTTTAAAAATGTCATTTGAAGTGGCGGCATTATGCTTGCAAGCATTAGTCTGAGGTTCCTATGCAGCTAGGGCGTGTCTTTCCTGGGTCCAGAAGGCGACTTCTGCAGAAGAACTGGTGGCGGTCTTACGATCTATTGAGTCTAGCCTGGCTTATTTGGCGGATTTGCTGTATGATATTCTTAGGGCATCCGCAAAGGAAATCTCTCTGTCGGTGATGGCTGCCATTGGTTATGGTTGTGTCACTGGTCGGCAGACACAGCGTCTAAGTCGCGTCTGGCTCGGTTGCCATTCAAGGGCAAATTGCTGTTTGGTGAGGAGTTGGACAGGATTGTTAAGGATCTGGGCAATTCTAAAGACTGGCGGTTGCCTGAGGATAAGGCCAAGTCGTCTTCCCGTACGGGTTCTTCGCGGGCCCGATTTTGGGATGCGAAGTGTTATTGCCTTTAGAAACAGCAGTCCTTTCGTGGGGACCGTCGTTCAGGCGGCACTTCCTCGAGACCGGTCTCTGGGGCTTGTACCCAATGATGGGGCCTTGGTCCCTCTCCCAGTTTTGATAGGGGGACGGCTGTCCCTTTTTCTGGGAGAATGGGCCAGGGTTACTTCAGATGAGTGGGTGCTACAGGTCATCCGAGATGGCTACAAGCTAGAATTTTGTCGACCCCTGAGAGATTTTTTCATGGAGTCTCCTTGCAAATCGCCTCAAAAAGTGGCGGCAGTCAGAGAAACTTTGGACAAGCTAAAGCGCTTGGGAGCCATGGTTCCAAAGCCAAGGCCTGCTCAGGAGCCCAGGGCCACTGAGGTTGGGTAGAGAGCAGGCAGGGCATGTGTCTTTACAGCCTGCCCTGAAGCTAAATGCCAGGGAGCCTCAAGAGTGCTTAGTTCAAGAATACCCTGAGGAGAAGAAAATAGAGAGAACTCTTTTGTTTTTGAACTGTTTGCTTTTGTGCTGTGTTTGCTGGCATTACCCTGAGGATTTTGGTTGGAACTGTGGTGGCTGAGCAGTTTGCCTGGCCAATTATAATACATAGCTTGGCTTGGGAGCCAAGGGAATTCTGAAGAGACTGGCAAGTGAGACCCCAGCCAGCAGAGGGCTGCATTTCAGAATCTCCCAGTGGCCAGGAGCTTCACAATTGGTGGCAGTGGTGGGATCCCAGTGAACTTCCACGTGGAAGAGGAGAGGCCTCAAGAAAGCAGAGGGAGTTCCAGACCAGTCAAGTAGCCGGAGCGAGGTGGTGGTGACCAGGAGATTCCTGAAGCATTCGAGGGGGCCAACGCTGACAAAGGCTCATTACTCGCCTACCCTGGTAAAGGGTACCTAGGGGGGAGGCGAGGGAGGATCCAGTAGCTGAGAAGAGCAGTTCATGTAAAGGATAGAAAGGCTTGGTTGGGGTGAATTCTGGTACGAGTTTCGAGAAGTAGCGCAAGTGTAGGACCCGGGAAACAGACAAGTCCGCACTTGGATATTTCTCTTGTGTTGCAGGCTACATCCCATCAGACGGTCAAGGAGGACGTCGGAGCCATGGGAAGGCGGAGACGGTCCAGACCGGAGAGAGAAGTCCAGAGGCCCGAGGAGCCGGAGCCCAAGTCACCCAAGGAAGGAAGAGACACGGCAGAGATGGACACCATGATCCAGGTTCTGGGACGGAGGGGGACTTTGTTTCGAGACTGGTGGGACATTGTTTAAGCCTGAAGGGGTGTCTGGGAAAGACAGGACCCCGAGGAGGAGAAGAGAAGTGATTGAGCCAGAGTGTTACCAATGTGGGGAAATGGGCCATGTTGGAGAGTGGTGTCTGGCAGTATGCAGTTCAGAGGATGAACTGGGAGACTGGGAGGAGGGAAATCCTACAGTCAGTTGGTGGGGGTTAAGTGACATGGCAGGCAAGAGGAAGCCCAAAGGCCATGGGATTTGGGAGGTGACCCATTCCGCAGGGGCAGACTTCATGGTTAGGCCGGGAACCCAAGGGGAAAGAGATGTCTGCAGGGAAGAGGGTCAGAAGGAACCCGCTGCAGGGAAAGCACCCAATGTCCCAGGGAGAGGGGAGGCCACAAACCTAAAAAGTGCCAAGAGGGAGGATGGGTGCCTGGACAAGGAAGAAAAACCCCAGTTGCAGGATAATGGTGGTCCTGGTAAGAAGGGTAAACCCTCTAGAAAAGTGAAAGGGGGTGTAGGCCCGGGTGAGAACTTCCCAGGTGACAGGATAAAAAGTAGTCTTGAGGGTGTAGGGGAAGTCAATGTACACTGTGAGCAGGGGGGCGAGACAGCTGTAGAAAAGAGTAGGCTGCCCATGCTACTGTGAGGAACTGGCAGTATTTCCATGTGGTGGGGAACCAGGGAGAGTTGCCCCAAGGGAGAAATACTGGGAAACCCAGGGAGCAGAAGGTAGTAAATATATTGCCCTGGAAAGGGAATTAAAGGAATTTCCCAAAGATGGCCTTAAGTTTGGTAGGAAACTCCCAGAGGAAGCCCAAAAAGAGAATGAGAACCCGCTGTTAAAACCCCTTAGAGAATGTATCTGGCAGGTCGAAGGGGAGTTACAGGCCCTATGTAAACCAGGGAAACTCTATAGGTACCCGGAGCAACGTCTGAGGGAGGTTCTGGAACTCAATAAGAGATTGATGTTAACTGTAGTGGGCAATCTACAGCAGCAAGAGGAGTCCCATAAGGTAATGGAGAATGGTCTAAGGGAGACTGAGCAGAGGTGGGTCCTATTTGAGGCCGCTTGTAAGGAAAAAATGGCTGCTTTAGTGCATGCCTTGGAGGCCAAACAGGCAGAGTCCCTTAAGCAGAGGGAAGGCTGTGAGGCACTGCTAGCCACTGTTAGGGCTGAGCTGCGCACAGAAAGTAGGCTAAGGGAGGAAAATGAAGCAGAAGTAGCCCGTCTTACAGCTACCCTGAAAGAGACCCGAGCCTTAAATGAGACCCGATTAGCGAAGCTGCAGTCCACACATGATCAAGAGATAAGGGACCTCACAGACAAGTGGCAACAAGGCCAGGAGCAGAGGGTAAACCTGGTTAAAGCTGAGTTCCAGAATGCTCGCCGGGAGTGGCAAAAAGAGCAGGAGGCCCTAAGGGAAAGTATAAGGGAACAGCAAGCTTTGATTCTATGCCAGAAGCAAAGGGAAAGTAAGCTGGTCACCACTGTAAGGGCAGAATTAGAAGAAGCCAAGCAGGAAGTGAAGCAGAAGGAAGGGGAGTTGGCCGAGAGGCAGGAACGTATTAAGGAGATGGGTAAACTACAGCACACAGCTATAAGAGAGCTGGGGGGGGGGGGGGGGGTTGACCCAGGTAAAGGCTTGGCTGGGAGAATTAAAGGGCCAACAGGAAAGTCAGCTGAGGGAAGTTCAGCAGGGGTATGATAGGGCTGTGGCCAAGTTAACGGTGGCCTTGCAGCAGACCCAAGCTGAGTGGGCTGTAGAGAGACAGCAAGCCACAGAGACCACAGAAAGGGCAGAAAGATGCAGGGAGGCCCTGGAAGAGAAGTGCAGTTGATGTTCTCTTCCAGGATGGGCAAGGGAGGTTAAGAGAGCTTCAGGAAGCCCACTCCTGCATTGTAGCCCTACAGGGAAAGCTCGAGGGGAAGGAGCGACCAGGAGGGGTCAGTAAACTCCTGCCCAGGAGTAAAGGTCAGGATAGGGAGAGTCAGAAGGACTCTGTTAAAACCACAGGGAGAGGTGGTGTAAAGTTTAAAGTGGGTGAGAAACCCAGGAAGGGCAAGCAGAAAAGGAAAGAGGCTGCCCAGGGGAGGGGAAGGCTCAGGCCCTAGAAGAAAGGGTTGATACTAGGGCCCAGATACTGCACATTAGAGTCGGGGGAGGAAAGAGCTCCTACGCAGGGGACACCGGCTCAGGAAGAGTGCCAGGGGGAGGCTAGATCACCTGGAGGCTGGGGGAAGTCCTGTACAAAAGGGGGTTATCCTATGCCAAAAGGGAGGGATAGGAGATGCCTAAGAATATCAGGGAAAAGGAGACTTAAGACCCTACACACAACCCACAAATACGCATTGGGGCCTAGTAGGCGAAGAAGTGCAGCCCAGGGTTGTAGCAAGGCAATAGGCCTGAGGAAAGTACGCCCAAAACCTAGAGTGAAGAAGGGGTTGTACCCATGGGGCAGGAAAGTGGGCGAAGAAATTAGACGCCAAGGCCTAGGGAGGCGTAAAAAGAAAGGACGAAGGATCCTAGAGTTTCTAGGAGTTACAGAGGAAGGTCCCCTAGAGCAAAGCAGAGCCTTTGTGTTAAGGCGAACCAAGGGATATAAAGCCTTCCTACGAATCCCTCCTAAAAGGAATAGGTGGGAGGAGGGACCTGACCCCAAGATAAGGTAGGGGAGTCAGGAATGGCTGCTCCTCAAAGAAGATATTTGAGGGAGCAGCAATATCATAAGGGTGGGGGTATGTGATAAATACAGTGACCGCCCTACCCTGAGGAGACCACCAGAGGGTGCTCGCCACCTGAAAACCTGGGATATGCCCATTCTGGTCACTAGAGGGAGCCAAAGGGGATATACCAGTGTAGTGACTTGAAGGGACAGCTCATGGTATAGGACCTGTCCTTCCCTGAAGAGGCCACCAGGGGGAACTCTTAGAGTAGAAGCTGGAAAGTTGGAGAGAGGTCTGGGGCTGGCCCTTTCTGGAAGTAGGGGGGAGAGGCCTATAGAGGTGGGGTGGATTATTGGCCATCCTATATAAAGCACCCTCTAAGCCAAGGAGAGAGAAGATGGGGAGGGGGAGACTTGCAATGTCTGGAACCTGACGATGACAAGCCGGGTGGAAGTGAAGGAAGAAATCTGCTGAAGGAGAGCTCAACAGAAGAGTTAAGAGAAGGTTCCATCCAAACCCTAAGAAGTACTTACCTGGTTGTGGACAGGTTTGGGACATTATGTATTGTGTGAAGTGCAAGTAACTAACAGCCATGGGGTGGAGGATAGGACTGTAAGGTCAATGTGAGTGAAGAAAGTCCTATCTAGGGGTGGAGGCTATTAGACACTGAGACCCAGGTTCCCCACAATAGATGGGTTCAGTGAGAGAACTTGTGCTAGATGACTGACAGCTGGAAAGAAGTGAGTTCCACAAGACTGAAGTATAGTCTAATAAACTGAATTTGCATTTTGATGACTGTCTCATTTGCATATATGTGAAGGCTGGAGAATCCTAGTTGAAGTTCCAGGAGAGTGCAAGGGGTCACGGCCCGTGGATCAGAGGGGTGACCGGGGCACACTGGACTGGACAGGGGAGGATTTCCAGCCGAATGAAGGCATGCCCGAGCAGTCACCCTGAGTAAGGCAGGAGCCCTAGATATAGAGGTGGGTGCTTGCAAGGGACTGGCAGAAGACTAGCCAGCGGTCTGCTTAGAAGCCCAGGGCCAGTGAGGCTGGGTAGAGAGTAGGCAGGGCATGTGTTTTTATAGATTGCTCTGAAGCTAAGTGCTAGGGAGTCTCATCTCAAGTGGGCTTAGTTCAAGAATACCCTGTGGCAGAGAAGATAAAGGAAGCCCCTTTGTTTTTGAACTGTTTGCTTTTGTGCTTTGTTTGCTGGAATTATCCTGAGGATTCTGGTTGGAACTGTTGGTGGCTGAGCAGTTTGCCTAGCCAATTATAATACATAGTTTGGCTTAGGAGCCAAGGGAATTCCAAAGAGACTGGCAATTGAGACTCCAGCCAGCAGAGGGCTACATTTCAGAATCACCCAGTGGCCAGGAGCTTCACACTCTATAATTAAGCATTTACTGTCCACTGGCTTTGGTATCAACAATACTGAGGTGTGGGTGGTGACACATGACCACATATAGGGATCCTCAGAAGTTCTCTCTTATCTCCACCTGCTGGCAGAGGGACATAACCCACCAGTCTCTGGATTGATCTGTCAGGACTAATGGAAAGAAAATTATCAGGTAAGAAACATAATTTTACCATTTTACTGACCCCATTACCCAAAGACTCAAAGAAAAAAGCAAATGACATAACCAACTACCGCCTGGTAGCATCCATTCCTCTGGCAGAGTTCGTTATGTGACACAATTCTTTTGCGCCATTACAGCACTGTGATATTCCTGAAAATAGAACGGATGCAGAAGAAAAAGGAATGAAGGTGGAACAAAAAGATAGGAAGGTACCCAAAGGGTTAAGACACCCCCAAACCACTAATGTTAAAACACATACCAGGAAATGTAGATGGAATGCGATGACCACAAATGCTCGCAGTCTAAGCAATAAAGTTCATGACCTTCAAGCCCTGATGGTGGAGGCAGACTTAGACATTGTTGCAATCACAGAGACGTGGCTAAATGGTTCCCATGAATGGGATGCAAACATACCAGGCTATAATCTATTTAGGAAGGATAGAGAGGGTCATAAAGGTGGAGGAGTAGCTCTGTATGTGAGAAATGATATCACGGCGACTGAAATGACAGGGACCTGGGGAAAAGAAGAAGCGATATGGATCACCTTAAAAAGAGATGATAGAACCTCAGTCTACGTGGGTGTTGTCTACAGACCCCCGACACAACTGGAGGAACTAGTTAGGGATCTGATCGTGGATATTAAAAAGTTAGGAAAGAAGAGGGAGGTGCTGTTGCTGGGAGATTTCAATCTGCCAGATGTAGATTGGAAGGTTCCATCGGCAGAATCAGAGAGAAGTAGACAGATCGTGGATGCTTTCCAAAATGTTTTGCTCAGACAAATGGTGAAGGAACCCACAAGGGAGGGAGCAACGCTGGATCTGGTGCTCGCAAATGGGGATAGCATGTCAAATGTCCGAGTGGGTGCCCACCTGGGCAGCAGTGACCATCAAACGGTTTGGTTTGATATGACTGCTGTAGTGGAGGGCAGCCACTCAAAACTCAAAGTCCTGGATTTCAAGCGTGCTGACTTTACTAAAATGGGGGAATACCTGAGGAAGGAGCTGATGGGCTGGGAGGAAGTACTAGAAGTGGAAGGACAGTGGTCCAGGCTGAAAGAAGCTATAACTAGGGCCACAAACCTTTATGTAAGGAAAGTAAATAAAAGCAAGAGAAAAAGGAAACCGATATGGTTCTCCAAACAAGTGGCTGAGAAAATAAAGGCTAAAGAGTTGGCGTTTCAGAAATACACAAAAACTCAAGAACAGGAACACGGGAAGGAATACCGGAGGAAACTGAAAGAAGCCAAGAGAGAGATACGTCTGGCGAAAGCGCAAGCGGAAGAACAAATGGCTAGAAATGTAAGGAGGGGTGAGAAAATTTTCTTCAGGTATATTAGTGAAAGGAGAATGACTAAAAAGGGAATTGTGAGACTAAATGATACTGTGAACCGCTATGTAGATAGTGATGAAGAAAAAGCAAATTTGCTAAATAGATACTTTTGTTCTGTTTTCACAGAAGAAAATCCTGGAGCAGGACCGCGATGGACTGGAAAAAGTACAAATGAAAATGGACTGGATACAGCATCATTTACAGAAGAGAGTGTGTATGAACAACTTGTAAAGCTAAAGGTGGACAAAGCCATGGGACCGGATGGGATCCACCCCAGGATATTAAGGGAGCTCAGAGAGGTTCTGGCGGGTCCTCTTAAAGATTTGTTTAATAAATCCTTGGAGACGGGAGAGGTTCTGAGGGATTGGAGAATGGCGGAAATGGTCCCTCTTCATAAAAGTGGTGATAGGGAAGTAGCTGGAAACTACAGGCCGGTAAGCCTCACTTCAATTATTGGAAAAGTAATGGAGGCGATGCTGAAGAAAAGGATAGTGAATTTCCTGGAAGCCAATAAGTTGCAAGATCCGAGACAACATGGTTTTACCAAAGGGAAATCGTGCCAAACGAATCTCATTGAGTTTTTGATTGGGTGACAGGAGAATTGAATCAGGGACGAGCTATGGACGTAATCTACTTAGATTTCAGCAAAGCTTTTGACACGGTTCCCCACAGGAGGCTTTTAAATAAACTGGATGGGCTGAAGATAGGACCTAAAGTGGTGAACTGGATTAGGAACTGGTTGACGGACAGACGCCAGAGAGTGGTGGTGAATGGAGTTAGCTCAGAGGAGGGAAAGGTGAGTAGTGGAGAGCCTCAAGGATCGGTGCTGGGGCCGATTCTGTTCAATATATTTGTGAGTGACCTTGCCGAAGGGTTAGAAGGTAAAGTTTGCCTATTTGCGGATGATACTAAGATCTGTAACAGAGTGGACACCCCGGAGGGAGTGGAAAACATGAAAAAGGATCTGATGAAGCTAGAACAATGGTCTAAGGTCTGGCAATTAAAATTCAATGCCAAGAAATGCAAAGTGATGCACTTAGGGAATAGAAATCCACGGGAGACGTATGTGTTAGGTGGCGAGAGTCTGATAGGTACGGACGGGGAGAGGGATCTTGGGGTGATAGTATCTGAGGATTTGAAGGCGACGAAACAGAGTGACAAGGCGGTGGCTGTATCTAGAAGGTTTTTGGGCTGTATAGAGAGAGGTGTGACCAGCAGAAGAAAGGGAGTGTTGATGCCCCTGTATAAGTCGTTGGTGAGGCCCCATCTGGAGTATTGTGTTCAGTTTTGGAGGCCGTATCTTGCTAAGGATGTAAAAAGAATCGAAGCGGTGCAAAGAAAAGCTACGAGAATGGTATGGGATTTGCGTAACAAGACGTATGAGGAGACACTTGCTGACCTGAACATGTATACCCTGGAGGAAAGGAGAAACAGGGGTAATATGATACAGACGTTCACATATTTGAAAGGTATTAATCCGCAAACGAACCTTTTCCGGAGATACGAAGGTGGTAGAACGAGAGGACATGAAATGAGATTGAAGGGGGGCAGACTCAAGAAAAATGTCAGGAAGTATTTCTTCACGGAGAGAGTGGTGGATGCTTGGAATGCCCTCCCGCGGGAGGTGGTGGAGATGAAAACGATAACGGAATTCAAACATGCGTGGGATAAACATAAAGGAATCCTGTTCAGAAGGAGTGGATCCTCAGGAGCTTAACCGAGATTGGATAGCAGAGCCGGTAGTGGGAGGCGGGGCTGGAGGTTGGGAGGCGGGGATAGTGCGGGGCAGACTTATACGGTCTGTGCCAGAGCCAGTGGTGGGAGGCGGGACTGGAGGTTGGGAGGCAGGGATAGTGCTGGGCAGACTTATACGGTCTGTGCCAGAGCCGGTGGTAGGAGGCGGGGATAGTGCTGGGCAGACTTATATGGTCTGTGCCAGAGCCAGTGGTGGGAGATAGGGATAGTGCTGGGCAGACTTATACGGTCTGTGCCAGAGCCAGTGGTGGGAGGCGGGGATAGTGCTGGGCAGACTTATATGGTCTGTGCCACAGCCGGTGGTTGGGAGGCGGGGATAGTGCTGGGCAGACTTATACGGTCTGTGCCCTGAAGAGCATAGGTACAAATCAAAGTAGGGTATACACAAAAAGTAGCACACATGAGCTGTCTGTTGGGCAGACTGGATGGACCGTGCAGGTCTTTTTCTGCCGTCTTCTACTATGTTACTATGTTACTAGGACTAGGGGGCATGCGATGAAACTACAGTGTAGTCAATTTAAAACGAATCGGAGAAAATTCTCTTCACCCAACGCGTAATTAAACTCTGGAATTCGTTGCCGGAGAATGTGGTGAAGGCGGTTAGCTTGGCAGAGTTTAAAAAGGGGTTGGACGGTTTCCTAAAGGACAAGTACTAAATGGACTTGGGGAACAATCCACAATTCCAGGAATAACATGTATAGAATGTTTGTACGTTTGGGAAGCTTGCCAGGTGCCCTTGGCCTGGATTGGCCGCTGTCGTGGACAGGATGCTGGGTTCTATGGACCCTTGGTGTTTTCCAAGTGTGGCATTACTTACATAGGCGGTCGGTGGCCCAACTGTTTGGGGAGGCTAAAGGGGGCGGGTTAGGGGTGGGGCCAGGGGTGGAGCTTAAATCCATAATTATCTGATAACACACAGAAAAAAAATAAATAAAAAGTCACAATTAATACCTTTTATTAAATTTAGATATTAGATATGTATCATATGTCAAAGAATAAAGTGATTGCTCAAAGCATATACTAACCACAATCGTAACTACAAAACACAATGCACAACTTTGTGCAAAAACACACTCAGAACCTTACTGTACCATACATATTACACTGGGCAGAACCTAATACATCAATATACCACCCATACGGAAAATGCAGACCGTCAACAATATGAAACAAGGATCATAATATCCCAATTCTCATGTAGAGCCACAAAACATCCTAATTCATGTTTAATGTGGGATAAAATGCCATACATAAGTAAATAAATATAAACATTTAATGTTGAGCCCCTGATTCTCAAAGTGGACATATTCCAAACACTATAATGAAAATAAAATTATCTTTTCTACCTTTGTTGTCTGGTGACTTTGTTTTACTGATCATGCTGGCCCAGTATCCGATTCTGCTGCTATCTGTCCTCTTATCTCCGTTTCCAGGGCATCCTTTCCATTTATTTCTTTACTTTCTGCCTTTCTTCATTTCTTGTCCTCGCTCCCCTGCCCCCCCCCTCCAGCCATCCATACCAACCCATTGATTCTCTCCTCTCCCCTGCCCCCCCTCCAGCCATCCACACCCACCCACCCATTGATTCTCTCCTCTCTTCTCTGTTCCCATGCAGATTTTCTAACAGGAGCTGCTCATCCAATCAGAGAGCTCTATTTGAATGCAGATTAACATACAGACACTCTAATGGGAATTTTTAGTCAAAAACACTAGCTAAACCCCTCATTTTTGGATCAAAGTTCACATTTTTGATCAGAGCCATGCCCTAACATTAAGGCTGTAAACATTTCCAACAATTTTTACCTATAAATACGCAAATGAGAACCTCCCAAAAACAGACTAATTTGCATATGGCTTGAGCAAATTTGAGTACATAGCATACCAATCCCACTTCCTAGCACCCAAATTCTGCAATTAGATTTAATACAAATACTTTTAAAACTTATTTTTAGCACTTTTAAAATTTGGTGTGAATTGCTCATGTGCAGGTATTCATGATCCTAGTTAAATATCTCTCTGGCAACCCAGGACACCTCCAGCCAACCCCCCTCCCCTGCTTTGCTCTCCCAGCAGTAAGATGATCAAATACAACTGGTTATACACAAGGCTAGAGACGGCTTTCACTGCAGCTGCTGCTATCCCAGAGCAGCAGGACTCTGCAGGAGAACTACTACTAATACTATTTAGCATTTCTATAGAAACAGCTGATCCATCCTGCTGTGGCTGGGGAGGCATAGCCTCCCCAAGCCTCTTATACCGGGCGCCTATGATTACTTATGTACTTATGTAGATTATCTCCATCCTTCTGTTGTGAAAACATTAAAAGTACCGTTTTTGCCTTTGTATACTAAAATGGTTAATGCACCTTTACAAGAGGGCATCATGCCATCGATTTTGAAATTAGCAGCTGTAAAATCTTTGCTTAAAAATTTAAATCTGAATCAATCGATAATTATCGTCCAATTTCTTCATTACCTTTTGTTGCAAAATTGATTGAACGTGCTGTGTTTCAACAATTGGATGATTTTTTTATGGCAGCAAGAAATTTTATATCAACATTAATTTGGGTTTCAACAAGATTACGATACTGAAACACTGTTAATATCTTTGTTAGACAGTGTTAGGACAGGTTTTGATAGGGGAACTAAGTTTTTGTTAGTCACCCTGTATATTTCTGCAGGTTTTGATACCATTTATTCTATTGAATCGATTACAATAGATTGGATTATGTTGGTTCAAATCTTTTGATAGGAAGTTTTGTGTGTTTAGTGGAACTGAGAAATCAGAGTTTTTGGTTTGTCTGACAGACAGGAGTTCCTCAGGGCTCCTGTCTTTCAGCGGTATTATTCAATCTTTTTCTTTTACCATTATGCACATTGTTGAGATGTTTGGGAGTGCAATACAAGCTGTATGCCGATGAGAACTCTTGAATATACTTTTGTCAAATTGAGATTTTATCTTACAAAAATAGTACAATGGATGGAGGAAAATCGTTTGAAATTGAACATTTCAAAAACTCAAATTCTTTTCCTCTCTGGTACAAAATGAGTGGGTTGTCCTAAGGCATTTTAAATGGACTCTTTAATATTCCTATTGTCCAACAGATTAGAAATTTGGGATTGCAACTTGACATTACCTTGTCTATGAAAAATCAGGTTGGAAATATAATAGAGAAGGTTTTTTTATAAATTAAGGATCGTGGGGCGTATTAGATCATTGGTTTCAGTTGAAAACTTTCATAAAATTGACCAGTCTGTTAGATTACTATAATGGTTTGTTAATGGGAATTTCTGGTAACATGTTGAAGGCGTTTCAAGTTGTTAAAAATTCCATAGCCAGAGTGATTAAAGGAGGTTCACGCTATGATCATGTAAATCCAATTTTGAAATCGCTGCACTAGCTCCCTGTAAAATTTCATATTGAGTTTAAAATTTTATTGTTAGTTTTTAAAATATTAAATGGCTTTGAGGCATATTTTCAAAGCACTTAGCCTTCCAAAGTTCCATAGGTTTCTATGGAATTTTGGAAGGCTAAGTGCTTTGAAAATATGCCTCAATATCTCCCCAACACTCAGTGCCACTCTAAGGTGTTATCAACCCGCTCGCTCTCTGAGATCATCTCAGAAACGGCTACTTGACGTGCCTTCATTTCATCAGGTCTATTTGGAAGAATGTAGATTCTCTATTTTTTACATCAAAGGTCTGAAGTTATGGAATGCATTGAGGGGCATAATTGAACGAAAACGTCTATCTCCATGGGCGTTTATCTCCGAGAACGGGTCCGTGAAGGGGCGGACCGAACCATATTTTCGAAAAAAATAGACGTCCATGTTTTATTCGACAATTTGTGAGCTGGGCGTTTTTGTTTTTCAGTGATAATGGAAAATGAAAGCGCCCAGCTCAAAAACGAATAAATCCAAGGCATTTGTTCGTGGGAGGGGCCAGGATTCGTAGTGCACTGGTCCCCCTCACATGCCAGGACACCAACCGGGCACCCTAGGGGGCACTTTTACAAAAACAAAAAAAAAGGTAAAAGAGCTCCCAGGTGCATAGCACCCTTCCCTTGTGTGTTGAGCCCCCCAAATCCCCCTCAAAACCCACTATAGCCCTAAGGGGTGAAGGGGGCACCTACATGTGGGTACAGTGGGTTTGGGGGGGGTTGGACGACTAAGCATTAAGCAGCACAATTGTAACAGGTAGGGGGGGATGGGCCTGGGTCCACCTGCCTGAAGTCCACTGCAGCTGCTCCAGGGACCTGCATACTGCTGCCAGGGAGGTGGGTATGATATTTGAGGGTGAAAATAAAAAGTTGTGAAACATCATTTTTTGTGGTGGGAGGGGGTTAGTGACCACTGGGGGAGTCAGGGGAGGTCATCCCCGATTCCCTCTGGTGGTAATCTGGTCATTTAGGGCACCTTTTGGGGCCTTATTCGTGAAAAAACAGGGTCCAGGAAAAGTGCCCTAAATTCTAGCTACAAACGCATACTTTTTTTCCATTATCGACGAAAGGCGCCCATCTCTCCTCGGCCGATAACCACACCCCAGTTCCACCTTCACCACGCCTCTGACACACCCCCATCAACTTTGTACGCTTCCGCGATGGAGTGCAGTTGAAAACGTCCAAAATCGGCTTTCCATTATACCGATTTATTAGTTTTTGTGAGATAAACGTCTATCTCCCGATTTGGGTCGAAATCTAGGCGTTTTTCTCTTTCAATTATAAGGTGGATTGTCTATTGAACTTCGTTTAATACAGAATATGGTTCAGTTTTAAAAAGAGCTCTAAAAAGTCATTTATTTTTTCAGGCTTTTGGTTCCTTTGATGTGTTATATTATTTTGCTGTCAATAACATTTGAATTTAATTTGCAGTATGCTTTATTTTAGGAGTAATATTGCAAATTATTGTATAGTTTTGAGGAAAGGATTTTTATTGTTATGTTTTATTGTATTTTGTATGTGGTTTGCTCTCCGTTTAGTCTTTTTTTAGATAAATAAAGTTTTATTATTACTATTATAGTACAATGGAGTGATCAACTAGATCAAAAGCTGCCAAGAGATCCAGTGATAGGAGTACAGATTTACATTGATCTAGTTTATGAAAAAGAAAAGTTATGATTATTTATTTTTGTTACATTTGTACCCCACGCTTTCCCACTCATGGCAGGCTCAATGCGGCAGGCAATGGAGGGTTAAGTGACTTGCCCAGCGTCACAAGGAGCTGTCTGTGCCGGGAATTGAACTCAGTTCCTCAGGACCAAAGTCCACCACCCTAACCACTAGGCCATGATGTTTTCTAAATGTCTGATTGGGGTGAAGAACTGAGGTTTTTGAAATGAAGTCAAGAATTTGCAAATATACTACTGCTTCCACTATCTTGGATGTAAATGGAAGGTTAGCAACTGGTTGATAATTGCTGTCATTGGTAGTACTTGAAGGATCCTTTAATTTAGGTCTGATGGTGATAATCTGGGACTATTCCTAAAGATAGACTTTTGGTAATCATGGAATGGATAAACTGAAGTAAAGAATCTAATGAACATTTTAGCAAAGCTGATGGGACAGGGTCAGTGGATACTGTGGTAGTCTTCAGAGATGTAATAAGACATCCAAGTTCAGTTTTGGAAGTTATGTTGAAGCGACCAAGTGTACTGACTGGAACAAATTGATTGTCAGAAGTGAGTGAGGGCGATCTCGAAGAGGGAATCGAAGTGTACTTTTGTCAAAAAATGAGTCACCAGTGCCTGCACTGAAGGAGTTTTCGACTAAGTCATTTGAAAGGTTTTGAAGGTGAATAAAGATTTCAAGGTCTTGAAGTGTGTGGTTCCTTATGAGTCAGATTAGAATAATAGTTCCATTTAGCCGTAGAAATTGCCGTTTTAAACGAGTGTGCTGTACTTCTGTAAATAGCTAAAGTGGAAGATGAGGGACAATGGCGCCATCTCCTTTCTGCTTGATGAAGCTGTTGTTTATGTCAGTGGAGATCATGTGTGTACCAGGGGTTACGTGTATTACAGCAAATTGAACCTGTGTGAGAATGTGAGGCTGTCATTGTGTTGAGTGCTGATGCTAATTTATCATTCCATGTCTGAATTTGTTTAGTCAGGGGATAATCCTTAAAATAATTAAAGTCTAAATGGGAGCTGGACAGTAATGAAATTGGTCCAAAATTCTGTAGGTCTCTATAGGTCGTGCATTTAGGTGCAGATACTAGAGGTTTTGATTGGCAATGACAGGTAAAAAGGATTAGAGAGTGGTCTGACCAGGATATAGGTAGTATCATTGAGATTGAAAGTGAAATTGATGTGTTGGGAATGTTTAGGAGTAGATCTAGAATGTGTCCACCTTGAAGTGTATGACTAGTGACATATTGAGTAAATTGTAGGTCAGAGAAGAGACTTGAAAGATTTCGAGAGAATGGGGCACCATGGGTATTTTAATGCAGATTAAAATCTCCCAACATGATAGGATGGGGGGAGTGGAGACAGAAGTCATTGATTTCAAATTGAAGAAGGATGCAGCTGAAGGGGGAAAGAACAATAGGTAAAGTAAAAATCTAGTAATGATGGAGTAGTAATACGGAATTTAAGGAATTCTAGGAGGGGTTGAGAAGAGAAGAGGTAGCATTAGAAATTGTTAAAATCGTGGAATATATGATGACTACACCCCTGCCTTTACAAGGTGCATGATTACAATTTAAAGAGAGGTAACCAGGTGGAGTCGCCTGATTAAGTTACGCAGCATCGGAATCAGTAAGCCATGTTTCCATTAGAAAGAGAAGATCCAGTTTATAAGTAGTAACAATATCATGAATGAGGGAGTGTTTGTGGTGCACCGAACGGTAGTTTAGAAGTCCCACAGATAGTTGTAGTGTAGAATCTATAGGAACAGAGAAACAAGCAAAACAAGCCTCTCCTGGTCATTTAAATCCCTTTATCAATCTCTAATACTTCAAGCATTTCCTGAATTTTAAAAAAGATTTATGCTGGGCACTTCCAAAGACAGCAATATGAAAAATTGAAGAATGCCATTAGTCTGACGTAATGATGATACATGAAACAAAATTTCCCTGTAGGTCTCAATGAGCAAGAAGGGCAATAGACATGTAACAAGGTAGCCAGTGATAGTGGAACATCATTACTTAAAGTTTTATGAATAAGAGTTAGAATCTTGAAATATTTGTCTTCTTACTGGTAGCCAATGAAGACTTTTCAGAACCAGACAAATGTGGAAATACTTTGATTGTTGCTTTCTTTGGAGAGGGAAATTTTCAGACAGACAAATTTACCCAAAGGGCTCAGGGGATAGACACAGGGATATGAAGCATGTCACCTCTAGGACTTAAGTCAGAGAACTGGTAAAAAGAGAGATTGGCACCTCTAACTCTTGATGGTTCTGGATTGACACAGGGATATACAGTTTGTCATTTTTATGACTGGATGGTTTATTTATTTATTTATTGCATTTGTACCCCACATTATCCCACCTTTTTGCAGGCTCAATGTGGCTTACAGGGTGTTAATATGATATAGTCATTACATAATCTTAGATACAGTCGATAATAAGCTGAAGGTAGATGAGGATTTAGATGGAAAGGTGTTAGGTAAGGTTGTGTGAGAGGTGTTTTAAAGCACTTGGGTGGTATAAGGAGTGATTTGTTTCATTAAGGATGACTTTTGTAGGCCTTGTTGAAGAGCTGTGTCTTCAAAGATTTGCGAAAGCTGGTTAAGTTATCCGTGGTTTTCAGGGCCATGGGTAGTGCGTTCCATATCTGTGTGCTTTTGTACGCAAAGGTAGTAGCGTATGCCTGTTTGTATTTAATTCTTTTTCAGCTGGGGAAGTTCAAATGGAGGAACTTGCGGGCTGATCTTCTGGCGTTTCTGGGCAGTAAGTCTACTAGGTTTAGCATGTATAGTGGGGCATCTGCGTGAATGATTTTGTGTATAGTCGTGCAGATCTTGAACTCAATTCATTCCTTGAGTGGGAGCCAGTGCAGTTTCTCTCTTAGGGGCTTCGAACTTTCGTATTTGGTTTTTCCAAAAATGAGTCGGGCTGCGGTGTTCTGGGCTGTTTGGAGTTTTTTAATGGTCTGTTCTTTACAGCCTGCGTACAGAGCATTGCAGTAGTCCAGGTGACTTATCACTAGTGACTGTACTAGGGTGTGGAAGATGTTTCTTGGGAAAAAAGGTTTTTTTCTTCATTGTGTTCTTCACGTGGGTATCAAGTGTGAGGTTTCGATCAATAGTGACTCCAAGAATTTTCAGATTTTCTGAGATAAGGAGTGTGCAGTAAGGTGTGCTTATGGTAGGGTAGTTGTTTGTGTTGTATTGGGAAGTGAGAACTAGACATTGAGTTTTTTCTGCGTTCAGTTTTGGAACGAGTCCGCCCAAGAGTGCATAATTTGGAGGCTCTGATTGATCTCGTTGGTTATTTCGTTTAGGTTACTATTGAACGGGATGTGGATCATGACATCGTCCGCATATATGTAGGGGTTAAGGTTCTGATTGGCTAGTAGTTTGGCTAGTGGTATCATCATCAGGTTGAAAATAGTTGGTGAGAGGGGGGATCCCTCAGGAACTCCACATTCCGGTGTCCAGGGTGGTGATCTGTCATTGTTCGTTGTTACTTGGTAGGACCTGGTGGTGAGGAATCCTTTGAACCAGTTGAGAACTGGGCCTCCGATTCCAAAGTATTCTAACAGGTGTAGTAGTATTCCATGGTCTACCGTGTCGAAAGTACTAAACATGTCGAATTGTAGTACGAGTATGTTTTTACCGGTTGCAATTGTTTTTTTGAATGAATTCATTGCAGACACAAGTACAGTTTCAGTACTATGATTTGATCTAAATCCTGATTGAGATTCATGTAGAATTGAGTGTTTGGTTAGGTATTCAGAGGATGGGCACACAATACAGAGCCTGTCACCTCTAGGACAGGTTACTTCTGGGGATGTGCACAGGGATATAGAGCCTGGAGGGTCAGGAGATGGGCACTAGGACACAGATCTTGTCGTGTCTAGGACTAGAGGATTCAAGGTATGGCTTCTGTTTGATAAAACTACCTAGTTACAGTTATAATATTGGGTTGATGTTAGAATACTGAGAAGCCATTTGACTCTTTTGCCATACATTCTTTGGAAATTCAGATTCTTCATCTGCTGTTCAATTGCTATATAGTGGTAATGTTTTGTATATATTTTTGATTGTTTTTACAGCCATCCCACTTTTTCTTTGGTGATTTCAATTACCCCAGTATTGACTGGATAAATGTCACATCAGGAAATATTAGGGTGGCAAAATTCCTAGATGAAATAAATGACTGCTTCTTGGAGTAACTGGATCAGGACCTGACAAGAGGGGGAGCTAGTTTAGTCCTTAATGGAATGCAGAACACCTGCACGATGCCTAGAAAACACAATGGGAGGGTCTTTCCTGCAGCTTCAGTGGTGTTTACGCCTTCTTCTCGTTTGAGCCAAACTACTTTGGAGGGTTTCACAGCTTCATCACCTCCCAGGATCTGCTGCAAGCTTTAGAGACAGGAGTGATTGCCTCTTTGCTCTTGGATAGCAGCGTTTTGCTGTCCGCTGAGGCACGAGTTCCACCGAAGGATCCAGCTGGTCTGTGAGAAGGGGCTGTCGATGGAACTCCTTCAAGCTTGGAAGCAGTGATGACATCGATGTGCCTCTCAGCAGCTGAGACTCCTGTGAGAACTTCTGGGTTAGAATGTGGTGGTGTGATGGATCTGGGAAGCCCTTTGGTCAGTGGTGAGATATCATCTGTAGCAGCTTCAACACAAGAGGGGTGTGGCTTTTGGACAGTCTCTCAGAGCCCAACAGTCCTTAGATCATGCTAGGTTAACTACTCTGGAACATAGGTTGGACACACAGGAATCTCAGCTCTGCTCTCTCCGGCGCAAAATACTGATCAAACATTAACCACTAAATCTAAATCTACCTCTCCTCTTACTATTTCTTTAGTTCAGGGCATGAGAACTGCTAATTTAAAATTGGAGAATTTGAAAAAATATAGTGCGTAGAAGAAATTTATGCTTGATAAGCTTTTCTAAGATCTCTGAGATATCGGCTGAGGAGATGATTAAGTGGTATATGTTAGAAGTTTTGAAAGTGCCTTTGCAATTGTTACCATCAATTTCTAGGATCTTCTATTTGCCTGCTTTTAAGAAAAAAGAAACCGGGGAAGGGATTGAGGTTCTCTCCCTGATATCTCAAGATAGCTTGGATTTAACAGCTTTCCTTGAATTGTCTAAAGAAGGGGCAGCCATATCTTTTACTCTTTTTGTAACAGTGGAGGAGTACCCTAGTGGTTAGAGCACCAGTCTTGACATCCAGAGGTGGCTGGTTCCAATACCACTGCTGCTCCTTGTGATCTTGGGCAAATCACGTAACCCAACTCTTCATTGCCTTAGGTACAAAATTAGATTGTGAGCCCTCCAGGAATAGAGAAATACCCAGTGTACCTAAACATAACCTTGAGCTACTACTGAAAAAGGTGTGAGCAAAATCCAAATAAGTAAAACATTGACTTAGGGCTATGATAAAGACTGGTTACTGATAATATTTCAGGTATCATTTCTCTACTTTTTGTACTTTGAAAGTCCAAATTTTTCCTGATGTTGCTAAAGCTAAGCAGAAACGAAAGCAACAGTTTCTTTTTGTAACCCGGTGGGTTAGTGTGTTTTTTTTATCTCAGGTCCGGGGGAGTCTCCGGGCTTCCAGTGATCATTGGAGGCCAGGGCCTCTTCAGCACAGCCATGCTGTCCGCGGCTTGCTGCAGTGCTGCTCGGCCAAGGGCGTGATAGAGAGAATGTCTGGTGTCGGGTTGTTGAGGAGGCTGTGCACATGTGTGCCTTTTCGCGCATGTGCGGTAGCACTCCAGGACCACCAATAGACCCAATGTGAAGATGGGGCCTAGATTTTTGAGGTGCACCAGCAGGAGTTCCGTGGTTACAGTGGTAAATTGCGGTGGTATTCCACGGCTGCAGAGGGACCTCCGGGACCCAGACTGGTGGTAGAAGTTAAGTGCAGACCCTTCTGGGGACCAGGTGGTCTGGTGGCCTAAGAATGTCCTTCTTTTTTAAACTGCGTAACCCTAGTAGCACTCTAGAAATGTTAAGTAGTAGTAGTAGTTTATTTTTAAAATGTATTTTTTTTTGTCCTGTAGGGCTGTCATTTTAGGGGTTAATTTTTGAGGGATTCTAATGGTAGTTTTGGGTCCCTGAGAACCTCTTTAGGTGGCCTAGTACTTTGAAACGTTTTGAAAAAATTATTTTTTGGGTTAAATGAGAAGGTTTTAATTTGGGCCACTTCTGAACTTTGGATTTGTTTTTTGGGGGGTAGGCATTGCTTGAGGGTGTGCTTGGGGCAATGCAGAATTTTATTAGAGTGAACGTCTCTGGTTTTATAGGAGTTTTAATAGAGATTTATGACTAAAATATGTGAATGTCTTTAAATGTATGTTTAAATTTATGAAAAATGTACTGTATGTGTAGTTCGATGGCAGAATGGGTTATATGATATTTTGACTAAATTACGTAATATTTTTTATGGTATATTTTTCTAAAAATGTAACTTTTTTATTATTTTCTATGGAGAAATTCTTTTCCAAAATGGAGACTGTGAAAAATGCTAATTAGGGTCCATGTTACAAACATCCTGTGTTCTGAGACCTGATTGGCTAGTAGAGGTCATCTGGTGACTCAGAGTACCGTCTCCCTTAGCAACAGCTTGCCTGGGAGTGGGGAGAGGGGCTGAAGACACCGAAGAGTGAGGATGTGTGTGAGGGAGCTCTGACTACATGATAGGATTTTTGAGACAAAAAAGTGGTTGAATGTTAGCTTTACTACAAGTGCCTGAATACTGAGTGAAGGTGAAGTGAGCTGGAAGTGAAAGGTGTTGGATTTGAACAGAAAAAAAAATCTAAAACTAATTTCTTTTTTTTTTTTTACTTGTGTGTTGTTTTTCCAGTTAAGATTGAAGGAGAGACACCAAGTGCGTAATTGTGTGAAACAAGTAAGTGGATTAATCCTAGTTAAGCCACAGGGAAAACTGGTCTCCAAGGCTTAAAGTTGGGCATGGGGTATTGCAGCTTGTGTGTTCTTAATGATCTGCTGGTGTGCTAGTGTGGGAGACTGCATGCTTTTGGAGAAACCATGTTGCTGTGGGCAGATTGACCTCAGCATTCAATGATGAGTGCCTTTCTTTAGTCTTTAGGACAATTATTTAAGGTTTGAAAATTATTATTTATTTTGTCAGCTAGAAAGCCACAGTTATCTCTGTACACCAGCTAGGGCTGTTCCTGGTATTAGACAGGGAGAAAGTTTTTTTGTTGATTTTCTTGCTAGAAAGCCACAGTTATCTCTGTACACCAGCTAGGGCTGTTCCAGGTATTAGACAGGGAGAAAGTTTTTTTGTTGATTTTCTTTAAAGTGTGAGGCAGTATGCTCCTGAACTGGAAGACAAGAACCTGAGCTCCAACGATCAAACAAGGAGAAGAAAGAAGATCCAAGAAACAGCAAAGTAAAGTTAAGTCTGCACTTCCATGCACATCAAAGGAAAAGACATTGAGAAGTCACTGAGTTTAATCAAACTTACCTGTTCTATGGACTGGATCTGGATGTTCATACCTGAAAGGCATAAATTAGTTCAAAAATAATCAATTTTTGAGACGTGCACTACAAAGGAAAGTTATAACTATAGAGTAAGATAGAGCAAATAAGATAATTTGGTCAATACTTATCTGATGGTTTCACTGTTGTTCCTAAGCAATACTACTGCACCTGTTGAGTTGTTAGTTTTATGTTTGAATTTATGTTTATGCAACAAAAGAACCTAATGTGTTAACACCACCACTTCCTCCACGACCCTCCAGACCGGTCAAGACGCGTGGGTTATGTACTCCTACCAGCAGAGGGAGACTGAGAAACACTGAGCTTTTGAATACTGTATATATAACCTGTGCAGTACATCCACTAGCCAGTATTTTCTCAGTCTCAGCAGAGGTAGAAGGACAGCCTGTGCAGTCTTCAATAGCCTGGTGAGGTAGTGTTGCTAATAGGTTAAGGGGATTTTAGTCTTCTTGCCAAATTCTTGGTCTTTGAATATACCCCGTTTGTGTGTTTTCAAAAAAAAAAAAAAAAAGAGAAGTGCTTCGGGGCCCTGGGTCCGGTGGGGCCCAGTTTTTTCCCCTGGGGTGTCACACCTGTATCGTGTCTCTCCCCCTGTGCTGCTGTCTATTGAGATTGCTGGCAGCTTTGTGCCTCGGCTGCTTTTATTATATTGTAGCCTTGAGTGCCTCACACTTCTCAGCTGCCAATTTGTGTTGATGTCTCTTTAAGAGCTATCTGTGCATTTATTTGACAAGGAACGAACGGAAGGTTCAGTTCCTGGCTGTAACGAGAGAGCAGTGCGAGTGAGTTGCGTGAGAGAGCTGTGAGTGGGATTTTTTGGTGCCGTTTCGCGCAGCTTGTTGTTTTGCCTTCAGTTTTATGGCAGGCAAACTCCTCCGGTGTTTTGCGTGTTCGCGCCGCGGTGTAGAAACGCCGGGAGGACAGTGTCGACTGTGTGGCGAACCGAAGCAGGCTTCATCGGTGTTGGCTCCCCCCGAATTAACCGCGGAAGGTCCAACGAATTCGGGGGTGTCTGGGGCAGCGGGAGCTCCGGCAGGGCCGGCGTCGGCGAGTTTAGTTTTGGTGGGAACGTCCGCCATTTTGAATTCCGCTCGTTCCGCGGAGTCTGCTGTTTTTGGTCCTGCTGCCCCCGTGTCGGCTCCGAAAGGTGCGCTTGAGGGCCCAGAAGGCGTTGGTTTTCCTCCAGAGTTTGTTTGGACCCTCTGTCAAGCCTGGAAATCGGGACCCTCGCATTTAGAGGAGGGGGCTAGTTCAGAACTGGCTAAGAGGCCGCAGTTTGAGTGGTCAGACGACGGGGAGGGGTTCTCACCTGTGGGGTCAGAAGGTGCTCTTAGTGAGCTAGGGGACCCTGAGGGGTTTGAAGGCTCTCAGGATCCGGACGTTTTGATTCCTGGAGAGGATCCTTCCGTAGTGAGGATTTTCCATAGGAAGGAACTTGCGGAACTCATTGAGCAGATCACGTCCACCCTTAAGTTTGAACAGCCAGAGGCGGTATTGGGGGAGGCTAGACAGGTGGATCCCTTGGTTAAGGGTATTCAGCGGAAAGCACGGTCCTTCCCCATAAACAAGGATCTCCGGGATATGGTGTTTCAAGAGTGGATTTTGCCGGATTCTCCCTGTAAAGTTTCTAAGGCGATGGCGAGACTTTATCCTCTTCCACAGGAAGATAGAGATTCCTTTAAGGCACCCAGAGTAGATGCTGTGATGACAGCAGTTACTAAAGCCACGGCCATCCCGGTACCGCTCTCCATGATCCCCAGGATAGGAGGCTAGAATCCTTTCTCAAGCGTAGTTTTGATTTGTCGGCCCTCGCCCTGCAAGCCTCGGTTTGTGGGGGGCTGGTTGCTCGGGTGTGTTTTCGTTGGGCTAAGAAGCTTCTTGATGATTCGGTGGAGGTTGGGACCTCGGGGGTTCATGAGCTAGCCAAATTGGAGATGGGATCGTCCTTTTTGTCTGATGCACTTTATGATTTGCTGCGTGCATCAGCCAAAAATATGGCTATGCTGATGGGGGCACGTAGGGCTCTTTGGTTGCGAGGTTGGGTCGCGGACGCGGCCTCTAAGCTAAGCTGTGTTCTCTTCCCTTTAAGGGGTCCATGCTTTTTTGGTGAGAATTTGGATAAGTTGGTGCGAGGTCTCAGCGATGCCAAGGCCCCTCTTCTTCCGGATTTTCGTCCCAAGGCGGCTACCAGGGGTTCTTCCTCCCGAGGTCGGTTTAAGGGGGCTCAATGGTATAGGCCAGGGAGGTCTAGTGGGACTTCTAGAGGTCGGTTCTTCCAGCGCACCCAGTCCTTTCGTGGGAATCGTCGCAGAGGGCATGACTTTTCCTTGGGAGGACAGGTTTCTGGGCGCAATTCACAATGAAGGTGTGCATGCCCAGGCTCTGGTTCGGGTAGGGGCTCGACTGAGTCTATTTTACCAGAACTGGGCCCAAATCACTTCAGATCAATGGGTTCTCGTGGTGGTGCGAGACGGATATGCACTGGAGTTCGACAGTTCGCCTCCCGAGAGGTTCCTGGAGTCCCCTTGTCATTCGAGGCTCAAGCGGGCAGCAGTGTAGGACACTTTGGCTCATCTAATCAGTCTGGGGGCGGTGGTACCTGTTCCCATTGCTCAGCACCGCTCGGGCTGCTATTTGATCTATTTTGTGGTCCCAAAGAAGGGGAGAGTTTCTAACGTCTTTGGATTTGACGGAAGCTTATCTCCACATTCCCATTTGTGCGGCTCATCAGCGATTTCTTCGCTTTGCGGTATTAGGGAAGCATTTTCAGTTTTGTGCTCTGCCTTTCGGCCTAGCAACGGCTCCCCGAACCTTTTCCAAGGTTATGGTTGTAGTGGCGGCGGCTTGCAGAGACAGAGTATTCTGTCAGGGTATAGCTGACTTGGAGACGATTGGCTGATTCGGGCCATGTCCTGGACGGAGAGCGAGATGGCTACTGCTTGAGTGGTATAGTTTCTTCAGTCTCTGGGCTGGGTAGTGTAAATTAATTAGATCTGCCTCACCCGTTTGGGCAGCGGAAGCCAGGGGCTTTTTGCAATCCTGGACAGAATTGCAAATCCCCTCTAGATACCTAATCACCCCAATCCTGTATCTGCTCATGACAGTTCTACACCGTCCAAGCAGTGGTAACCTCCCCAATTAGAAAGGAGCTCAGTATGCAGTAGATATAGTAAGATAGTTTATTAGCATTATCATCTTACCCAATGATGGTACAGGCAAGCAGGTATTCACATGGATTGAACAGCAGTTCAGGACTGTCTATCACCCGCCTTCTCTGGTAGCCTTCCTTCTCTTGTCTGATCTAATACCCTCCAGACTGGTCCTTATATACCATTTTGGCTTCATTGGTTCCAATGGACCCAGCTGTCTCAACAGGGTTCCTAGCGCTTATCAGTTTAATTAGAATGACTTCACATGTTCCCAAACCTTAAGTATAAACAAAATCTCTTGAGAGCCCATCTGTGAGATGATTTCACAGGTCATGTTGCCCTCTTCCGCTCCACCCCCTCCCCTTGGTGTGCTTACCCTTCTTGCATCCGACCTTCTAATGACGTACATTAGCCCTAACAGCTTTGCTCGTAACTTCTCACAGGTGCAAGTCCCAGGAATGTTTCCAAGAGCAAAAACCCCTTCCCTTGCCAGCTCAGCACTTGCTACAGTGAAATGTAACTGTATCAAAGGTGATCTCTGATTTTTACAAGCTAGCTCTCTTTTGTATCAGAGATGATTTTGATTTTAAGAAGCCTAGCTCTTATTATGAGCCATTGGCCTGTATTTTACTGAGAGCAAGGGCTAGCAAGGCTAACATATTTCTTCAGTAGTGAACTTCGGCAAGAGTCATCTGGTGCCGTCGCAGTCTCTGGAATATCTGGGGGTCCTTTTCGATACCAGGAAGGGTCGAATATCCTTGCCGGGTCCCCGGATTCGCAAGTTGCAGGGTCAGATTCATCGGTTTCTGGCAGAATCGGCACCGACGGCCCGGGAGTAGCTCCAAGTTCTGGGGTTGTTGACGGCCACCATAGAGGTAGTTCCGTGGGCCCGGGCGCACATGCGGCAGTTGCAGTTAGCTCTTCTCAGTCATTGGACACCTCTGTATCAGAAGTTGGACATTCGTCTTCAGCTGTCAGTAATCCCGTGCCTCAGTCTCTGGTGGTGGCTAGACCCATGCAATCTGGAAAAGGGAATGCCGTTGGAGGCCCCGCGGTGGGTGGTTCTTGTCACAGACGCCAGTCTCCAAGGCTGGGGAGCTCATTGTCTCGGGCAGGTAGCTCAAGGTCTGTGGACTCTGATAGAAGCTCAGTGGTCCATCAATCGTTTGGAAACTGGGGCCATTCAGTTCGCACTTCAGGCCTTTCAGAGTCTTCTGTTCCGCAAAGCAGTCAGGGTTTTCTGCGACAACGCCACCGCCGTGGCTTATGTCAACCGTCAGGGGGGCACAAAGAGTCAGGTGGTCGCGGAGGAGGTGGTGCTGTTGTGCCAATGGGCGGAGATTCATCTTCTAGCGCTCTCCGCGGAACATGTGGCCGGAGTGGACAACGTGGATGCAGATTACCTGAGCAGACATACTCTAGACACCGGAGAGTGGTCTCTACATCGGTCGGTGTTCGATCGCATTGTGTCGGTCTGGGGGCTTCCCGTGGTGGACCTGATGGCAACGGCCTGCAATGCTCAAGTTCAGAGGTTTTTCAGTTGACGGAGGGACCCTCGAGCGGAAGGGATCGACACTCTTCTGTTGCCCTAGCCTCAGGAGTTGCTGTATGTTTTTCCTCCATGGCCGTTAGTCGGACGCATAGTTCAGCGCATCGCTCGGCACCCCGGACGGGTGATTTTGATAGCCCCGAAATGGCCGTGTCGGCCATGGTACGGAGATCTGGTACGGCTGGCAGTAGCGGATCCTCTTCCATTGTCAGATTCAGTGATGTTGTGTCAGGGCCCGATAATTATGCCAGATCCGGATCGGTTCTCGCTTACGGCTTGGCTCTTGAGATGCACAGGTTAAAGAAGAAAGGATTTTCATCTAGAGTGATCACCACAATGTTGAGCTCTCGTAGGCAATCCACTTCATTGGCGTACATCCGGGTCTGGAGAGTCTTTGAGCATTGGTGCGCAGGTAGACAGGTTCTTCCTTTTTGCGCGTCGGTGACGGATGTATTGGAGTTTTTGCAGGATGGTATGGACAGGGGTCTGGCCTTGTCCTCCTTGAAAGTACAAGTGGCAGCTTTGTCGTGTTTTTGTGGGAAGGTTCAGGGGAAGTCTTTAGCTTCTAGTCCTGATGTTGTTCGTTTTTTGAAGGGGGTTAAGTTGCTGCGACCGCCTTGGCGGCGGATGGTGCCTCCTTGGGATTTGAATCTCGTGCTGGATGCTTTGGTTAGGCCTTTGGTTTTGGTTTCGGACAAGGATCTTTCCTTAAAGACGGTTTTCTTGGTGGCTATTACTTCAGCTCGGAGGGTGTCGGAGCTTCATGCTTTGTCTTGTAGAGAACCCTTTTTGACTTTTTCCAAGGAAAAGGTTTCATTGCGGCCGGTGCCGTCCTTTTTGCCCAAGGTGGTTTCAGAGTTTCATGTTTCATTTCCTTGCCAGTTTTGGGTAACTTGGCAGGGGATGCGGAGCAGCGTCGTCTGGCAAAGTTAGATATGCGGAGAGTTTTGCGCTGTTATATTTCCAGAACTTGGGAGTATAGAGTCTCTGATCATTTGTTCCTTCTTCATGGTGGTGCAAAAAAGGGCGCAGCAGCTTCCAAGGCAACGATAGCAAGATGGTTGAAGGAGTCGATTGCTTCTGCTTACTTGCTAAAAGGTCACGTGGTTCCTAAGGAGTTTTCGGCTCATTCTACCAGGGGAATGGCGGCCTCTTGGGCGGAGAGTAGTATGATTCCTCCGTTAGATATTTGTCGAGCAGTGGTTTGGTCTTTGTTGCATTCCTTTGTTAAGCATTATAGGATTGATGTGCATGCCAAGGAAGAGGCAGGCTTTGTGGCTGCAGTGTTGACCTCTGGCCTTCGTGGATCCCGCCCGTAGGGTCTTTACTGCTTTGGTACGTCCCACGCGTCTTGACCGGTCTGGAGGGTCGTGGAGGAAGGTGAAATTAGATCTTACCTGCTAATTGTCTTTCCTCTAGACCCTCCAGACCAGTCAAGGCCCGCCCTGTCTGTATTTGAGGCCAGGAAGTATGCTTTGTCTGTTGATATTTCTTGGCAGCTGTTGATTGTGGTGTCTATGGTTTCAGATTCTGTTTTTACCAGATTTTGTTGGTATGAGTCTGGACAGGTGTGACCGAGTTTGGTAGTCCACCTGTGGAAGCACACACGAAAAAAGGGACACAGTAAGAGAAATGAAGAAAGTGTCCAGTTGGCAGTGACCATGTACAGGGTTGCTCGTTATAGTTAGTGTTATTGTTTCTATGCATTGTTAGTTTTATACTGGCTAGTGGATGTACTGCACAGGTTATATATACAGTATTCAAAAGCTCAGTGTTTCTCAGTCTCCCTCTACTGGTAGGAGTACATAACCCACGCGTCTTGACTGGTCTGGAGGGTCTAGAGGAAAGAAAATTAGCAGGTAAGATCTAATTTCACCATTTTCTATACCCCAAATTGAGTTTAAAATAAAAACTAGTAACTTGTACTTACCATCTGTCTGGTTACTAGGTCTTAAAATCCTTTTAGTTTCCTTTCCTCTCCATAGTTTAGAACTTTGGAGACGAGGTTAGTTTAATTGTCTCTGATCTCAGAGGTGAACTGTGAGCTTGAGGTATTCAACCATGGGTAATAGTAGAGTTTGCTTGGCCTTCTGAGACTCGGAAGCTACATTTGATGTGTCCCAGGATTTTGGAGGTATGTTTTTCTTGAAGTTTCCTTGCAAATGTATAATAAAATGTCAATCTTGGACTAATATCTTTTTGACCCATCTCAATTGACTTTATTGTTAAGTGATAAAATTATGGCTACTGGTCAGGCTTCTCCAGCCAGGATAGAGGAACCTCCAGTGTGATTAAACTGCACTCTCATAAGGAATATGGAATATCTTTCTTCTAAGGAATATTCTTCTTGTGATTAGAATATCTAATTTTTTTTCCTCTTTTGATTATCTCTTGCCTCTCACTCTTTTCAGTGGACTGGCTTGGCTATCACAGTTTGATTGTATTTCCGTATTTTTTATTATTTTCCTGATATTTTGGTTTATTATCTTAGTGATGGCTGATTTTCTGTATGAGTAGTTGTTTTACTTGGATTATATTTTGAAAATTGAATAAAAATAAAGTTAAAAAAAGACAACTGTAATAAAATGAGAAAAATGGTTTAAAAAAGCTAAAAGGAGCAGCTGCAAAGGTTAGGACTTTAAATGAGGCATAGACATAGTTTAAAAATAGCATCTTAGAAGATCAGTCCAGATGTATCCCACATCCCCTGTCTCTCCCTCTCTCACTCCACTGCAGGCTTGCCTTGTCTCTGTAGCAAACTGGTATAAAAACATCAGTTAATATTTAACCCTGATAAAACAGTGGCCTTTTGGTTCTCTGGCATTTGGTTCTCTCCCTTCCCTCACCTATCACCCTGTTTTGTACCTCAATCTCACTGGTATCGTACTTGATTCCTCTCTCTTTCATTTTTACCTCAAATTTCACATCTGACTAAAGTTAGTTTTTTGGTCTTCTGTCAATTTTGAGCAATTTGCCACCTGTTTGACACTCAATGTTTTCATGCACTGGTCCTTTCCTTCTTCACTTCCCGCCTGGACTATTGTAATGTAGTTTATGCTGGCTTACCCTGTACTACACTGAAGAAACACCAAACACTTCAAAATACGGCCATTAGATTATTGTGTTGTGCCCATCGTTTCAACCACACTACACCTTTACTGATATAATATCACTGGCTCCCCATTAAACAGCAAATCACATTTAAAATTGCCAATAAAAACATAGAAACATGACGGCAGATAAAGGCCATATGACCCATCCAGTCTGCCCATCCTCTGTAACCCCTAACTCTTCCTTTTCCAAAGTGATCTCACATGCTTATCCCATGCCTTTTTAAATTCTGAAACAGTCCTCGACTCTACAACCTCCACTGGGATGCCATTCCACGCCTCCACCACCCTTTCTGTGAAATAGTACTTCCTTAGATTACTCCTAAGCCTATTCCCTCTTAACTTCATCATATGCCCCCTCATTCCAAAGCTCTCCTTAAGTTGAAAAAGGCTCTCTTCCTGTACATAAATGCCCTTGAGATATTTAAACGTCTCTTATCGTGTCTCCTTTCTCCCTCCTCTCTTCCAGCGTATACATGTTGAGGTTCATAAGCCTGTCCCTATATTTTTTGCGTTCAAGACTGCTTACTAATTTTGTAGCCTCCCTCTGTACAGACTCCATCCTGTTTATATTTTTCCGTAGGTGCGGTCTCCAGAACTGGCCTCACCAGAGACTTATACAATGGCACTATCACCTTCCTTTTCCAGCTGGTCATGCTTCTCGTTATGCACCAAAGCAACTTTCTGGCTTTCACCGTCGCTTTTTCTACCTGTTTGGAAGCTTTAAGTTCATCAGATACAATCACCCCCAAGTCCCGTTCTTCATTCGTACACTGAAGCACTTCACCCCCTATACTGTACCATTCCCTCGGATTCTTGCGACCCAAGTTCATGACCCTGCATTTTTTGGAATTAAACCTTAGTTGCCAAATATTGGTCCATTCCTCCAGCTTTCCTAGGTCCTTCCTCATGTCATTCAAACCCTCTAGGGTGTCCATCCTGTTGCAGAGTTTGGTATCATCCGCAAAGAGACAAACCTTACCAGTCAGCCCTTCCGCAATATCGCTCACAAAGACGTTAAAAAGAGCCGGCCCTAGGATTGATCCCTGTGGTACTCCACTGACGACATCCTTTTCTTCAGATCAATTTACCACTACCCTCTGTCTCCTTCTATTCAACCAATTTTTAACCCAATCAGTTATTCTATGTCCCATACCAAGGCCACTCAATTTATTTATCAGTCACCTGTGCGGAACCGTGTCAAAGGCTTTGCTGAAATCCAAATATACCACATCAAGTGCCCCTCTCACATCCAACTGTTTGGTCACCCAGTCGAAGAAGACAGTCAGATTCATCTGAAACGACCTAGTGAAGCCATGCTGCCTCGGGTCCTGCATTCCATTCATTTCAAGGTTATCAATAGAAATCAAACAAAATAAAACATGGAAAAGAAAATAAGATGATACCTTTTTTATTGGACATAACTTAATACATTTCTTGATTAGCTTTCGAAGGTTGCCCTTCTTCCTCAGATTGGAAATAAGCAAATAGAAGCGTTTCCATTAGCTTACTCACAACTGAGGTCAGACTGACAGGTCTGTAATTCCCAACCTCCTCCTTACTTCCACTCCTGTGCAAACGAACCACATCCGCCCTTCTCCAGTGCACCAGGACCACTCCAGTTTCTAAGGAAGCATTGAAGAAGTCTGTTAGCGGAGCCGACAGAACGTCTCTGAGTTCCTTGAGCACCCTTGGGTGTATCCAATCAGGCCCCATCGCTCTGTCTACTTTTAGTTTGGCTAGCTCCTCATGAACACAGTCCTCTGTAAACGGGTCATGGTCTACCATACATCCATCCCCTTTAGCCTTTATTTTCTGCAGCCCTACCCCCGGCCTTTCATCCATGAACACAGAGCTGAAATAATTGTTAAGCAGTTCAACTTTATCCTTATCATCTTCCACATATTTCTCTCCCTCAGCTTTGAGCCTCACAATGCTATTATGGCACTTCCTCTTGTCACTTACTTATCTGAACAAAGTTTTATCCCCAATTTTACCATATTAGCTATGTTTTCCTCCATTTGCTGCTTCGCTTTCCTGATAGCCTTTCCAGCTTCCCTTTGCTTAGTCAGGTATTCTCTCATGTCTTCATCTTTCTGAGTCTTCTTATAGCGTGTGAAGACTAACCTCCTTTTCCTTCTCATTATTTTTAGCTACTATATTAGAGTACCAGAGCGGCCTTCTTTTCCTCTTACTTTTATGTAATTTTCTAACATAAAGGTTAGTTGCCTTTAATATAGCTCCTTTTAGTTTTGTCCATTGCTGTTCTACATCCTTCAGCTGTTCCCATCCTTCTAACTGTTCCTTGATAAATTCCCCCATCTTGGCAAAGTTAGTTCTTTTGAAATCCAGGACCTTCAAACTCAAATGAGCCCTCTCTGCTGTTTTAATATTGAACCACACCATTCGATGATCACTAGATGCCAAATGGTCTCCCACCTTGATGTCAGAAACATTCTCTCCATTCGTAAGCACCAGGTCCAGAATAGCTCCATCCCACGTCATTCCATTACCCACTGCTGAAACAATTGTTCCTGTAGGGAATCTAAGATCTCTTTGCTTCTAGACAATCCCACAGCAGGGACACCCCAATCAACATCTGGCATATTGAAGTCTTCTATCACTACTACTTCCCCGTTCCTAGCTATTTTGTGGATGTCTTCAATTAAGTCCCTGTCCATTTCCTCCGACTGTGAGGGTGACCTGTATATCTCCGATATAGATACATTTTCCTTTCCCTCTTTCCAGTTTAATCCACAACGCTTCTTCCATACCCCACATGTCCTGCAGTTCTGTCAGTTTGATATCATTCTTAGCATATAATGCCACTCCTCCACCCTTTTTTCCTACTCTGTCCTTCCTGAATAGATTATAGCCAGGTATAGCAATATCCGTGAGCCACGTCTCCGTGACTGCTACTAAATCCAAGTCTGCTTCCATCATTATAGCCTCAAGATCTAGAAGTTTGTTTTCCATACTACGGGCATTGGTATACAAGGCTGTCCAGATAATAGGTGACGGCAGAAAAAGACAGTAGAAGTCTGCTCAGCACTAGCCCCGCCTCCCAACCACTAGCCCCACCTCCTAACCACCGTTGCTGCCACCCAATCTCTGCTAAGCTTCTGAGGATCCATTTCTTCTGAACTGGATTCCTTTATGTTTATCCCACGCAGTTTTGAATTCCATTACCGTTTTCATCACCACCTCCCTCGGGAGGGCATTCCAAGTATCCACCACTCTCTCTGTGAAAAAATATTTCCTGACATTTTTCTTGTCTGCCCCCCTTCAACCTCATTTCATGTCCTCTAGTTCTACCGCCTTCCCGTCTACGGAAAAGGTTCGTTTGCGGATTAATACCTTTCAAATATTTGAACGTCTGTATCATATCACCCCTGTTTCTCCTTTCCTCCAGGGTATACATGTTCAGGTCAGCAAGTCTCTCCTCATACGTCTTGTAACACAAATCCCATACCATTTTTGTAGCTTTTCTTTGCACCGCTTCAATTCTTTTTACATTTTTAGTAAGATAATGGCTTCCAAAACTTAACACAATACTCCAGGTGAGGCCTCACCAACGACTTGTAGAGGGCTAATCAACACCTCCTTTCTGCTGGTCACACCTCTTTAAATACAGCCTAGCAACCTTCTGGCTACAGCCACCGCCTTGTCACACAGTTTTGTCGCCTTCAGATCCTCAGATACTGTCACCCCAAGATCCTTCTCCGTGCCTGTACATATCAGACTCTTACCGCCTAACACATACGTCTCCCGCAGATTGCTACTCCCTAAGTGCATCACTTTGCATTTCTTCGCATTGAATTTTAATTGCCAAACATTAGACCATTCTTCTAGCTTCTGCAGATCCTTTTTCATGTTTTCCACTCCCTCTGCGGTGTCCACTCTGTTACAAATCTTGGTATCATCCGCAAAAAGGCAAACTTTACCTTCTAACCATTCGGCAATGTCACTCACAAATATATTGAACAGAATTGGCCCCAGCACCGATCCCTGAGGCACTCCACTACTCACCTTTCCCTCATCCGACTGAATTCCATTAACCACCACCCTCTGGTGTCTGTCTGTCAACCAGTTCCTAATCCAGTTCACCACATTGGGTCCTATCTTCAGCCCGTCAAGTTTATTCAAGAAGAAAATGAGAGAGCCGAGCTCCCACCGGAATCAGAGGAGGGTCCCGCGCCCTTCGTTGGGATTGACGGGTAGGGGATTGAAAAGAGGTGCCGGAGTCTCAGCCTCCACAGTAGGAACCACAAAAGGACTGAGGTCTCTGAAAGAACCTAGATTTTGAGGTTCCCAGACCTAAAACAGTGAAAATCACGAACTCGTCCTTTGCCAACCGCCGAGCCTCGACCAGCACCGCCGAGCATCGACCAGCAACTCTAGGCCTATCTTCTAGAAGATGAGGCACTTTAGTATCCCCTAGGTTACGAACTAATTTATCCAACTCATCTCCAAACAAGAAGGAACCCCTAAAGGGAAACTTACTCAGCTTAGACTTGGAGGCTCTCAACAAGTCGCACAGGGCATCCTCTAAGGAAGCTGAGCCCATCTCAATTTTGGCCACTTCCTCATCTATAGAAGACAAATCATCCGACTCCCTGTCCAAGACTCTTTCAGCCCAGCAGAAGCAGGCCTGAACTACCAAGGAATCAACAAATAGCTGCCTGAACCACCAAGGAAGAAACATCTTCAAAAGAGCCTCTACCCTTCAGTCCTGGATATCCCGAAGAGCTGTACCACTATCGACCGGAACTGTATTACACTTAGTAACCGCAGAAACCACTGCGTCCATCACAGGAATTTTAAGAAGAGACCTATCCTCTTCTGGAACCGGATAAAGACGTACCATGGACCTGGCTAAGCAAAAGGGAGAATGTGGCACATCCCACTGCGCCTGAATAATGTCCCTGATGTCTTGAAAGGTCTTCCTTGAGCACCTAATGCCCTTGACCAGAAAATCCACCATACGGACCTCAGAAGCCGCAGGCTGCTCATCCTCAAAACGGAGGGTAGACGCTACTAAAGAGATAAGCTCCTGAAGGTCCTCCTTATGGAAGATCCTAACCACCAAAGGATCTTCACCTACGGGTAAAGATTCTACATAGCTGAGAGAGAGTCTGCTAGCTGTTGATCTTCCAAACCTTCCATGTCCCTTAAAGAAGGTAAATTTAATTCTGCATCAGAGAGCTGTTCCTCCTGGAGATCCCAGGACCCCCGAGCTTTCTTAACTGGTGTTAATTTTCTATTAGAGACCCCCCCCCCCCCCCCCCGAAGAAGAAGCTTCAGTGCCCAATTTCTTTAATAAAAAGGCCTGATACATTTGCAAAACAAACTCAGGGGGAAAACCTCCCAACAGAGTTCTCCGCTTGCTCAGAAGGTGCAGGGCTGTCCCAAACTGAAATAGATGCAGAGCTTGACAAAATGGTGGGTTTTCCCACCAAGGAAGGAGCACTGCCTAGTTCTGCCACGGGAATAGAAGCCAAGGGAGACAGTACAGAGGAAGCCGACAGAGAGGGAGCTGCTGGCGAATCCACAGCTGTGGAGTACTTGCATGCCCCGGACGCACCTACACCCCGACGCTGACAAACTAGGCACCAGTGACGTTTCTCCGACATCACGGCTTTCGGGGGTTTTTTTACAGAGAAACCGCACTACCGTGGTACCGTGGGAGACAGTGTCGGCGCTGGTGAGGCTGACTGAGGCGACGACGGAGCTGCTCTGCTTGTTCATGCCAAGGGGAGAAACTGCTGCTTTCTTCTTTTATTATTTTACTCACAACGTGGCTGCTTCTCCCCAAGCTGAAACACCCTTCCTCCGAAAGGGTACAACTCTTCCCTGCTATCTAGGAGCAGCTAAGATCAGGAGCACCCGGGGGGGGGGGGGGGGGGTAGGAAGGAGAGGGAGGGACCCGGTACCCCCGAGTGTAACACCCCTCAAACACAGCGAGACCTGGTGCACAGAGGATGAAGATGCACTAAATCTTTTTTTTTTTAATACAGAAAGAGATCTAGAGGAAAAAATAGAGAGGAGACTGAGGGTTCACCTCCTTCCACCTGCTGGAGACTTAGAACACTGAGTCTGGGGTCACATAGCCAGGGCTCTTATTTAGGGTTACCATATTTGCTCTCACCAAAAAGAGGAAGCATGCCCCACCCCACTCCCTGTCACACACTGCCCTGCCCCTTTCACACCCCCACCCCGCTCCCCTGTCACACCCTCTAAGGTTGTCCTATCGTCCCCTCCCCTTACCTTATTACTACCCTGGTGGTCTAGTGACCTCTTCAGGGCATGAAAGAGCCCCCTTTACCCCCCTCTATCCATGTCCAGCATTTCTCCTCTCTTCCCTCCATCCATGTGCATCTCCTCCTCTGTCTTCCCTCCCCTCCATCCATGTCCAAAATTTCTCCTCTCTCCCCTCCATCAATGTTCATCTCCTCCTCAGTCTTCCCTTCCCTCCATCCATGTCCAGCATTTCTCCTCTCTCCTCTCCCTATATGCATCTGTTTCCTCTGTCTTCCCTCCCCTCCATCCATGTCCAGCATTTCTCCTCTCTCCCTTTCCCTTCATCCGTGGGCAGCTCTCCTCTCTCCCCTGCCCTCTCCTCCATCCATATCCAGAAATTCTCCTCTCTCCCCTTAATGTCCAATGATTTCTCTCTCCCTTGCCCTTCCATCCATGTCCAGTGACTTGCCCCAGTCCCCAGCTGCCCCCCTTTTCAGCCCCCGAGTTCCAGTTCCAACCCTAGCCCCACCTGCCCGCCCTCTTCTACCACAACATGCCCCTTTTCCTTCCTGCCCTTGCAGAAACAGGAAATTACATCAGAGGAGAGAGGGAGGGACACTGAGAGGGAAGTGAAGGCTGGAGGTGAGCCTGCTGCTTTCACTGCCGCCGCCGCTGTGACTTGAGGTAAAATAAAAGTTTTAAACGCAGGGCAGTAGGCAGTAGGAAGGAAGTTGTGCCGGCCCTGACCGTTCTGGGAAAACCGGACAAATGATGAAAAGTGGGAAACCCACCCTGACTCCTGACTGTGCCCTCAAAAAGAGGACATGTTCGGAGAAACCTGGACATATGGTAACCCTACTCTTATTGGCTCCCAGAGTCAGAACTTCTCAGTCTTCACTTGCTGGAAGGAGTGCACAACCCATCAGTCCAATCCTGGGCTGGTCTGGAAGGATTCTAAGGAAAAGGCCTTTTTTTTTTGTCCTAAGATGGACGTGCGGCAAAATGAAAACTGGCACGTGTCCATTTTGGGCCTGAGACTTTACCGCCACCCATTCACTTAGTGGGGTTAACCGGGCAGTAATCGTCAGCGCACGTACAATGCCAATTACTGCCCAGTTAGCACCGTGCGCCAGAAAAGAAAATAGCCTGGCGGTAGTTCCAAATTGGCGTGCATTGGGCGTGCATAGGTGCCTATGCAGCTTAGTAAAAGGGCCCCTAAAACATCTTAGATATGCCAGCTGCCATCCCAGATGATTACGGATGGCTACACCCATGGGTCAGTTCCTAAGGATTTGAAGGGTATGTTCCTCTAGCACTGAATACAAGCAGTAGGCTGATATTTTATGGGAATGATTTTGACAGAGAGGATATTCTACTAGAGACATCAAAAGAACATATTTAAGAGCTCTTTATGCCAGTCTAGCAATGCTTTAACAAGATCAGCCACAGGAGACCCAGAGCTGCAAAAGGGGTCCTAATTTTTGAGAGGGAGATTTTATTACACGCCCCCAGCCCCACCCCACTCTTCCTTGGCTTTACCCACTCTACATGGCTCCACCCCCTGGCACACTTCAATCCCATGGCCATTTCAGAAAATGTTTTATTTAATAGCCTAATAACCTTTTCAATTAACTTTCAGAGGCCAAAACCTCCTGCCCCACGTCAGGTCAGGACAGTAGAATGCTGTTATGGTATCCTCTCCTGACCTGAGGAAGGAAGGCTAATCAAAAATGTTTTAAAATCAGTGAAGGTATCAGTAAGCATATACTTGTTGCCATGGGTGGATCGAACCACAGGTCCTATCCAATCAATCTGGATGTCTGACCAGGGCATAGCAATACCCTTCTTCCTGAGTGGTGCTCGATGGGATGGAGAAGATGGCTGGAACTGACAACAGGTCAAACAACCTCGAGTATACAGCTGCACATCCTGACGCATGTGGGGCCAATAAGCCACTTGCTTCAAGGTCTCATAGGTGATGCCTTCCCCTCTATGTCCTGCACATGGTTCATCATGAGCATGTTGCAACATGATGCCATGATATGCCTGAGGCACAACCCATTGCTCAATGCCATGCTTACTCGTCCGCATAAGCAGGTCCTGATGGATCTGAAACTTCTCTCGGGACGTATAGAGTATCCTCAGTTCTTCAGCTTGACACTCCTGTTCTGTCAATGGGTGTTCTTGCGGATTCTGGATGTACTCATAGAATCGTCCAACTACTGGATCTGATTTCTGAGCAGTGACAAGATCAAATGATGGGAGGTCACTACACCACTGGAACACTGGAGTCTCACCAGCCTGTTTCGTTTGCCGTCGGGTGACAGCATGAATGGCCAGTGTCTCAGACTCTGAGAACTGCCATAATTATCCTGTGAGCGCACCTTCCTTGGCAAGTAAATCTGCCAAGTTGTTCCCTATCTTGTCAGGACTATCAACTTTTGCATGACCCTTGACCTTCTTCCAATAAATGGTCATGTCATGGTTCCGTACCAGTTGATCTAAGACCAGAATCAAATTTCTATGATGTACCGATTTTCCTTTAGAGTTTAACATGTTGTTCTGCTTCCAATTGCTGCTGCTACTACTACTATAAATCACTTTTATAGCGCTACCAGTCATACGCAGCGCTTTACAATTGAACATGAAGAGGAAAGACAGTCCCTGCTCAAAAGAGCTTACAGTCTAAATCAGGACAGACAGGACCAAAAAGGATAAGGGAAGGACAGACAGAAGGACACATAAGGATAAGATAAGATTTGAGAGTCATCAGCGTAAAGGTGATACGGAAAGCCTTGTGATGAGATTTATTTATTTATTGCATTTGTATCTCACATTTTCCCACCTCTTTGCAGGCTCAATGTGGCTTACAATACATCATGAATGGTGGAGATATATACATTTAGTATTACAGAAGGATCTTGGGTAACATTATAATGACATGATAGTAGTATATCAAGCAGATATTATAAGACAGTTCTGGATGTATGTGGAGGAGTTCACATTTGTTGATCTTTGTGGTATACCTTGTTAAAGAGATGGGTCTTCAGTAGTTTGCGGAAGTTAGTTAGTTCATAAATCGTTTTTAAGTTGCGCGGCAGCGCATTCCAGAATTGTGTGCTCAGGTATGAAAAGGTTGACGCATGTGTTAGTTTGTATTTTAGACCTTTACAGTTGGGGAAGTGAAGATTAAGGAATGTGCGGGATGATTTTTTAGCATTCCTGGGTGGTAAGTCTATCAGGTCTGACATGTAGGCTGGGGCATCTCCGTGAATGATTTTATGAACTAGGGAGCATATTTTAATCGTGATGCGTTCTTTAAGTGGGAGCCAGTGTAGCTTTTCTCGTAGGGGCTTAGCACTTTCATATTTTGTTTTACCGAATATGAGTCTAGCTGCAGTGTTCTGGGCTGTTTGAAGTTTCTTGATTATTTGCTCTTTGCAGCCAGCGTAGAGTGCGTTGCAGTAGTCTAGATGACTGAGTACCATTGATTGTACAAGGTTACGGAAGACAGTCCTTGGGAAGAAACGTCTTACTCTTTTTAATTTCCACATTGAGTGGAACATCTTCTTGGTTGTGTTTTTCGCATGGGTCTCAAGTGTTAGGTGTCGATCAATGGTAACTCCAAGAATTTTTAGGGTGTCTGAGATTGGAAGATTCAGTTTTGGTGTGTTAATGGTGGTGAATTTGTTCGTGTTATGTTGAGAGGTGAGTATTAGGCATTGGGTTTTTTCTGCACTGAGTTTCAGCTGAAATGCATCCGCCCATGTATGCATGATATGTAGACTTTGGTTGATGTCATTGGAAATTTCCATTAGATCTTGTTTAAATGGGATGTAAATCGTTACATCGTCTGCATATATGTATGGGTTGAGGTTTTGGTTTGATAGTAGTTTCGCCAAGGGTATCATCATTAAGTTGAATAGAGTCAGTGAGAGGAGGGATCCCTGTGGAACTCTGCATTCAGGTATCCATGTGGCTGATGTAGTCGAATTAGAAGTCACTTGGTATGATCGTGTGCTTAGGAACCCCTTGAACCAATTGAGAACGTTGCCTCCAATTCAGAAGGTTAGTGTTAGGCAAAATTAAATTAAAAAGCAAATTTCAACAGCTAACAGAAAACAGCTAATCTCCATAGTCTTTTCCACTTAGTTTTAAAAGCTTTGTACAACAGCATTAACAGATAGAATCTAACAGCCACTGCAGGATCTAATTTAGTATTCCCCCCCACCCTCCCCAACACCCACCCACCCCTAGGACAACTCCTCATTTATAGTCAGTTATTGTAATTAGGGTAACAAGCAAGGAGTGCTCTTATAGAGTTTTAAATACATTTCATCACCATCTAAGAAGGAAATACTAAATAAATCATACAGAGGGGCATAATCGAACGAAAACGTCTATCTCCATGGGCGTTTATCTCCAAGAACGGGTCCGTGAAGGGGCGGACCGAACCGTATTTTGGGGAAAAATAGACGTCCATGTTTTATTCGACAATTTGTGAGCTGGGCGTTTTTGTTTTTCAGCTATAATGGAAAATGAAAGCGCCCAGCTCAAAAACGAATAAATCCAAGGCATTTGTTCGTGGGAGGGGCCAGGAGTCGTAGTGCACTGGTCCCCCTCACATGCCAGGACACCAACCGGGCACCCTAGGGGGCACTTTTACAAAACAAAAAAAAAAAAAGGTAAAAGAGCTCCCAGGTGCATAGCACCCTTCCCCCCAAATCCCCCTCAAAACCCACCACCCACAAGTTTACACCATTACTATAGCCCTAAGGGGTGAAGGGGGGCACCTACATGTGGGTACAGTGGGTTTGGGGGGTTGGACGACTAAGCATTAAGCAGCACAATTGTAACAGGTAGGGGGGGATGGGCCTGGGTCCACCTGCCTGAAGTCCACTGCACCCCCTAACAACTGCTCCAGGGACCTGCATACTGCTGCCAGGGAGGTGGGTATGACATTTGAGGGTGAAAATAAAAAGTTGTGAAACATCATGTTTTGTGGTGGGAGGGGGTTAGTGACCACCAGAGGGAATCGGGGATGACCTCCCCTGACTCCCCCAGTGGTCACTAACCCCCTCCCACCACAAAACATGATGTTTCACAACTTTTTATTTTCACCCTCAAAATAAGGCCCCAAAAAGTGCCCTAAATGACCAGATTACCCCCAGAGGGAATCTGGTCATTTAGGGCACTTTTTGGGGCCTTATTCATGGAAAAACAGGGTCCAGGAAAAGTGCCCTAAATTCTCGCTAAAAACGCATATTTTTTTTCCATTATCGGCAAAAGGCGCCTATCTCTGATCGGCCGATAACCACGCCCCGGTTCCGCCTTCACCACGCCTTTGACACGCCCCCATCAACTTTGTCCGCATCTGCGACGGAGTGCAGTTGAAAACGTCCAAATTCGGCTTTCGATTATACCGCTTTATTCGTTTTTGTGAGATAAACGTCTATCTCCCGATTTGGGTCGCAATATAGGCGTTTTTCTTTTTCAATTATAAGCTGGACAATATACTATATAAAGTAAAAGACACTTTTATATTAGGCTAATATCCTTAATACTGTAGCAAGTTTTAAATTATTGAAAAACTCAAAAACACTAAGATGGAGTCAGCAGTCCAGCAGCGAGAGGGGTGCTATCCAGTTTTTTGCATTGAGTGTCACATGTATGATTATCTCCCAGTTGGTGAGATGTCATATGTTTGCACCCGATGCAAAGAGCTCCTAGCTCTTAGAGAACGTGTCCGTTCTCTTGAGGCTAGAGTAGCAGACTTGGTGGAGCTGAGGGAGACAGAGAGGTACATAGAGGAGACCTACAGGGATGTAGAGAAGTCCCACCTCCAGTCTAGTAGCCCTTGTGCTACCTTGGAGGAGGAAGGTCTCCTAGAAGGAGAGCATCACCCTGGTGAAGTAGGAAGTACTCCTGTAGCCAGGACATGCCCACCAGGGGATGTACTATCCTCTCGCACAGAGGATATGTCTGCAAGTGCTGCCCGGGAGGGAAAGGTTAGGACAGCTGTTGTAGTTGGTGATTCGATCATTAGGCATATAGATAGCTGGGTGGCTGGTGGACGTGAGGATCGCCTGGTGACTTGCCTGCCTGGTGCGAAGGTGGCGGACCTCACGCGTCACCTAGATAGGATTTTAGATAGTGCTGGGGAGGAGTCCGCTGTCTTGGTACATGTGGGTACCAATGACATAGGAAAATGTGGGAGAGAGGTTCTGGAAGCCAAATTTAGGCTCTTAGGTAGAAAGCTCAAATCCAGATCCTCTAGGGTAGCATTTTCTGAAATGCTACCTGTTCCACGTGCAGGGCCCAAGAGACAGGCAGAGCTCCAGAGTCTCAATGCGTGGATGAGACGATGGTGCAGGGAGGAGGGTTTTAGATTTGTTAGGAACTGGGCAACATTCTGGGGAAGGGGGAGCCTATTCCGAAAGGATGGGCTCCACCTTAACCAGGGTGGGACCAGGCTGCTAGCGTCGGCATTTAAAAAGGAGATAGAGCAGCTTTTAAACTAGAAATGTTTGTGCAGCGCTGCGTATGCCTTGTAGCGCTATAGAAATGCTAAATAGTAGTAGTAGTAGTAGTAGGAAGGCCGACAGTCGCTCAAAAACGCATGGTTCGGGAAAAGGTATCTTGCAAAGATACCTCACAAACAGGGAAGATAGGGTTTCTGGATAGTGAGGTTGCACAACAGACCGTGGTAGACCAGGTGCCCTTAAATACAACTAAAGATCAGACAAAAGATGTCAAATCAATAGTGTCAGGTACTAAGCATCATGCAAATAAGAACAACAAATATACTCTGAAATGTCTATATGCAAATGCTAGGAGTCTAAGAAATAAGATGGGAGAGTTGGAATATATTGCACTAAATGAAAAATTGGATATAATAGGCATTACTGAGACCTGGTGGAAGGAGGATAACCAGTGGGACACTGTCATACAGGGGTACAAAGTATATCGTAGTGATAGGGTGGACCGGACTGGTGGAGGGGTAGCATTGTATATTAACGAGAGCCTTGACTCAGATAGATTACAAATTCAGCAGGACACAAATCACACCTTTGAATCATTGTGGGTTGAAATTCCATGTATAAAAGGAAAAAAAACGGTGATAGGAGTGTTCTACCGTCCGCCTCGCCAGGATGAGCAGGTAGACACAGAAATGATAAAAGAAATCAGAGACACAAACAAAATTGGCAATGTGATAATAATGGGTGACTTCAATTATCCAAATATAGACTGGGTAAATGTAACATCAGGACACGCTACAGAGATACAATTCCTTGATGAAATCAAGGACAGCTTTATGGAGCAACTGGTGCAGGAGCCGACGAGAGAAGGAAAAATTCTAGACTTGGTCCTTAGTGGAGCGCATGATCTGGTGAGGGACGTTATGGTACTGGGGCCGCTTGATAACAGTGACCATAATATGATCAGTTTTGATATCGACCTTGAAGTAACTGTACACAGAAAGTCAAATATGTTAGCGTTTAACTTTAAAAAAGGAGACTATGATAAAATGAGAAGAATGGTAAAAAAAAAAACTTAGGGGGGCAACTGAGAGAGTAAAAACTGTACAACAGGTGTGGACGCTGTTCAAAAATACCATCCTGGAGGCCCAGGCCATACACATTCCGCAAATTAGAAAAGAAAGACGGAACTCCAAAAGACAGCCGGCCTGGTTGAAAAGTGAGGTGAAGGAAGCTATTAGGGCTAAAAGAAACGCCTTCAGAAAATGGAAGAAGGAACCGTCTGAAAATAACAAGAAGCAGCATAAGGAGTGTCAAAGCAAATGCAAGGCGCAGATAAAGAAGGCCAAGAGGGATTACAAAAAAAAGATAGCATTAGAGGCAAAAAAACATAGTAAAAATTTTTTTCGGTATATTAAAAGCAGGAAGCCGGCAAAAGAATCAGTTGGGCCTCTGGATGACCGAGGGGTAAAAGGGGCGATCAAGGAAGACAAAGACGTAGCGGAGAGACTGAATGAATTCTTTGCTTCGGTCTTCACCGAGGAAGATTTGGGTGGGATACCGGTGTCGGAAATGGTATTTCAAGCGGACGAGTCGGAGAAACTTACTGACTTCACGGTAAACCTGGAGGACGTAATGGGGCAGTTCGGCAAACTGAAGAGTAGCAAATCTCCTGGACCGGATGGTCACCCTAGAGTACTGAAAAATGAGCTTGCGGAGCTACTGCTAGTGATATGCAACTTATCCTTAAAATCGAGCGTGGTACCGGAAGATTGGAGGGTGGCCAATCTAATGCCCATTTTTTAAAAAGGCTCCAGGGGAGATCCGGGAGATTATAGACCGGTGAGTCTGACGTCGGTGCCGGTGAAAATGGTAGAGGCTATTATTAAAAACAAAATTACAGAGCACATCCGAGGACATGGATTACTGAGACCGAGTCAGCACGGCTTTTGTGTGGGGAAATCTTGCCTGACCAATTTACTTCAATTCTTTGAAGAGTAAACAAACATGTGGACAAAGGGGAGCCGGTTAATATTGTGTATCTGGATTTTCAAAAGGCATTTGACAAGGTACCTCATGAAAGGCTACAGAGGAAATTGGAGGGTCATGGGATAGGAGGAAATGTCCTATTGTGGATTAAAAACTGGTTAAAGGATAGGAAACAGAGAGTGGGGTTAAATGGGCAGTATTCACAATGGAGAAGGGTAGTTAGTGGGGTTCCTCAGGGGTCTGTGCTAGGACCGCTGCTTTTTAATATATTTATAAATGATTTAGAGATGGGAGTAACTAGCGAGGTAATTAAATTTGCTGATGACACAAAGTTATTCAAAGTTGTTAACTCGCGACAGGATTGTGAAAAATTACAAGAGGACCTTACGAGACTGGGAGACTGGGCGGCTAAATAGCAGATGACGTTTAATGTGAGCAAGTGCAAGGTGATGCATGTAGGAAAAAAGAACCCGAATTATAGCTACGTCATGCAACGTTCCACGTTAGGAGTTACGGACCAAGAAAGGGATCTGGGTGTCGTCGTCGATAACACACTGAAACCTTCTGCTCAGTGTGCTGCTGCGGCTAGGAAAGCAAATAGAATGTTGGGTATTATTAGGAAAGGTATGGAAAACAGGTGTGAGGATGTTATAATGCCTTTGTATCGCACCATGGTGCGACCGCACCTTGAGTATTGTGTTCAATTCTGGTCGCCGCATCTCAAGAAAGATATATTAGAATTGGAAAAGGTGCAGCGAAGGGCGACTAAAATGATAGTGGGGATGAAGAAAGAGGCTAGGGCTATTCAGCTTGGAGAAGAGACGGCTGAGGGGAGACATGATAGAGGTATATAAAATAATGAGTGGAGTGGAACAGGTGGATGTGAAGCATCTGTTCACGCTTTCCAAAAATACTAGGACTAGGGGGCATGCGATTAAACTACAGTGTAGTAAATTTAAAACAAATCGGAGAAACTGTTTCTTCACCCAACATGTAATTAAACTCTGGAATTCATTGCCGGAAAATGTGGTGAAGACGGTCTGCTTAGCAGAGTTTAAAAAGGGGTTGGACGGTTTCCTAAAGGACAAGTCCATAAACCGCTACTAAACGGACTTGGAAAAATCCAAAATTCCAGGAATAACATTTATAGAATGTTTGTACATTTGGGAAGCTTGCCAGGTGCCCTTGGCCTGGATTGGCCGCTGTCGTGGACAAGATGCTGGGCTCAATGGACCCTTGGTCTTTTCCCAGTATGACATTACTTATGTACTTAAGTACTCAAGGATAAGTAGTAGTATTCCATGATCGAAGGCGCTAGACATGTCAAATTGTAGAAGTAGTATGTTCTTGCCAGTTGCAATCATTTGTTTGAATTTAGTCATGAGAGTAACTATTACTGTTTCAGTACTGTGGTTAGATCGAAATCCTGACTGGGAGTCGTGTAGTATTGAGAATTTGTTTAAGTAGTTTGTAAGTTGTTTGGTCACCATCCCTTCCATTAGTTTGATTATTAAGGGAATGGATGCTACTGGCCTGTAGTTGATTAGTTCACTAGCACTTTTCTTTGCATCTTTGGGTATGAAGGTGAGTAGAATGTTTCCTGTCTCCTTTGGAACATACAGTTCAAGTGATTCATTAGGTCTGTCATAAATTGTTGAGGGGCAGATGTCATAAGGCTGTTTGGGCATATGTCTAATTTACAATGAGATTTGGCAAATCTTTTGATATCCTCCAATAATGTCTCGAAGTTGGTCCAGGTTCTGTCTGCTGGGTTTGGATCTAGACAGTCAAGGAGTTCAGCGTAGTCGATGGTACTGGCAGGTATTTTAAGTCGCAATTGTACGATTTTCTCTTTGAAGTATCTCGCGAGATTGTCTGCTCCTGGTGTATCTTTGCTGTCGGTTGTGACTGGTGTAATATCTAGTACTTTATTCATGAGTTGGAAGAGTTTGTGTGTCCTTGTAGTTTGGTCCAATTTCAGTTTTGTAGTATAATCTTTTAGTTTGTCTTATGGTGTATTTATATTTTCTTTGAAGTTGTTTCCAGGCGTTTAGTGTGGGGTCGTCTTTCTTTTTATTCCATGCTCGTTCTAACCTTCTAACTTGTGTTTTGAGTTTTTTCAGTTCTTCATTGAACCATGGTATTGAGTTCTTTCTATGTGAGGTTCTGGTTTGAGTTGGGGCAATATTGAGGGGCATAATCGAATGAAAACGTCTATCTCCATGGGCGTTTATCTCCAAGAACGGGTCCGTGAAGGGGCGGACCAAACCGTATTTTGGGGGAAAATAGACGTCCATGTTTTATTCGACAATTTGTGAGCTGGGCGTTTTTGTTTTTCAGCGATAATGGAAAATGAAAGCGCCCAGCTCAAAAACGAATAAATCCAAGGCATTTGTTCGTGGGAGGGGCCAGGAGTCGTAGTGCACTGGTCCCCCTCACATGTCAGGACACCAACCGGGCACCCTAGGGGGCACTTTTACAAAACAAAAAAAAAAAAGGTAAAAGAGCTCCCAGGTGCATAGCACCCTTCCCCCCAAATCCCCCTCAAAACCCACCACCCACAAGTTTACACCATTACTATAGCCCTAAGGGGTGAAGGGGGGCACCTACATGTGGGTACAGTGGGTTTGGGGAGTTGGACGACTAAGCATTAAGCAGCACAATTGTAACAGGTAGGGGGGGATGGGCCTGGGTCCACCTGCCTGAAGTTCACTGCACCCCCTAACAACTGCTCCAGGGACCTGCATACTGCTGCCAGGGAGGTGGGTATGACATTTGAGGGTGAAAATAAAAAGTTGTGAAACATCATGTTTTGTGGTGGGAGGGGGTTAGTGACCACTGGGGGAGTCATCCCCGATTCCCTCTGGTGGTAATCTGGTCATTTAGGGCACTTTTTGGGGCCTTATTTGTGGAAAAACAGGGTCCAGGAAAAGTGCCCTAAATTCTCGCTAAAAACACATATTTTTTTCCATTATCGGCGAAAGGCGCCTATCTCTGATCGGCCGATAACCACGCCCCAGTTCCGCCTTCACCACGCCTTTGACACGCCCCCATCAACTTTGTCTGCATCCGCGACGGAGTGCAGTTGAAAACGTCCAAATTCGGCTTTCGATTATACCGCTTTATTCGTTTTTGTGAGATAAACGTCTATCTCCCGATTTGGGTCGCAATATAGGCGTTTTTCTTTTTCAATTATAAGCTGGATTGTCTAATATTAATCTGCATCTATCGTCCCATTCTAGGAGGAATTGGTTTGTATCTGCCTTTATTGTCCATCCGTTGTGGCAGATCTGTTGCCAGAATATCACCGGGTCTATTTTTCCTCTCGTGGTGTAGGTTTTTCGTTCTTGTTTGTTAGGTGAGTCTTTCGTTCGCCATTGGAGGGAGATGTATGCTTTATAGTGGTCTGACCATGGTGCGGGTGTCCATTTTGTGTCTGTTAGTATAAGGTTTGAATCGGGATCAAATTTGTATGTGATAATGTCTAGTGTGTGTCCTTTATTGTGAGTTGGTTGTGTGTTTGGTCTGTGTAGATCCCACAGTTGTAGGAACTCTTTGCATTCTTGGGTGCTTGTAGAGGTGAGATCTTCAAGGTGCAGGTTGATATCTCCTATTATGATAAGATTTGAGGTAGAGACATAAGTGTTCAAAATAAAGTCCATAAAATGTGTTTGGGAATCTTGCCAGTTGCCTGGCAGTCTGTAGAGTAGGACTGCGTTTAGGTGTCCCTGCAAATTTGGGTGATTGATTCTTACTGAGGCGATTTCAAGTTGTGGCAGAATGGATTCGGCTGTGCCTGTGATGTTGAACTCGGATTTGTATATTATGGCTATTCCTCCACCTCTTTTTCCGTTTCTTGTCCAGTGGGTAATTTTGTATCCTGGTGGGCATAAATCTAAGATTATGGGGTCTTTAAGGTTGTGGATCCAGGTTTCAGTGGAGGAGTGGCCTAGTGGTTCCTGGGGAACTGAGGAACTGAGTTCAATTCCCACTTCAGACACAGGCAGCTCCTTGTGACTCTGGGCAAGTCACTTAACCCTCTATTGCCCCATGTAAGCCGCATTGAGCCTGCCATGAGTGGGAAAGCGCGGGGTACAAATGTAACAAAAAAAAATAGGAGGTCAAGGTTGTCTGTGGTGATCCAGTCTATTATAATCTCTGTTTTATTTACTACTGATCTGGCGTTTACATACCCCATTTGGATTGAATGGTAAGGTTCGGTTTGGGACATGGATGTGTTAATTTTTATTAGTTGCCTGTTTTCTTGATATCTGGGTTCTGTTGTGTCTTTTCTTCCCTTTCTGTTGGTTATTTCCGTATGTATTTGTTTTTCCTTTTAGATGGTTGTTGTTCTTTTGGTCTAGTGAGCTGTGATTGGGTTGTCTGTAGGGTTTGTGTGCTGTGGGTAGATTGTTGTTTATGTTGGGAGTAGTCCATGCAAAGATCTTTTATTTCTTTGGTAAACTTAACCCTTTGGGAATCTGTCAGAGGTTTTTGTTGCTCTTCAATACTTTTGAAATCCAGAACTTCACACATGAATTCAATTACTGGTTGTGCTTTATAAAATGCTGTTGCAGACACATCTATATTGAGCATCATTTTCCACAGTGAGGGCCTGACAGACTGATGAACCAAACCTCTCTGCCACCACCAAGGGGGTTAGCACATCCTTCAGAAGCAGTAAAGAACGAACGACCTACAGGCGTATATCTCATAGAGAGTAAATGTCTCATCTAGGGACTGGACAGTTTCAAATGGCAGTCGTCCAGAAAGGGCTTCATGTAATGCCTGCAGACTCACACAGGCTATCTACTACTTACTACTACTACTTAACATTTCTAGAGCGCTACTAGGGTTACGCAGCGCTGTACAAAATATCCACTTTATGACCACTTTAAATATTCGGTCTTTTCCTTCTCCCGGTAACGTCACCTCCAGTTCCACCAATTTTTCCCTGCCAATGGGAAGTGGCATAGCTGTATAAAGATTTTTCCTCCCATCAAACACTGGTTTACGATCTCCAAAGATTTGAGTCTTAAAGTGCTGGACCATATGCTCAACAATTTCCCTGTTAACTCTTCTAGGGCATTTCTCTGGTTTGATATCTATTTCATAATGGTAGATCTCAATTTTAGGAATGTCCATTTCAAAGAAGTTAGCTTGCAGCTTAATTGTCCTCCCTGAGGTACCATAGTCTGGTCGAAGGGGAGGTTTAAATGTGTATCCCTGCATCGGTGATGGCGAGGTTGAAGGAGATGGTGCAAACACTCAGAGTAGCTTTGCCGACGCTGAAGAGGTAAAAAAAAGGCAGCGTAGACTGAAGACACCGCCTCCTCGCTTTTGTCCTGTGTGGGCGGTGCGGCGCATAAAAAAGAGAGACAGACAGAAAGATTTTTTAAAAAAGAGAAAATTAAAGAAGAGTCATCAGTCGGCGCCAAGGGAGGAAGTATAGATGGAGAAAAGGAGAGGTCCTAGAACAGATCCTTGAGGTACACCCACAAAGTTCTGTCTCACATAATCTGAATCTCTACATATGACTAATTCTCGCATTCCTTTCTGAAGTGCAGACTTTACTGCCACCAAAGCTGCAACTATCTCAGCATACTGGTTTGTCTGTGAACCCAAGCTGCGTTTCAAAGTCTCTTCAGCAACTGTTGGATTCCATACCACTCCCGCACCTGCAACCAACTCATGGTCTGTGTCACGGCGGTAGGCACAGCAATCCACATAAACCTTAGGCATTGTATCACAGATCTTCTCATCATACAGATGGTGTCGATGCGGTTCTTTCTCTTGTGGTGGAACATCTGTTTCAGGAATACCTGCAAGGGAATCATGTCCTGCACAGTCATGCAGGTCAGCCATACCTTGGGCTACTACATTACGATGTTTCTGAGCATACCTTACCTCTAGAGGCCATCCTTGCAGAGCCAATGTCCAGGAGACTATCCTACTGTTGGACACCCGACCGGACTTGATTCGGTCGCTACCCAAGAAACTGATGGGTTGGTGACAAGTCTCCACGATTAGCTTCTCGCCTTGGATATAACTCCAGAAATGTTGCAGAGCCCAAACAGTGGACAAAAGCAATTTCTCACAGTCGGAATACTTCTTTTCCACATCGGATAGGCCTTTGCTGGCATAGGCAACGACCCGCTTATCAGAATCATATTTCTGATATAAGACAGCGCTCATTGAGTGCTTGGAGTATCACAGGTCCACATAGAACTCAGGACCCCCCTCAGGGTATGCGAGGCATGGAAAACAGCTAATATGATCCTTCAGCTCTTGCATAGCAAATTCCTGCTCTGGGCATATCTTTCTTTAATAACTTGACCAAGGGTCTGGTAATCTCCTCATACTCATCTATGAACGGCCGGGAGTAATTGCATATTCCCAAAAAGGAACAAAGTTCTGTGAGATTGGTGGGTTGTTTCAGTTGTTGTAAGGCCTGCACTCGCTTCTTCTGAGGTTGCAGACCCTCAGCAGAAATTTCGTACCCTAGGTAATTCAGCGATTTCCTGCACCATTGTCCTTTGGCCAGGGTCAGTTTAGCTTCAGCGTCTGTCAACTGTATGAAAACATGCTCAATCTCTGCCAAGTGTTCTTGAAAAGTTGGACTTTTGATCAGAATATGATCCACACAGACCACAGTTCCTCGAGCTTCAGCATCTGGAAGTGCTTTGTGTAGGAAGATGTTAAATTCAGCAGGGGAATTGAGAAAACCAAAGGATGTTCTGTTCCACGTATACTGTATCTTCCCAAACGTAAAAGCCAATTTATACTGATCATGGGGATGGACAGGCACTGTCCAAAACCCTGATGCCAAATCCAAGCTGGTGAAATACTTAGCCCCTTTGATGGTAGCAAGATTCTGATCCAGAGGAGCCATAGGCCACCTGGACAAAGGTACTCACTTATTCAGCTGACAGTAATCTAGTGCGATTCTCCAGCTGTTGTTCTTTTTCAAAATGGGCCACAGAAGGGAGTTGTAGGTGCTGTTGCATTGCCTAATGATGCCCCTGGCCTCCAAAGTGTTGAGAATCTCTTGCACGGATTCGTAGGAAGCCAATGGAATCTTATTCTGGCGCACAAAGACAGGCTTGCTATTTGGCTCCGTAGGAACTCTGGTGACATGCAGGTCTGTGAGCCCACAATCATACGAGTCTACAGCAAAAAGGTCCTTGTATTTGTACGGCAACTCAGTCAACTGCATCTTCTTTGTATCAGTAGTGCACGCATCAGCCTGTTCCACTTGATCTTTCACCATCGCATTGTTGCAGGAATTACCACTATTGTTAGCAGAATCTGTGGTACTTCAGGAGTCAAACAGCACACACCAGAATGAGGGAGAAATCTTCTTTATTTGCCAGCAAACAAAGTAGAACATCAGCACTAAGTCTCTTCTTCTCTTTCTCAGCTCTCTGGATCTTATGGCTTCTGTCTCAGCTCCTTCTCTTCTTCTTAGCTCTCTCCTTCCAATGTAAGCTGCTTCTGCTCCCAGTTATATACAGTTTTAAACCCCTCTAGCCCCCCTTACTTTCCAGATGGTAAAGAATAGATTGATTACCCTGCCTTGAACTAATCATTACTTACACATTTACTCCAAAATATCAGTTACATAGGTTTGATATTTCCTAAACTGACCTATGACCTGGGGCCTCTCACACTAGACATTGTGGCACCTATCTCTTGGCATTTTATTATTCACATAATCAGTTTCCCAATCAACTTCATACTAACTGAGTTCTGGCATTCATTAAGGGGTCAAGGGGCCAATCTTGCTTAATAGCACACAGATATAGTTTGTTATTACTTTCAGGACCAGTCCTACACTTAGCTATTCATCAAGGAACAAAGTTGACTTTTCCTGACCTCTTTCACCTAGCTAGGACTGTGGATAATTCAAACCAGATGATCTATTTAAACTTGCAGAAATATCACTTGAAAGGTCAGACAAAGTTGAATTGAAAAGATATTCTTCATAGAAATAGAACTTATTAATTACACAGAATAAAACATATTCTAAAATAAGCAGAAATCAGAATTCCTTATAAGACAAAATCTAACTCATCTAGAATTATTTAAATCTACTCTATTTTCTTCTAACCAACATTAGCCTAATCTTTTTAAAACTATCTTCTAACACTGTTTGCTTGTTGATCCCTCGAGATTATCCACTATGCCCAATGGCCTTCAGATGTGGTAAATAATTACTTCTCTCTGACCTTTTAAACTCTAGTCTAGCAAAAGCTAGACATTCTTGAGCAATTGAAACCAGATGGCATTCCTCCATCACTTGCAGAACTGAACCAAACTTTTAAACCCCAAATTAACAAATATAATTTCTCTGCCCAAGCTGCCTCAGCATCAAACTCTGAGAAAGGCTAGTTGGATGGAATTTCCACTTGCTCTTCAATTTCCTCCTGCAGAGATGAAGTTTCAACAGAATTCACCACTCTAGACTTCTGGGGTAAAGACATCCTCCTAGACAAAATCAAACAGTCGTCTTCCAACTGCACTTGTGAACACGTTGCATCATAAGGCCAAACAAACTCCAGAGATATGAGGCCTCTGGGAGAGGTAAACAGACATTCAGTTGTCTTCCCCCTCCCCCCACCCCTGGCAGTTGTTCAAGAGGAAGGCAGCCTGCCAATAATAGGCAAACTTACCTCGACATCAGAAAAAGACTCTCCCACCAGAAATCCAAAAGGGTCTCCTGCAGACACCACTATTCATCTGACTGCAGATTAGTGACCAACAAGTGAAAAGAAGTACCAGTCACCTCTAAACATGGCAGAACACCAGTAGACAACCCTAGGTCCCTAGAATGAGAATGCAGATTGAAGAACACCACTTTGTCCAACAGACGCTTTCCCTGTGCGAGACTGAGCTTGATGGAAAAATCCCTGACTCTTCCCGGAATGGTCACATCTTCAGCACAAACTACTTCACAGACCTGGGGTATGGTCTGTCCAGACTTCAGGCTAACAGGCGTAGATTCAGATTCCACTGGGCTGCCATCCAGTCTACTCCACAAGACAAGGTTCACCAGATCCACATAGACTCCCAATCTCACAAGGCAATCGGAGCCCAGACATAAGGGCTGCTGTAGGCCTTTGACAATAGAAAAGTGGTGGGTGAAAGACGTCTGTCCCACAGTCAACGGGACGCTGCACATTACTACTACTACTACTATTTAACATTTCTAAAGCGCTACCAGGGTTACGCAGCGCTGTACAATTCAAACATAGAAGGACAGTCCCTGCTCAAGGAGCTTACAGTCTAAAAGACAGGTGTACAATCTAGAGACAAGTGTCCAGTCAAAGACAAGTGTAGAGTCCGACTAATAGGGCATACTATATTTCACGGAAGGTTAGGTGCCGAAAGCAGCATTGAAGAGGTGAGCTTTAAGCAGAGATTTGAAGATGGGTAGGGAGGGGGCTTGGCATAGGGGTTGAGGAAGATTGTTCCAGGCATAGGGTGAGGCAAGGCAGAATGAGCGGAGCCTGGAGTTGGCAGTGGTGGAGAAGGGAACTGAAAGGAGGGATTTATCCTGGGAGCGGAGGTTACGGGCGGGAACATAGGGGGAGATGAGGGTAGAGAGGTAGTGAGGAGCAGTAGACCGGGTGCATTTGTAGGTAAGGAGGAGAATCTTGAATTGAATGCGGTATCTGATCGGAAGCCAGTGAAGTGACTTGAGGAGAGGGGTGATGTGAGTATATCGGTTCTGGCGGAATATAAGACGTGCAGCAGCGTTCTGGACGGATTGAAGGGGGGATAGATGGCTAAGTGGGAGGCCGGTGAGGAGCAAGTTGCAGTAGTCAAGGCGAGAGGTAATGAGAGCTTGGACGAGAGTTCGTGTGGTGTGCTCAGATAGGAAAGGGCGAATTTTGCTGATGTTGAAGAGGAAGAAGCGACAGGTCTTGGCAGTCTGTTGGATATGGGCAGAGAAGGAGAGGGAGGAGTCGAAGATGACTCCGAGGTTGCGGGCAGATGGGACGGGGAGGATGAGATAGAGAGTGGAGGAAGAGGAGAGGTGGGTTTTGGTGGAAAGACGAGGAGCTCGGTTTTGGCCATGTTTAGTTTCAGGTGGCGGTTGGACATCCAGGCAGCAATGTCAGATAAGCAGGCCGATACCTTGGCCTGGGTCTCGGTGGTGATGTCTGGTGTGGAGAGATATAGCTGGGTGTCATCAGCATAAAGATGATACTGAAAACCATGAGATGAGATCAGTGAGCCTAGGGAGGAGGTGTAGATTGAGAAGAGAAGGGGTCCAAGGACAGATCCCTGGGGAACTCCAACAGATAGTGGGATGGGAGTGGAGGAGGATCCATGAGAGTGTACTCTGAAGGTGCGGTGGGAGAGATAAGAGGAGAACCAGGAGAGGACAGAGCCTTGGAACCCAAAAGAGGACAATGTGGCAAGAAGTAAGTCATGATTGACAGTGTCAAACGCAGTGGATAGATCGAGGAGGATGAGGATGGAATAGTGGCCTCTGGATTTGGCGAGGAGCAGGTCGTTGCAGAGAGCTGTTTCTATCGAGTGTAGGGGGCGAAAGCCGGATTGAAGTGGATCTAGGATGGCATGAGAGGAGAGAAAATCAATGCAGCGACTGTGGATGGCGCGTTCAAGTATTTTGGAGAGGAAGGGGAGGAGAGAGATGGGCAGTAGTTGGAGGGGCAGGTAGGGTCAAGTGATGGTTTTTTTAGGAGAGGTGTGACTATGGCGTGCTTGAAGGTGTCAGGGACAGTTGCAGTGGAGAGAGAAAGGTTAAGGATGCGACAGATTGAGGGGGTGACAGTATGGGAGATGGTGTTAAGTAGGTTGGTGGGGATGGGATCGGAGGAGCAAGTGGTGCATTTCGAGGAGGAAAGAAGGCGGGAGGTTTTATCCTCGGTGATCTCAGGAAAGGAGGAGAAGGAGGCCTGGGTTGGTTGGTTGAGGGAGAGGGTTAATGGGTGGAGAGGGGGGGGGGGGGGGGGGTGATGGCTTGGTAGTGAACTCAAGGTTGATCTTTTGCACTTTGTCGTGGAAGTAATCAGCCAGTGATTGAGGAGAGAGAGAGGGGGGAGTGGGAGCGGGGGGCACCTTGAGGAGGGAGTTAAGGGTGGCGAAGAGACGACGTGGGTTGGAGCTGAGAGAACTGGTCAATTGGGTGTAATAGTCCTGTTTTGCAAGGAATAAGGAGGAGTGGAAGGAGGAAAGCATGAATTTAAAGTGAAGGAAGTCTGAATGAGTACGAGATTTCCTCCAGAGGCGTTCAGCAGATCGTGCGCAGGAGCGAAGGTAACGGATGCAAGGGGTAAGCCAAGGCTGGGGATTAGTACGCTTTGTGGGACGGGAGGTGGAAGGTGCGAGGGTGTCCAGAGCAGAGGAGAGAGCGGCATTGTAAGCGGAGACCGCTTTGTCGACAGTCTCGGTGGATATGATGGATGGGAGGAGATTAGAGATACTAGCGGATAAGGTGAGGGGGTCAATGGCCTGGAGATTCCTAGAGGTGGTGGTTAAGGTTGGGCGGGGCGGAGGGGGGGTGACGAAGTGTGAATGTGATCAGATGGTGATCAGAGAGAGGAAGAGTTGAAGCTTGGAAATTGGAGGGTGAGCCGGAAGAGGAGAGGACGAGGTCAAGGCAATGGCCGTCACGGTGAGTAGGGGTGGTAGAGCACAGCTGGAGGTTGAAGGAGGATGTGAGGGTGAGGAACTTAGAAGTGTGAGGGTCGGATGGGTCATCAGCATGTATAGTGTAGTCTCCGAGAATGAGAGACAGCGATGAGGGTTCAAGAAAAACAGAGAGCCAGGCATCGAAGTCGGTAAGGAAGGAAGAGAAGGATTTATCAGGGGGGCGGTAGATGACAGCCACTCTGAGTGGTAGCGGGTTGAATAGTCGGATGGAGTGGGCTTCAAAGGATGAGAAACAGTGAGACTGCGGTAGGAGGAGGGGTTGGAAACTACAGGAGGGTGAGAGTAGTAACCCAACACCTCCACCACGGCCAGCTGGGCGGGGAGTGTGAGAGAAGAGGTAACCACCATGGCAAAGGGCTGCGACTGAGGCAGAGTCGTCCGGGGAGATCCAGGTTTCGGTTAGGGCGAGCAGTTGAAGGGAGTGGGAGATGAAGAGATCGTGGGTGAAGGGCAGTTTGTTGCAGACTGAGTGGGCATTCCACAAGGCGCAAGAGAAGGGGAGGGAAGAAGGGGGGAGGAGGGGAATAGAGACAAGATTGGAGACGTCCCGGGAGCGTCCGCGTGGATGGGACGGGGACAGATGAGGGGGACCTGGATTAGGGTTAATGTCTCCCGCGGATAGCAGGAGGAGGAGCAAGAGAGAGTGGAGGAGGGAGGGGGAGGACGTTCCCACAAGCGGCTTGGCACCTTGTCCAGGTACCTGCTCGGAAGTGGAGGAACACTTACTGAAGGGAAGTTGGACAGACTTGCGAAGGCGGTAATACAGAGTGTCACTGATGAAGGAAACATTGCTAGGCAACAGCAAAGTGGACTGAAGTGATTGGATGTCAGCTATCTGGACGGAGATGGTGTAAGCATCCTCCTTCTGGTGGATGTCAGTCAACCTGTATGGATGGGGTAGATCAGGACTGGAAGTGGAAGAACAGTCCTCCTGTGGTATGTCGGGAGCAGCATCTGGCGAGTCACTTGCAGTAGGTGAGTCATTCAAAATAATCTCCAGATTGTCAGCTTGTAGAACAATGTCAGCTATCCGATCTGTCTGGACTCGGATTTTCGAAAGAGAAGGGCGCCCATCTTTCGACACAAATCGGGAGATGGGCGTCTTTCTCTCAGAGTTGCCCAAATCGGCATAATCGAAAGCCGATTTTGGGAGCCCTCAACTGCAGTACGTCGCGGGGATGACCAAAGTTCACAGGGGCGTGTCGGAGGCGTAGCGAAGGTGGGACTGGGGCATGCTTAAGAGATGGTCGTCCTCGGCCGATAATGGAAAAAAGAAGGGCATCCCTGAAAAGCATTTGGCTGACTTTACTTGGTCCCTTTTTTTTCATGACCAAGCCTGGAAAAGGTGCCTGAACTGACCAGATGACCACCGGAGGGAATTGGGGATGACCTTCCCTTACTCCCCCAGTGGTCACCAATCCCCTCCCACCCAAAATAAAATTTAAAAACATTTTTTCCAGCCTCTATGCCAGCCTCAAATGTCATACCCAGCTCCATCACAGCAGTGTGCAGGTCCCTGGAGCAGTTTTTAGTGGGTGCAGTGCACTTAACGCAGGTGGACCCAGGCCCATCCCCCCCCACCTGTTACACTTGTGGTGCTAAATATGAGCCCTCCAAAACCCACCAGAAACCTACTGTACCGACATGTAGGTGCCCCCTTTCACCCATAAGGGCTATGGTAGTGTTGTACAGTTGAGGGGAGTGGGTTTTGGGGGGCTCAGCACCCAAGGTAAGGGAGCTATGCCCCTGGGAGCAATTTCTGAAGTCCACTGCAGTGCCCCCTAGGGTGCCCGGTTGGTGTCCTGGCATGTGAGGGGGACCAGTGCACTACGAATGCTGGCTCCTCCCATGACCAAATGCCTTGGATTTGATCATTTTTGAGATGGGCGTCCTCGGTTTCTATTATCAGCGAAAACCGAGGTCGCTCATCTCTAAGGTCGACCATCTCAACATTTAGGTTGACCATCTCTTAGGTCGACCTAAATGTTGAGATTTGGGCGTCCCTGACCATATTATCGAAATGAAAGATGGACGCCCATCTTGTTTCAATAATACGGGATGCCCCACCCCTTCACGGGGACGTCCTCAGAGATGGGCACCCTTAGAGATGGTCGTCCCCGTTCGATTATCCCCCTCTTTGTGTGTCATTTTTTAAAATTTGACAAAAATGTCATTTATTTTAAAGCTTCCCCTATGAACATATAACATAACATTTCAAATCAGCAAAACAGCATTAAAAATTATTGTACCTGCTAGACACAGCAGAAACTCTCTTTGCATATGTCCAAAACTTTCTGGAAGGGCTGCTTACACCTAAATCCAGCTGTATTCATTGTCTGAGGGGCAGCATACACCTAGATTGAGCTGTGTTTCAGGATCAGCATAAGAACCGGATCCATGATCCTGGTGTATTTACTACTACTACTATTTAACATTTCTAAAGCGCTACCAGGGTTACATAGCGCTGTACAATTTAACAAAGAAGGACAGTCCCTGCTCAAAGGAGCTTACACTCTAAAGGACAATCAAATTGGGGGCAGTCTAGATTTCCTGGATAGAGGTACAATGGTTAGGTGCCGAAAGCGACTTTGATGGGCAGGGAGGGGGCTTGGCGTATGGGCTCAAGGAGTTTATTTCAAGCATAGGGTGAGGTGAGGCAGAAAGGGCGGAGCCTGGAGTTGGCAGTGGTGGAGAAGGGTACTGAGAGGAGGGATTTGTCCTGTGAGCAGAGGTTACGGGTAGGAGCATAAGGGGAGATGAGGGTAGAGAAGTAATGAGGGGCTGCAGATTGAGTGCATTTGTAGGTTAGTAAGAGAAGCTTGAACTGTATGCGGTACCTGATCGGAAGCCAGTGAAGTGACTTAAGGAGAGAGGTGATATGAGCATATCGGTCTAGGCGGAAGATAAGACGGGCAGCAGAGTTCTGAACGGATTGAAGGGGGGATAGCTGGTTAAGTAGGAGGCCAGTGAGGAGTAGGTTGCAGTAGTCAAGGCGAGAGGTGATGAGAGAGTGGATGAGAGTTCGGTTGGTGTGCTCGGAGAGGAAGGGGCAAATTTTGCTGATGTTATAGAGAAAGAAGCGACAGGTCTTGGCTGTCTGCTGGATATGGGCAGAGAAAGAGAGGGAGGAGTCGAAGATGACTCCGAGGTTGCAGGCAGATGAGACGGGGAGGATGAGGGTGTTGTCGACTGATATAGAGAGTGGAGGGAGAGGAGAAGTGGGTTTGGGTGGAAAGATAATGAGCTCGGTCTTGGTCATGTTCAGTTTCAGGTGGCGGTTGGACATCCAGGCAGCAATGTTGGATAAGCAGGCTGATACTTTGGCCTGGGTTTCCGCAGTGATGTCTGGTGTGGAGAGATAAAGCTGGGTGTCGTCAGCATAAAGATGATATTGGAAACCATGAGATGAGATCAGCGAGCCCAGGGAAGAGGTGTAGATTGAAAAAAGAAGGGGTCCAAGGACAGATCCCTGAGGAACTCCAACAGAGAGTGGGATGGGTGTGGAGGAAGGTATGGTGGGAGAGATAAGAGGAGAACCAGGAGAGGACAGAGCCCTGGAACCCAAATGAGGATAGTGCAGCAAGAAGTAAATTATGATTGACAGTGTCAAAAGTGGCGGATAGGTCGAGGCGGATGAGGATGGAGTAGTGACCTTTGGATTTGGCAAGGAACAGGTCATTACAGACTTTAGGATTTCGGTCTAACCACAGCACTGAAACAGTACTAGTTACACTTATGACTAAATTCAAACAAATGATTGCAACTGGAAAAAACATACTACTCCTACAATTTGACATGTCAAGCGCTTTTGACATGGTTGATCATGGAATACTACTACATATCCTTGAGTACTTCGGAATTGGAGGTAACGTTCTCAATTGGTTCAAGGGATTCCTAACCACACGATCATACCAAGTGACATCCAACTCAACTACTTCAGCCACATGGAAACCTGAATGCGGAGTCCCACAGGGATCCCCCCTCTCGCCGACTGTGTTCAACTTAATGACGCCGAACTGGATTCAACCAATCAGCACTGCAGCGTTACTTCCTTGAAGCACATGGCCACGGAGGAAGACGAAATATGGAGATTGCGGGTCGGACCTCGGCTGGCGGGGGTTGGGGCCCCCTGCCAGCAAAAGTAAGCAACGGGGGAGGGTTGACGGCGGGGAGGGGGTGGAGAGAGGCGGCGGCGGCGGGGGGGGGGGGAGGGAGGCAAAAATGTGCCCCCCCTCTCTGGCTCTGGCCCCCCCTACCGCCGGATTCCAGATACGCCCCTGGGGTCTAGTGATGGTTTTTTGAGAAGTGGTGTGACAGTTGCAGTGGAGAGAGAGCGGTTGAGGATATGACAGAAGGGGGGGGGGGGTGACAGTAGGAGAGATGGTGTTTAGTAAGTTGCTGGGGATGGGATCAGAGGAACAGGTGGTGCATTTCGAGGAGGAAAGAAGGTGGGCGGTTTCCTCCTCGGTGATATCAGGAAAAGAGGAGAAGGAGGCCTGGGTTGGTTGGTTGAGGGAGTGGGTTAAAGGGTGAAGAGGAGGAGGTGGCTTGGTAGTGAATTCGAGGTTGATCTTCTGTACCTTGTCGCGGAAGTAGTCAGCTAGTGATTGAGGAGAGAGTGGGGGTGGGGGGGGGGGTGGGAGCGGAGGGCACTTTGAGGAGGGATCAGAAGGGCCGCATACACCAGGATCCTGGTCTATTTTCCACCAGAAGGGATGAATGCATGTCATCTCCCCTACCTCAACGCAAGCGGCATCCTCGGGCTGCGCAGGGTCCAGTCGACACGCACACTTGACTGGCACAGCCCTGAGCCATGTGTGTGTGGTTCTTCTCTGGTTGCAGGCTCCTTTATTGCTTTGCTTCCATGCACCTAGCTCTGCTCTCTCTCTGCTTGGCTTCCAGGCTGATTGCTTTGCTTCCACCCACCTGGGTCTGCTCTTCCTCTGCCTGGCTTCCCTTGCTTTTCTCCTATTGGTCTTCCGGTTCCTCCTTCCCCTGCTCTTGTCCTATGGCTGTGCCCCTTCTCCCTGCTGATGTCAGACGCCAGCACTTTATCAGTTGAGCTGTCCCTAGACTCCTTGCTTCTACTTTGGTAGGTGTTACTTGCTCAGTAGTGTGATTCTCCTCTACTTTGTTCGTTACTGACTCTGCCAGTACCTGGATTACTCTTGTGTCTGCTGCCTGCCTCCTTCCTATGCTGTACCTGGATTACTCTCGTGTCTGCTGCCTGCCTCCTGACCTTGCCTGTACCTGTGTCACAATTGTGGTCGTGATCCCTCTCTGACTCACCTTATGTCCAGATAGTCAGCTGCTGTGCTGGCTACTGTCTGTAGGGTTTCTTTCCTGTGTGTTTCAAGCCTCACTTTGGGTTCTGTGTATTTCCTGCCTCTGTCCTGTTTATAAGGAAGTAGGGCACTTTCATTCAGTGCCTTTGCAATGCCAAAGACCTCCAGGTTAGTCCGTGTGCAGTGAAGCACTTCTGCCTTGTTCTAGTCTGTGTGCCTGTGGGCACTTCTGTCTTGATTCCTTGTTTAGGGTGCCTGTGTGCACTTTTGCTTCTGTTCTTCTTGGTCTGTTTGTGTGCTAGGTTCAGCCTTCAGCCATAGTTCTGTTGTTTGTCTGTGTGGGTCAGCTTTGTGTCCTGCCTAGTCTGCTTTTCTTGTTCTAGTCCCCTCTGCCTTAGCTTGTGCCTTAGATCTGTTGTTTATCTTCAGCTCCAGTCCCCTTCCTGCTTGTCTGCCCTATTTACTTTTAGCTTCTGTTCTTGCCAAGCTTGTTTGGAAATCCTGAATCCTGTTCCAGTATCCTGAATCCTGCCAAGCTTGTTTGAAAATCCTGAATCCTGCTTGAGCATCCTGAATCCTGTTCCTGCCAAGTTCATTCCAGTATCCTGAATCCTGCTCCTGTCAAGCCAAGTCCGTTCCAGCATCCAGTTCCAGCCAAGCCAAGTTTGTTCCTGAATCCGATTCCAGCCAAGCCAAGTCCGTCCCAACATTTAGTTCCAGCCAAGCCAAGTGCATCCTGAATTATGTCCAGTACTGCATGGGGGATTTTGCCTCCTGCTGCCGCTTGATGACAGTAGGCCAAGGGCTCACGTTGTTCCAGAGTTCGTGACTGTTTGTTTAAAGCCTGGGAGCATGACAACCTGGATTACTCTCGTGTCTGCTGCCTGCCTACTGATCGAAAATACACCAGGATCCTGGTGTATTCATCCCTTTGGATCAAAAATACACCAGGATCCTGGTGTATTCATCTCTTCTGATCGAAAATACTTTAGGATCCTAGTGTATTCATCCCTTCAGATCGAAAATACACCAGGATCCTGGTGTATTCTGCCGTTCTGATAAGAAACAGCTGAATTGAGGTGTATGCTGCCCCTCAGACAATTAATACAGCTGGATCTAGGTGTAAGCAGCCCTTCCAGAAAGTTTTGGGCATATGCAAAGAGAGTTGCTGTGTCTAGCAGGTACAATAATTTTTAATGCTGTTTTGCTGATTTAAAACTTTATAGGGGAAGCCTTAAAATAAATGACATTTCTGTCAAATTTAAAAAATAATGACACATAAGCATTAAAACTTTTGCAAGTATTTTTATAGAGAACTATGTTTATTGTCATCATGAAGAAAACAGCAGGCATCTAGCGCTCCAATGAAAACCACAATAGAGCACTGGAAATAACAAAGCAGCTTCTGGAGTACTGACAAATGTATTTTGGAAAATAACCCCCCCCCCCCCCTTCACAGACCATGGAAAATTCCACCAGCCCCAACAACTGCACTTACATCTTCCCACTCCCACCCCTCCACCCCCTAACAAGAGAGAATGCAAATCTACTTTGATATTGTTTTTGACAAATGGAGATGGCTGCTGCAGCGGGACTGGCTTCAACTTGATAAGCTTATCCCATGTCCCCTCATTTAACCTCAACTCTTATCTCTGTTTTTTTTTTTGGCATAGTATAAGTCATCATAAGAACAAAATATAAGAAAACCAATGGACTGCATTAGGGGCTTCTAGCCCATGTAGTTATGTTTAAACAAAAGAGATGAAACAAAATATATATTTTTATTTGGACTTATAAAACCACTTGCCCCTGAAACTTGTTCAAAACAGAATAATCCATTTGTATATCTAAAATGTAAACTTATATAAAACAGATGAATACAGTATGTGATTCCATGTGCCCCAATGAAAGGAGAGTTTAATTCTAATTCCATTTAATTTCAATATATTCCATCGTCTTTATAAACACCAGGCTTCCCAAGCCGATTACTACAACAGTTAAGATGAAACTATCAGGAAGCAGGATATTCTTACTGAAATGTGGCCATCTGAATTGTATAGAATAACAGAGAAGAAAAATGAGCACAAACTACAGAATTTATAATTGCTGTTTCTACTAGCTACAATAATTTTGAAGTTGTTTTAGTGATATTCAGTTCTGTCTTTTCTCCTCCACCTTGCAAGGCAAAACAAAAACAAAGTCCAACAAAAACAGTGTTAGACTTATTACAGATGGACAAACAATAAAGAACGACAACGTGGATGCAGCAGCTCATAGGTTTGCTTGCTGTGTTTTGAGTGAACGCCAATGATGGCTGCGCGGTGGGGGGGGGGGAGTGGAAACAGAGATTAACCAAATGGCTTCCTTGCTTACAGTGGACTAGATAGGCTCACTTCCACTCCAGTCTATTACACCTCCTTGGTTTAACCTCCTTGAAGATTCGCCACGGAAAGAGGAGAATAGAGAACCGCAGCGCTGGGTTATGGCTAGTGATCGCTGCATACTGAAAGCAGCGGCGGCCGTCAAAACAAAGACGCGCTCCTTCTATCACTAAACTTTTATTACCTCAAGATCGCTAGATCCCACTAAGTCATGCTCCCTGTGACGTAACATGACCGTTGCACAATGGGGCCTCGCAACTTTTAAGGAGGACAAGATTGCTACACAAATACGAGGGTCTAGGAGAATAATCTTCAGTGTTGAATATATCAACAGTCTTAAAAACAATTTTTTTTGGTGGATATATGTAAAACAACCCTATCTAAATGACTAGGCAAAGAAAACATGAACTTTTAAAGGTGCTTTTAATTGAATCCGGGAGGATCCCACTATATCCGTTTTTTACCTTTTGCCCAAACTTCTTTTTTTCTTTTTAACAGTTCCCGGCTTGCTTCTTCTCTCCCTCAGTCCCTCAGGCACATCAGCATTTTTTTCTTTAAATAACCCCTGACTTCTCCAAGCCGCCCACACACACAGCAAACTTTTTTTTAACAGCTCCCCCTGCTCTGACCCTCAGGCTCACAACAGCACCCCAGCAAATGTTCCACTCCACCAGCAAGTTTTTTGTTTTGTTTTGACAGCTCAGGCTCTGCTCCAGCTGCACAGGCAGCATGCAAGGATTTTTTTTTTTAACTGCTTCACTCAGCCACCACAGGCAGATTACAGCCCCAAAGTCTGAGAGTCCCCTTGCTTGCAGTCCGCCCGCCATCCTTTCCCTGGCCCCTTCAGCACTCACAGACACAGATCGCACTGCTCTCTCTCTGCTGTTGCTGCAGTGTTCCCATCCCAGTTGTCCAGGCTGCGGCCCGCTGGTGCTTGGTAAAATAGTGATCTCTCTCTCTCTCTCTCTCTGTAAGCATGGGCACTGCAGGGCAGGTTCTCTTGTCTCATCCTCCGCGGAGAGTGCACAACAATTTAAGAAGAGGGCCAAATGATCCCGCCTCCTATTGGTCCATAGGAGAATGAGCAGAGCGCCCAACCCACGGCCGTGGCGGTAAAGTGAAGATACATACCTGTAGCAGGTATTCTCCGAGGATAGCAGGCTGATCTCACATGTGGGTCGACGTCCGCGTCGGCCCGGGAATCGGACAGCTATTTTGCAAGCAAAATATAAAATAATGTTTCCAGAGTCTTCTGGTGCGCGTGCAGCGCGCACCGCGCAGGTGCAGCTGTCTTCCCGCCCGTTGCGTGTTCCCGCTCAGTTAAATCAAAAAGCAAATAAACAACAAGGGGGAGGTGTTAATATTGTGGTCAATATCTTAGTGACAGCTAATATTTCTCGGAATTTTACTGTACGTACTTGGCTTTTTTTAGCATCGCTCGGAAAGCTTGGTCATCTTCTTGCGAGACCACTCAGTTCTACATTTTTACCATATCTTCCTGGGTGTAACTGACTCTGCCCTGTTGGTAGACCGCACCATCCTGTTTTTTGAGGTTTTTGCACCCAAGCCTCTTCCTCATTTTGCTGCATGAAGGTGTCCCAACAGCTCAGGAGCTTTACAGTAACTCTAGAGTTCAAATTAGAGTTACAGGCCTGTAAGCTTCTCTGTCATTTTTAGATCCTGAACCAAAGTTAGGCCTTGAACCAAAGCTCTTAGCTATGATGATAATATACACTGTCTAAAGGGCTTTGTCCGCTCCACGTAAAAGGCCAATGCTCTCTTGCAGTCCAAGATGTGCAAACTGCTTTCGCCAGGGCGGGTATGAGGACGGGGAAAGAATGTTGGCAATACAATTGACTGGTTCAGATGGAACTCCAACACCACCTTAGGCAAGAACTTAGGGTGTGTGCGGAGGAGTACTCTGTTGTGATGAAACTTGATATAAGGTGCATGCACTACCAAGGTCTGAAGCTCACTGATTCTACGAGCTGAAGTAACTGCCACCAAGAAAACCACCTTCCAAGTCAAGTACTTCAGATGGCAGGAATTCAGTGGCTCAAAAGGAGCTTTCATCAGCTGGGTGAGAACGAAGTTGAGATCCCATGACACTGGTGGAGGTTTGACAAAAGCAAACCTCTCATGAAGCGAACAACTAAAGGCTGTCCAGAGATAGGCTTACCCTCTACATGGCGATGAAAAGCACTCGCACTAAGGTGAACTCTTACGGAGTTGGTCTTAAGACCAGACTCTGACAAGTGTAGAAGGTATTCAAGCAGGGACTGTGTAGGACAAGAATAAGGATCTAGGACCTTGCTGTCACAGCAGATGGCAAACCTCCTCCATTTAAAAGAGTAACACCTCTTTGTGGAATCTTTCCTGGAAGCAAGCAAGACTCGGGAGACACCCTCTGAAAGACCCAAGGAGGCTAATTCTAAGCCCTCAATATCCAGGCCGTGAGAGCCAGAGACTGGAGGTTGGGATGAAGAAGCGACCCCTCGTTCTGAGTGATGAGGGTTGGAAAACACTCCAATCTCCACGGTTCTTCAGAGGACAACTCTAGAAGAAGAGGAAACCAAATCTGATGCGGCCAGAAAGGTGCTATCAGGATCATGGTTCCGCAGTTTTGCTTGAGTTTCAGCAAAGTCTTCCCTACTAGAGGTAAGGGAGGATATGCATACAGAAGGCCTGTCCCCCAATGAAGGATGAAGGCATCTGACGCTAGTCTGTCTTGGGCCTGAAGTCTGGAACAGAACTGAGGGACCTTGTGATTGATCTGATTGGCAAAAAGATCCACCGAGGGGGTGCCCCATGCTCGGAAGATCTTGCGGACTACGCCCATGTTTAGAGACCCCTCGTGAGGTTGCATTATCCTGCTCAGTCTGTCGGCCAGACTGTTGTTTACACCTGCCAGATAAGTGGCTTGGAAAAATATGCATTGACGTCGAGCCCAAAGCCACATCTGGACAGCTTCCTGACACTGTGAGATCAGGTGCCCCCCTGCTTGTTGGTGTAATACATGGCAACCAGATTGTCTGTCTGAATTAAGATGACTTGATTGGACAGTCGATCTCTGAAAGCCTTTAGAGCATTCCAGATCGCTCTTAATTCCAGGAGGTTGATCTGCAGACCTTTTTCATGAAAGGACCAGGCTCCCTGAGTGTGGAGCCCATCTACAAGAGCTCCCCACACCAGGAGAGATGCATCCGTCATCAGCACTTTCTGTGGCTGAGGAACTTGGAATGGTCGTCCTATGGTCAAATTGGATCGAATCGTTCACCACTGAAGAGAATCCCGAAAGCTGGTGGACAGTTGGACTACATCTTCTAGATCCCCAGCAGCTTGAAACCACTGGGAAGCTAGGGTCCATTGAGCTGATCTCATATGTAGACGTGCCATGGGAGTTACATGAACTGTAGAGGCCATGTGCCCCAGAAGTCTCAACATCTGCCGAGCCGTGACCTGCTGGGACGCTCGAACTATGGACACCAGGGACAAAAGGTTGTTCGCCCTTGCCTCAGGAAGATAAGCTTGAGCTGTCTGCGTGTTCAACAGGACTCCAATGAATTCTAATTTTTGGACTGGGGTGAGATGGGGCTTGGGATAATTGATGACGAACCCCAGTAGCTCTAGCACCCGAATAGTTTGCATGCACTCCAGAGCACTCTCCTCCAAGGTGCTCTTCACCAGCCAATCATCAAGATAAGGAAACACATGCACTCCCAGTCTGCGTAGCGACGCTGCGACTACAGCTAGGTATTTGGTAAACACTCTGGGCGCAGACACCAGGCCAAAAGGCAGTACACGGTACTGAAAGTGCTGTGTTCCTAGCCAAAATCGAAGATACTTCCTGTGAGCTGGGAGTATCGAGATGTGGGTATAGGCATCCTTTAAGTCCAGAGAGCATAGCCAATCGTTTTCCTGAATCATGGGAAGAAGGGTGCCCATTGGCCTTAGGCACACTCTGTTGACGAGAATGAGTGCGCTGGGACTGAGCCTGAACAGGCTGCCGAGAAGCAAGAGTGTACCTATGCCTACCATAGGAACAGGGAGCACTCCCCTCCAAAAAACCTTCTGGATGAGGAGGTAGTAGCAGAAGATGCCCGGCGGGAAAGAGAATCTATTGAAAAAGATGGCCGCTACAAAGAGAATCTATTGAAAAAGATGGCCGCTACTTAGAGGATCACGGGAGCAGCTAGCTCCGACGACCCTGGCTGGAAATCAGCTGGGAACGGGCCGTGCGACCCCCAAGCAGACACGGAGGTCAGCAGACTGTTGGCTGCTGCCTGGTCCAGACCGACGGTCTCACCTGGAAGGTTGAGCAGAAAACGCAGCTGAACCGAGCCATTTCGTGGACATCCTCTCTGGACGGGTCACCGAGAGCTGCTGTGAACCAACTGCAGCTTCCTCCCTGTCTCGGGATCGCAGCGCTACCCTGCCGGGCCTTGGTGCCCACCCACACCTCTAGCATCATCGAGAGGAGCGCCGGCCGACTGGACACCTGTCCATGGCGGCAGAGTGAAGAAGAGAGCAGGGAGCGCCGCGCACGCAGTTCAGAGCCAGGGAGGAAAGATGAAAGGAGCAACCTTCGGCAGCAACTCTCCAGGCATAATGCATGGGACCTGAGCATCTCGTGGCCAGTCCACGCTGTTCCGTGCTGCACACACCAGCCACCGTGGTAGGAGCTGCCCGCATCCACCCGGGGAGCGACCCAAGTCTCTGTGCCCCAAGAACATCTGTTACTCAGTGAAGCAAGTGTCAGAGAACAAGGGGACTTCGGGTGCCTGCTAGTGCCACAAGGTAATACCTCAAGATACCAAGACGTTGCACTGACAGGTCTTGAGAGGCCTGACAGAAAAAAAAGAAAAAAAACAAAGCAAAGAATAAATAGATAAAGAGGGAGAAGAGGGTTACCCCCAGCAGAACAAGCATGCACACTGCATTTGATCAAACCAGAAAGTTAAGCTGGTGAGGAGGCAGATCAGCATGAGTTGGTCAAACAGAAGGGAAAGGGAATCAAGTAACTGCATGGGCCACTCTGGATGTTAACAGATTATGCACACAGGCGAGCTGTTAGCAAAGAAATGCTGTGTTTAGGGTTGCTTAAATACATGTATTAGGGAGCTGTTTTTTGAAAAAGCAGAAGTTTTGTGGAGTTTAAAACCAATGTCTAAGTGCTAGCATTCCTGCTGACCACATTCCACAGAGTAATTAAGTCAAGTACCTTCCTATTGTCTTCAAGTACCTTTCCCTGACCAAGAGCAACACCCCCCTCTGGGTCAACGTCAGTAATCAAAGACGGTCAGAGGAGCCAGAACGAGAAACTGTTTTGCATTAGCAAATCTTTGAACATTTAACATTTTAAGCAAGTATAAGAAAGACTGTGAAATGAAATTAGCTTAAAGTGACTGTTGTGAAATAGATCAGAAACTCTAAAGCAGGATATCAGAGTGTGAAGGAATCTTCCGACTTGAGTTCTTTGTGTTGCCTGTTTGACACCTCCCTGCTAATTACCTTGAAAATACTCTGAAGTTGGAATCTTGCATGAGTGACACCTCCCTACTAATTACCTTAAAGTTCCCCCTCCCCTCTGCCTCCAGCCAAGACCAAAAATAGGAGCCTTGAAGATTCCCTGGGCAAGGAGGGTGGGAAGCATCTAACTTATAAGAGACAGATTAAAGTGGACCCTGACTCAGGACTACTCTTCTCCCTCCCATCCCCCCTGCTCATTAACTTATCATTGGAACCTGATCCAGTCCTGACCTCAACAGCCTGAAAGACAAGCTGAAATAACACACAACTCCAGAACACCAGACCCACACCAAAGAACAAAAGCCTTATCACGCATCCAGCCATCAGAACACGGTCTTCTTAGTAGCCCACAGTAAACAGAAACCAAAATGAATACCTTCAAACTAATCCTAATAATCTACTCCTTAACATTGATCCACTTTACACTAACCACCCCTCTCACAGAACATAACACTGTACGCATACTGTACAATCACCAAAGACTGATCAGACACACCACACCTCATCAAACTGACAACAACTTAAACAAAGGAAGAACACCAACATGCGGACAACCACTACAGAATGGAAAGAAGGGTCCAAATAAACTCACCACACCAAAGAAACGAAAACTAATAAAAGTCCACACAACACCAAATGCAGAAGACCCATTCCAAACAATCCAAGTGGGCTACATCAACGCCAGATCCACAGTAAACAAAACAGCAATACTAACAGACTGGATCATGACAGAAAACCTTGACCTACTTTTCATCAATGGAACCTGGATCCATGACCAAAAGGACCCCATAATCCTAGACCTGTGCCCTCTAGGATACAAAATCGCACACTGGACCAGAAAGGAAAAGAGGCGTTGGCAAAGCACTAATCTATAGATCCCACTTTACCACCAAAACCAATGCAGAGTCCATGCAATAGCCTCAATCAGAATCCACAACAAAACCCTGCGCGATCATTTGAATTTTGTCTTGTTTTACTTCGCTCTAGTCAACTGGAACGAAGTTCAGACTAACTTCATGGACTTCATTTCAAACACATGTGTAGCCGACTCCAATGTACTAGGAGACATCAACCTTCACTTCCTTGTCATCAAGCAGATGAATCCATTACGAATGGGTTGTGTCCATCAACCAGCAGGGGGAGATAGAGAGCACTGAAAAACCATAGTGCCTCATGGCCAGCTAGCTCCATCTGCCTCTTCAGTATTCTCTATCTCCCCAGCAGGGTGGACGCAGCTTATTCAGCTCCTTCAAGAAAATCTGCCTGAGGTGGCTCCTGTGCTTTGGCCAGTGGTAGCAGGGGTGTTGGGGGCTATTGCAGCTCCATTTTAAGGCACATAGGTTCGCCCTTTCCCTGCCTTACCCAGCCCCCGATGTGGATGTAGACACATAGGTTTGCCCTGTCCCTGTCTTTTCCCACACTCTCCTTTGTGGATGCAGGCACATTGGTTTGTCTTTTCCCTGCCTTTCCCACTCTACTGATCCTCCGGAGTTGGAAATTTGTCTCTATTGCTGTTGCCTCTAACTTTCCTCACAGCGTTAAAAAAAAAAAAAAGTTGTGTTGCGCTTTGGTGCTGCGATTCCAGAAAAGAGGTTTTCTTCTGATTGTGTAGCGTGACCGGAGCTCTGAGGACTCGGTCTGGTGAGGTAAGAGCGTTTCTGCGATCGGCACGTTTTTGGCGCGAATCTGCTATTTTGAATTTTCTGCCGTTTTCGACGATGGCTGTGGAGGTTGTTAAGCGCTGTTCCCATTGTGGCAAGCACAGATCCGCTGCAGGGCTCTGTAAATCGAGCTCTTCAGACGTCAGGGCCGGCATGAGCATGGCGAGCGAGGTTTCTTCCCGCTTGTTATGATTGGGGTCAGAACCCCTCTCAAACTTACCTCTTTCCTGGTGGTCAGCTTAGCTGGCTTCTGTTTCTTTTCTCTGTCCTTTCTGAGCTGGCTCTGTCTCTCTGTGCTGGCAGCTTCAAGCAGCATGGGGTTAATTGTTTTACTTTACTACAGCTGTGTGGGTGGACAGAGTTAGCTCTACCTCTCTTTGGGTGTACTGGCTTCAAGTGCTTCAAGGTGTTGCATTGGTGTGGGTTGGGCCTCTATGGGTTTCAGTGTGCTCTCTGGGTCAGTGTGCTGTTGCCTAGGTCTAGGGAGTGTGACATCATCAGGGAGGGCATTGATAAGGAAGTGGTGTTGTTTCCTTCAGGGCCTTTGCAACGGTGGTGTTTGCTTTAGGTAAGGTGGTGCAGTGTGCACTTCTGACTTTGTGTCTAGTTTCCCTGCTTGCTTTTGCTAAGGGCCAGGTTAGTGTTAGTGCAGTGTTTAGCTTTCCTACTCTTCCCTTATGGTTCCCCTGCTTTTCCCTCTTGGTTTTGGAAGCATTGCTGTGTGTAGGGCTTTGGAAGCTCTGTTGTTGATAGAAGTACTTCAGGGTTTGGTGTTGTTAGGAACACTGCAGAGTTTGCTGTTAGAAGTACTTCTGGGTTTGTGCTTTGGGGAGCATTGCAGTCTTTGCTGTTGGTGTTTGGTGATTTAGAATCACTTTTGGCTTATGTGTTAGCTTCCCTGCTTTTTCCTTGTGGCTCCCCTGTCTTCCCTTTTAGTGCTAGGAGCTCTTCTGGTTGCTTGCCAGAGTAGTGCTTAGGAAGCACCTTATTAGTTGTATCTAGCTTGCTTGTAGCTTAGTGCTTAGTAGCACCTGTGTTAGCTTTGTGTTTAGTTCCCTGCTCTGTTAGTTTAGGGCTTAGGAAGTCCCTTTCTTGAGCAGGGCTTAGGAGCTCCTGTTTAGTATAGGGCTTAGGAAGTCCTTTTGTCAGTTTACTGTTAGGAACACTCCTGCTGGTTTAGGGCTTGGGAGCACGTAGATCAGTTTAGGTTTAGGAGCACTTCTGTTTCCAGTCCTGGTCCCTGCCGGCTACTCGAACCCAGGAGCTCAACTCCTGGGGGGCTTAGTAGCTAAGTGCAGGTGAAGCTGTGTGGACCAGTCCGGTGTGCTCCAGTCTGGTGTTCCAGTCCTGTGTCCTCCAGTCCGGGGGGTTCCAGTCCTGTGTCCTCCTGTCTGGGGAATTCCAGTCCAGTGTTCCAGTCCATGTGTTCCGGCTCGCTGGGCGGTGCCTGCAGTCCCTGCCGGTGTGCTTACCCAGTGTTGGTTGGTGGGTTTTGCCTGCTGCTGTCGCTCCTTAGCAGCAGCCCAAGGTCTCACGTTTGCTCCAGAGCCCGGCCCCACGGGCTCTGAACCTGAGAACCTGACACCGCTCAGTGGAGGTGGCAGCGGGTACCATTTTGGCGCGACCCCCGCAGAAGCGGAGGGGTTTGAAATTGGAGGGGAGCCTCGTGTGGAGGCTAACAGAGGAGCTTCTATCCCCGGACTGGAACCGGGAGGCCAGGGTGAGCCCTTCTCCCCTGAGTTTGTGTTGCTGCTGCATAAAGCATTCATGTTAAAAAGAGCTAGGGTTACCATATGTCCGGATTTACCCGGACAAGTCCTCTTTTTGAGGACATGTCAGGACGGGTTTTGGCCAGCCTGCCCATTTGTCCAGATTTCTGGACAATTGGGTGGGCTGACGCTGACGTGCGGGCGCTGGACCTCCCCTCCCCTTACTCACAATCTTCCCTGGTGGTCTAGTGACTTCGGGGCAGGAAAGAGCCCCCTCTTTCCTGCCCTGCGCTGCTCTGCATCCTATGGGCTGGCTGACGCTGATGTGCGGGAGGCGGCGGACCTCCCCTCCCCTTACTCACGATCTTCCCTGGTGGTCTAGTGACTTCGGGGCAGGAAAGAGCCCCCTCTTTCCTGCCCTGCGCGCTACTCTGCACCCTGCCTGTGACAGTCTCGGTGAGATTAAAAATGGCCGCCGAGAATTGAAGTCTTGCGAGGCCGCTTCAATTCTCAGCGGCCATTTTGAATCTCGCCGAGACCGTCACAGGCATCATGCCAGCATACAGGATGCAGAGCAGTGCGCAGGGCAGGGAAGAGGGGGCTCTTTCCTGCCCCGAAGAAGTCACTAGACCACCAGGGAAAATAGTGAGTAAGGGGAGAGGAGGTGATGGGGCCGGGGGGAGGGGAGGTGAGGTGAGTGGGTGACCAGGGGGAGGAAAAATGCGACAGGGGGGCGGCACGAGGTGTGACAAGGGGTGGGGCGAGGTGTGACAAGGGGCGGGGAGAGGGTGTGAAAGGGGCGGGGAGAGGGCATGAAATGGGGCGGTGCATGGGCGGGGCAAGTGTCCTCTTTTTTTAAGGACAAAAAATGGTAACCCTAAAAAGAGCTCTCCCGCAGGGTTCTCATTCTGCCCTGCTAACTGTTCCCCCTCCAGTGGAGCCTGGCCTTGGATTGCCGTCAGGCGCATTTTCCCCTGACAGCTGGCCGAAAGACAAGCGCAGAAGGGTTAATTCCCCTTCAGAGAGTGGTGCACCCCCCTTCTCCCCCCCCCCCCCCCCCCCCCATGGTCGGGATGTGAGGATTCTGAGGGGTCTGGCAGGCCCTCGTGGTCTGAAGAGCCAGAGGAATGTGCAGGATTGCCACCGGATCCAGATGATCCTTCCGCGGTGAGGATTTTCCACCACAACGAGCTGCCAGCGCTTATTTCTGATGTCCTGCAGGCCCTCTCTATTGAAGATCCTGGGAGTGGCAAAGCCTCCTCTGGTAATCCGAGGATGGCAAGTACTAAGAAGCCTGCTCGAGCCTTTCCTTTGCATGACTCCATCCAAGAGCTTATTTGGGCTCAATGGGCTGACCCCGAGGGGCCTTTGAAAGTCGCCAGGGCAATGGGGCAATTATACCCTCTAAGTGAGGAGCATTTGGCGCGCCTAGCAATGCCTAAAGTGGATGCCCTAGTCACAGCTGTGACAAAGAGGAGTTGAAAGAGGAGTCGTCCTGAAGGACATGCAGGACCGTCGCCTGGAATCAGCTCTCAAATGGTCCTTTGAAATTTCAGGCCTATCCTTACGGGCGTCTGCATGCAGCTGCTATGCTGCCCGAGCCTGCCTCGCTTGGTTGCAGTGGAACAGCCCGGGGATGGAGCGGAGCCCCTTACTGTGGTGGCGCCGCGGATGGAGTCGGCCTTGTCTTTCTTGGCTGACGCCCTTTATGATCTGGTCAGAGCTTCGGCTAAACAGGTGGCTGTGGCGGTGGCAGCTCACCGCCTTCTATGGCTACGGCATTGGGCGGCTGACATGGCCTCTAAGCAAAGGTTGGTGAAGTTGCCCTTTCAAGGCCTTCTCCTATTTGCTGAGGAGTTGGAGAAATTTGTTAAAGGCCTGGGGGATGCTAAACCCCAGCGCTTACCCGAGGATAAGCCGAGGCCTCTCTCCAAGGGTCAGGCAGTTCCCTCCTCTTCCAGACCTCGCTTCTGTGAAGCTAGAAGGTACCACCCAGGGCGTTCTGCTGGGTTCACTTCTCGTGCCCGCTTTCAGCAGAGGAACTCTTTTCGTTCGGACAAGCGTTCCGCAGCGACCGGCTCAAGGGCGGCCCTCTCAATGATGGTGCACCAGCCCTCTCCTCGATTCCTGCAATAGAAGGATGGCTTTCCCTCTTTCTTGAGGAGTGGGTCAAGATTTCCTCAGATCAATGGGTTTTGGACCTGATCAGAGATGGCTACAGAATAGAATTCAATGCCCCGGTGAGAGACGTGTTTGTGGAGTCCCGATGCAGTTCTGCCATCAAACGGGCGGCGGTAGAGGAGTCCTTGCAAGGCTTGATTCACCTAGGGGCGGTGTCCCCAGTACCTCCCGCCGAACATGGCTCCATTTACTTTGTGGTGCCGCAAAAAGGTGGATCGTTTCGGCCCATTCTCGACTTAAAAGAAGTCAACAAGTCTCTAAGAGTGCGGCATTTTCACATGGAAACCCTGTGCTCCATCATTGTGGAGGAGAGTTTCTCACGTCTCTGGACCTGAAAGAAGCTTACTTGCACATTCCTATTTGGCCCCTGCACCAAAGGTTTCTTCGGTTTGCGGTGATGGGAAAACATTTCCAGTTTCGGGCCTTGCCTTTTGGCCTCGCCACAGCTCCCCGAACCTTTTCCAAGGTAATGGTGGTAGTAGCTGCTTTTCTCAGGCGAGAGGGTATTCGGGTTCACCTGTACCTAGATGACTGGCTTATCAGAGCGGACTCGACAGAGGAGAGTCATCAAGAAACAGCCAGAGTGGTCTCAGTACTTCAATCTCTGGGCTGGGTCATCATCATGGCCAAAAGTCACCTGACCCCCTCTCAATCTCTAGAATATTTTGGGGTCTGGTTCGACACAGCTTCGGGGTTTGTGTTTCTTCCCGAGCAAAGGCGGTGCAAGCTTCAGAACCAGGTCCGTCTGCTCCTGAGGATGCCTCGTCCTCACGCTTGGGACATTGGAAGTGGTGCCCTGGGCGAGAGTGCACCTTAGACCTCTGCAGTGCTCCCTGCTTCAACAATGGTCTCCAATTTCTCAGGATTATCAGTGCAGACTCACGTGGCTCCCTGCGGCCCGGCTCAGTATGGAGTGGTGGCTCTCAGACAGCATGCTGCGGCGAGGAATGCCGCTAGCACTCCCCAATTGGTGCCTGGTGGTGACAGATGCCAGCCTGAAGGGCTGGGGTGCACATTGCTGGGGAAGGCATGCCCAGGGTCTCTGGACACCCGAGGAGTCGGAGTGGTCCATCAATCGCTTGGAGTTGAAAGCGATTTTCCAGGCTCTTCTGGCTTTTCACTCGACCCTGGAAGGATTGGCTGTCAGAGTTCTGTCGGACAACACGACAGCAATGGCCTACATAAATCGACAAGGCGGCACTCAGTGCAGAGCACTGGCCGCGCAGGCCGCACAGATTTGCCACTAGGCCGAGCTACATCTGCAGTTTCTGTCAGAAGCTCACATTGCAGGTCAGAGCAACGTGCAAGCCGATTATCTAAGCAGGCATCAAATCGACCCAGCGGAGTGGGAACTGGCAGACGAAGTGTTTCTTCAGATCTGTGACAAGTGGGGGACGCCCGTAGCGGATCTTATGGCCTCAAGCACAAATGCCAAAGTCCCGTGCTTTTATAGCAGACGGAGAGATTCTCGCTCGGCGGGATTGGATGCCTTGGCTCAACCCTGGCCTCAGGGCCTCCTGTATGTGTTCCCACCTTGATAGGGTGAGTACTCCTGCAGATTCGGCTACATCAAGGAGAAGTGGTTCTCATTGCCCCAGATTGGCCCAGGAGGCCGTGGTATGCAGACCTCTGGCGGATGCTGGTAGAGGCTCCCCTTCCTTTGCCTCTGGTACCGAATCTGCTGTCACAGGGACCGGTGACCATGGAGGACGCCTGCCGCTTTGGTCTTACGGCATGGCTATTGAGAGGGAGCAATTGAGAGACAAGGGTTATTCCAGTAAAGTCATTTCCACTCTCCTACAGGCCCGCAAGCGTTCCACTTCCGTGGCTTATGCCAGGATTTGGCGCCAATTTGAGGCTTGGTGTGCTGCTAAAGCAATTACATCTATGCGAGCTTCTGTCTCGCCGATACTTGACTTTTTGCAGGATGATTTACAAAAAGGCCTTGCCTATAATTCCCTGCGTGTTCAAGTGGCATATTTTCGAGGGAAGGTCGCTGGCCTCTCCCTGGCTGCTTATCCGGATGTGGCACAGTTTCTTAGAGGGGTGCTTCGGCTCCATCCTCCCTTGTGGGCTCCGTATCCGGCCTGGAACCTGGGGTTAGTTTTAAAGGCCCTTCAGTGTTCGCCCTTCGAGCCGCTAAGGCGAGCTTCAGAGAAGGATGTGACCCTAAAGACGGTCTTTTTGGTGGCCATTACTTCGGCGAGATGGGTGTCTGAGCTCCAGGCGCTGTCCTGTCGAGACCCTTTTCTGCAATTCTCAGAGTCTGGAGTGATTGTACATACGGTGCCTTCCTTCCAGCCGAAGGTAGTTTCAGCGTTTCACCTAAACCAGCCTATTTTCCTGCCTTCCTTTTCTAGAGAGGAGTTTCCGGAAGCCTTTTGGGCAATTGCACCTTCTAGATGTGCGAAGGGCTCTGTTGCAGTATCTGCGCATGTCAAATGCTTTTAGGACCTCTGATCACCTTTTTGTCCTGTTCTCAGGTCCACGCAGAGGGTCTCCTGCGTCTAAAGCCACTATAGCCCATTGGTTCAAGGAAGCTATTTTTTCAGCCTATCTGCTGTCTGGCCGGTCTCCGCCTGAAGCCTTCAAGGCACATTCCACAAGAGCAATTTCCTCTTCTTGGGCTGAAACTGGAGCACTCTCTCTTCAAGAGATATGCAGTGCAGCAACATGGGCTTCTAAACTCTCTTTTGCCCGACATTACAGGCTGGACGTGGCTGCCAGGAGAGATGCGCAGTTTGGAGCACAAGTGCTGGCGCGTGGTGTGGCTAGTTCCCACCCTATCTAGGGATTGCTTTGATACATCCCATTTGTAATGGATTCATCTGTTTGATGACAAGGAAGGGAAAATTAGGTTCTTAACTTGGTAATTTTCTTTCTTTTAGTCATAGCAGATGAATCCATGAGCCCTCCCTCAGTGATTCATTGTGTGATTGATGGTGTTGTATGTTCAGTTTTTTCCTGTAGATATGTTCCCTCATTGGGAGAAGTTGGAAAACAGTCTTCAGGATTTCTGTTCTGTTATAGGAGGTTGAGTTCGTCCCTCCTTTGTGTTATTGCTCCTGTTCTGGGGCGTTCATCCGCAGTGAGGAAAGTTCATGTTATGCTACTTTGGAAGCTTCAAATACTGAAGAGGCAGATGGAGCTAGCTGGCCACGAGGCACTATGGTTTTTCAGTGCTCTCTATCTCCCCCTGCTGGTTGATGGACACAACCCATTCGTAATGGATTCATCTGCTATGACTAAAGGAAAGAAAATTACCAAGGTAAGAACCTAATTTTCCCTTAGAAGACCCAAACTCAAATCAACACACGAGAATGAGAATGTAAGGAATTCCTCCACCTATGGGATCTCAAATGGCCTCAAATGCAAGCAACCCATGTCAAAGGGCATACACTGGATCTCATCTCACACAAACTTTCAACAAATCAAAACTTAATAATACAGATATTAATGGACAGAAACACCCTGGTCTGATCACTACAAACTAAACCTATCCATAAACTGGCGGAAGAAGAGATCATTCTTCTCCTAGTATACAAGACTCGCCAATCTTGTGAACCAACCTGTGCTCCATCTCTGGCCGTCTTCAAATCTAAGCTAAAAGCCCACCTTTTTGATGCTGCTTTTAACTCCTAACCCTTAATTAACTTGTTCAGAACCCTTATTTTATCATCTTCACTTTAATATTCCCTTATCTCTTGTTTGTTCTGTCTGTCCTAATTAGATTGTAAGCTTTGTCGAGCAGGGACTGTCTCTTCATGTTCAAGTGTACAGCGCTGCGTACGTCTAGTAGCGCTATAGAAATGATAAGTAGTAGTAGTAGTAGTAAACCCGAGAACACACATCCTACAGAACAAGAGGTCATGTAGACACGAAAACATTCTGGCAACAGATATACAACAATGAATGGACAGCACAAACAGACTCCATATACTATCTCTTAGAATGGGATAAAAAATGCAAATGCATACTAGATGAAATAGCACCCTTACGAACAAAAACATCACGTAAGCACAACTTGATACCATGGTTCAACGATGAACTGAAAAAACTAAAAACACAATCCAGGAAACTCGAACGAGCATGGAAAAAAACAAAAGATGAACACACACTCAACACATGGAAACAATCACAAAAAAATACAAATACGCAGTAAGACAGACCAAAAGATCATACTATAAAACTAAAATAGGGACAGATTACAAGACAGAAAGAAATTATACCACTCATGAACAAACTCCTAGACACCAACTTGGTCACTACATCGAATACAGACATTCCATCTGCAGATAAATTTGCTAAGTATTTCTTTTTTTTCTGTTTGTTTATCTTTATTCAACTTTTTATACAATCTCACAAAATAGTTGAGAAATAGCTGATTTCTATCAAATACAAGGAAAAATAAAACTATTATATATTTTGTCCACTAAATAGAAATTCTGAATCCAAGATGAAGACAACTAATAGTAAAGGAGAAGAAACAAAGAAAAACTAGCAGTTGCTCCCTCTGTATTCAACCTCCTGCCTGCTATTCAGGGAGGGCATACAACATTCACTTCCGTTCTTGCATCAAGAAATTCAATAAGCTGTTTAGAGTCCATAAACTGATATTGTTTACCCTCAAGTAATATATTACAAATTCAATGAAAATGTAGAACAAAATTTGCTCCGACAGCCTTGACTCTGTGGCGCAGGGCTAAAAAAGCCCTGCGTCTCATCTGCGTTGGATTAGAGAGGACAGGCAAAACTTTTGAACCCATAAACAGTCTTTCTAAGTGTCTTAAGGAAAGCCTTAGAACAGCATTCCGATCTGGCTCCAAGACAAAGGTGACCAACATAGTTGTCCTATGGGTAATAAGTTCCAATGAGTTTTCCAGGAAAGTGGTAAGGTTCATAGCTTCTCCCATTGGTGGCAAGGGGGATTCTCCACACTTCAATGTATTGGGCGTGTGTAATAGGAAGTAGTGAATCCTTATCCATCCCTAGAATCTCATTCATATATTTTCTCACCATTTCCAAAGAAGAAATTAAAGGAGATTTGGGGAAATTAGATGCTTCTGGATGGTAGTTAGTGATTTCATTTGTTTTTTTCGTGGTGTCTTTTGGTATCAGGGTGAGTAGAATATTGCCATTTTCCTTTGGGAAGAGACCTTGCTGAAGCATGTAATTTAGGTGGGATGTGAGGTCTGCTATGAAGCGGTTAGGGGCGGAATTCAGTGCCAGAGCCGATGGTGGGAGGCGGGGCTGGTGGTTGGGAGGCGGGGATAGTGCTGGGCAGACTTATACGGTCTGTGCCCTGAAAAAGACAGGTACAAATCAAGGTAAGGTATACACAAAAATTGGCACATGTGAGTTTATCTTGTTGGGCAGACTGGGTAGACCGTGCAGGTCTTTTTCTGCCGTCATCTACCATGTTACCACGTTATCTCTGGCTAAAATAAAACTGGAACTCAAAATGCCCAGGTATTTTCTGAAAGGGAATGGGATTTGATACACCGCCTTTCTGTGGTTACAATCAAAGTGGTTTACATGTACTTGATTTTGTACTTGGGGCAATGGAGAGTTAAGTGACTTGCCCAGAGTCACTAGGAGCAGCAGTGGGAATCAAACCTAGTTCTCAGGCCCAGTACACTATCCATTAGGCTACTCCTCCACTAATCTTTTGAATGTTGGCTTATTGGGGGTAACATGTAAAATTCCCAGAATTGATGCAAAGTTCTTCAGTTCTTTTTATTTGCAGGAAAAGTATATGCAAACTTTCTTTTTGAAAGTTGCCCCAGGGAAAGTATACAGACATTTGCACTGTTTTTTTTTTTTTCTGTGGGCAGATTTCCCACAAAAAATAATGCATGTAATTTTGAAACTGCAATCAAATAATGCTATTTTCCACTCTAAAAACCTTCTGTCTGTGTGTATAGAGAGGTCAAGTTTTAGACAGTCACGTAATCAGTATTTTCCTAAATTCTTACTTTACTTGAATTTAAACCCTTTCAGGACCAGAGAGGAAACCCAGGGCTGGCCCAATCAGGTGTGACTAGGCAGTGGCCTTGGACAGCAATTTCTTGAGGGCAACAAAGAGCAGGTCCAGTCAAAGCAAAACAATGGATCCTAATAGCTAGAACCATCAGCACGTACTTACCTGCCTTTCTATAGGCTGGTGGTGTGATGATGACGATTGTTGAGTTTAGTGATCAAAATCTTTTTGGTGGGGGCCTGCAGGCTAGAAGCCTGACAGTTAATTGTGTGTGTGTGTGTGTGTGTTGGGGGGGGGGGATTTAAGGTTGAAGGTTCACCTATCCCTGCACCAGCTCTTAGTTAACCACAGCTGCTGGGTACAGCTGCTGGGTACAGATTCATCTGAAGCAGTCGCGTAGCTACGGGGGGCCTTGGCCCCCGTAGATTTGGCCCTGAACCCCCCTGCCAATGACCCACCCGACCCCACCGCCAACCTGCCCTCGCCTGCCTTTGCTGGCGGGGGACCCCAACCCCCGCCAGCCAAGGTCCTCTTCTTCTCGCAAAAGGCTTCCTTCTGTTTCTGACGTTCTGCACGTGCAGGACATCATAAACAGAAGGAAGCCTTTTGCAAGAAGAGGACCTTGGCTGGCGGGGGTCCCCCGCCAGCAAAGGTAGGTGACGGCAGGGTTGGCGGTGGGAGGGGGGGTCGAGAGGGTCATCGGCGGGAGGGGGGTAAAGTCGGCAATGGCAGGGGGTCAGTGGCAGGGGGGGCTAAAATGTGCCCCCTCACCTCGGGCTCTGGACCCCCCTCCCGCCGAAGTCTGGCTACGCCCCTGAGAAGTACTACTTCAAACACATTTTGAGGTGGGTGGGAAGAAACACTTGAAGGAGAATAAAAAGTGTGAAATAAACAAATAAAACATTTGGTCCAAAAACAAGTAAGAGGAAATAATTTAGGTTTATTTTTTGACCAAGCACCTGTACTTCAACAGATGAGCCAAATAGAAAGGAACTTTAGAGCTGAGCTGTGGGGTGCTCCCTCCTCACCACAGAGCAATTGATGCATTGCTCATAGGTCCTCTGCTGTCTCTCTATTAGAGAGTTGCACGGGGACAGAAATCTTACCCATCCCCGCCTGTCCCTGCTAGAATCTCACCCATCCCCACCCGTCCCCACTGGACTCTTACCCAACTCCACCCATCCCCGCAAAAATTTAATCCATCCCAACCCGTCCCCACAAGAATTTAACCCATCCCCGCAAGAATTTAATGGTATATAAAAGAAAATTCTGGTCAGCTCCCTCAGTCTCTCTCTGGATTTGAGCCACATCACTGTAGGCAAGGAAGGAATGGAAGCTGAAACTTAGAACACTCTGGTGTGCACATGTAAGATTTGTCTCTAATTTCTGGCACTGTGTGCTGAGAGGTCACCACATGCATGCGCCAGTAGGTCAGGTGACATCCGATGCTCTTGCCTGTGTCAGAGCTGAGGTCTGCGCATCAGCCCGGGAGCAAAGAGGATTAATTGTAACATAGTAAGTGACAGCAAGTAAAGACCTGAATGGTCCATCCAGTCTGCCCAATAGTCACACTCATTATTAATTCATGATTAAATCAACGAGTGTGATATTATATACTTTCTTTCGTGTTTCTGGAACATAGACCATAGAAGTCTATCTGGCCCCATACTTATGTTCCAGCTGCTGGAGTTCTCGCTGTAGCCCACTCCAGTCTATTCGTCTTCTCATTTGTGGGATACAGACCGTAAAAATCTGTCCAGCACTGTCCTTATGTCCAGCCACTGAAGTTGCTGTCTAAGCCCTTTCTAGCCCATCCTAAACCAGACTGCCATATAGAACTGCTTCCGTCCCCACGGGAACCCCGCAGGACCTGCTTCCGTCCCTGCGGGAATCCCGCGGGTTCCGCGGGATTCCCGCGAACCCCGTTCCCGTGCAGCTCTCTACTCTCTATGAACAGTTTGTTCCTGTTTACCTAAAATACAATGTATATTCATCTCACCTATGGATGGCTGCTGCTTAGCTTTTCTCCACTCTTTCTGCTAGTTAAAAATCACATGTAGAATTTACCTTTCCTCTCCAGAAATGTGAAGTTAAAATATGAAAATAAATTCAACAGTTTTCAATATTTAACATTTTATTCCATATATAAAATGTAGAAATACATGAAACAGGTAGATATTTTAATTAATAAATTTATGACCACCACCACCTATCAGTAAATAAAAGAAAGTACATTTACAGTAACAGACTCACGTTATAGGGCTTTCTACAGCTCAATTTTTCAGATCCAGAACAGGATGTTCATGGGTGCATTGCAGAGCACTCTAACTACGCACACACCATGGGCTTTCAATAGCATTATATTACTACAATTACAGTCATGTAAACAGAAGCACAGGGAGATAATGGGAATGTAAGAGGCTTACAGTGCAAGAACTGGATTCAACTCATATCTCACCTAACCCTGGACTGCACTGCCTCCCATTTCTCTATTATATGTTTATTACTATGCAGTTCAGTAACAGTGAGAACATACAGAAATATTTGCTATAACATAAACAGCTACAAAAATCAGTATAACCTGTTAGTGTCATTCAGCAGGTTCTCTGGGTAATTATTCGGTGGAATGTGTGCCAAACTCCTATCAACATACTGCCAAGGAGGTTTGAAAAAAGGAAGTACCTTTGAGTTCTATATGCAGCACATACCTTTATCAAAGTTATTAAAGCAGCATATGCTACAGTCTCAGCTCAGTCCTGCTGGGATTTGCAGCCACCCGTAAAGCAAAATGTATTTTCACCTATTAAGTCCTCTCTTTGTTTTGGGCTAGCTTGTCTCTCACCACCATGCCGCTGCCCTGGTTAGGGTTCCAGTCCAGCAGGAATTTCTCTCCTGACACAAAAGCATGTTTTGATTGGTGTTCAGTGGACTGAGATGTCTTTTAGTCTGTCTCCCTCAAATTGGAGATGATCCATCCTTGTAAGCAGATTCTGCATGACTGTGCTGCTCTTGTCCGGGGTTCTGTTGGTGGTCAAATTTACAGCTAACAGTGGCTTTCCATCTCTAACAGGGACAGAACTGAAATAGCTTGTGGTAATGGCTAGCCCTGACTCTTTTCTGGAAGGTCTGTTCTGAGTGCCCCATTCTGCAGACCTGTCGGTGACAATCTCCATTATAGGTAGTCTGTTTATGAGCAACATAAAATCAGGCTCATGATCTAGGAGACCTTCAGGAAGTACCTGTTCATTCTGTGCAGATTCTTCTGTACAAACCTGGAGAAGCACTACTGCACCAAGGAAGAACAGCCACCTCTTGGCTGGGTCTTTCTCCTTGGGAGGTAGGTATTTTCTCACTTGAGCCGGGTATAATACTCTTCGGGGTCTCCTCCACCTCATGGTTGGTTGTATGTGCCGCTTGGTCACTCTGGGAGCACAGAGATTGTTGGGAAGGCTCCTGGCTTTACTTCCCATGGTCACTCCCTGTTTGGAGACATGTGCTTCTTGGCTGAGTGACAGCATGCCTTCAGCAGGTTTTATGCACATTATTCCAGACGGTCCTGCCGAGATTCAATACCAATAGATAATCTTGGCCAAGCTGCTGAAATCCTGCCACCACTGTCCCTTTTGCAAATCTATCAATAGCTTCTTTCTCAGATTACTGCAGCATCTAGTGGTGCATAGATTTGCCCTTTGGAGTTTAGCTGTGACTTCTGCCTCCTTCCTGGTTGATTTGATCTGCTTTTAGTCACCCTCACCTCTGGTAGCTGTGCTATAAATACTCTTTTCTCTCTGTGAAGTCATGGGTGGTGTCTGTTTTGGCCAACTCACAGGAGACACATTGGAATGCAACCACCCAATGTACTTCCATGTACCAGCCCACTTCAATAGGGGGTTTCCCTCCCTTCCGCCTTCACTTTCGTCCTTTTCTGTTTTGGGCATGCCTTTCTAAATTTTGCCCTCAGGTTTTTGGTGTGGGAAGAAGCATAATACATTTTTGGATCTTAATGTGCCTTGTTAAATCTTCTTTTCTTCATCTGCCCTCAAGATGCCTTAGATTCTTCTGAGATAACCATAGGAATCTTTAGTGATTAAACACAATTAGCTGATTAACAAGTGGGTAATACAGTTATTAGACCTGTTAATCCCAGTGCCTGGAGATGCAATCATCCCTTCACTGCCTTTCCTGTAACAATAAAAAGAAACTGCACTTGTTCCGTGCAGACAACTCATATTCTAAGTAGGTTTTAAGATTGATCTTTTGTTTAAGGCCCCCACAGGCCACTGTTTCTGCGTGACCTTGATCAAATTACTTTATCCTCCTCCCATACCCCTCCCTTTCTCAGGTTACCCAGCTCTCACTGGGAAATAATAACACCATTGTCCTTTTGTCTGATATACAAAAGAAGCCAACATAACAATACTGAAAATCTACTGATAGGTTACCCACCATAGAGATGATTGAAGTACAAAGAGTTTAAGGGACTTTGGGATTCTGGTTGGAGCTTAACTGAAAGGGGCCTGCTAGAAAAGTGCTTGTCCCAAACCTCAAGATAAAGTAAGACACATGACTTACCTGTGGACAAAAATTAGGTTGGCTAATGCTGTCCTAGGAAGGTAGGTCACTAATACTAAGGATTCTGTAGAGTTAGGAATCCTTTTCTTTGTTGTTCGTGTGAATATATTATTTGTAGGATGTGTACTTGTGACAATTGTGTAGCCCTAAAGAGTCAAGATTAACTGTGTGTGTTTCTGGGCTTGATATGCAATTTTCATTTTCGCTGGGGAAAGGTAATGTAGTGTTAATGCATATTCTAGGGATTTTGGAGCTATTGTTTCAGTTGACATCCTCCTGTCATGTGTACACTAGTCGTAAATCAGTCTTATGGAAAATAGGCAAATGGGCTTTAAAACAGTATTATCATTCCTTATTTGCCGTCTTTCCTATGTCCTTTTGTTTTTTGATACCACAAAGAATCGTGCTTGTTTGCCTTTGTTTGTTTGTTTGTTTGTTTGTTTGTGTGTGTGTGTGTGTGGGAGGGGGGATAAATTGTAAATTGCCTTGCTGTACCTTAGTATGAATGTCAGTGTATCAAGCCACAGTAAATAATTAATATTGATTTGACCAGCTTCTGACAACAGATGCCGCTGCAGCTTTTCTGACAGGTTAGTGGATAAAATGGTTCTCAGTCTTAGCAGGACAGAGTTGCTAAACAATGCAATATGTTTGCCAAAGGTAAGCCACTAAGGAACCCTTTTACTAAAGCTTAGCATTGTCCAGTTGTTGGGTTTTTTTTTTTTTTTTGTCTATTTAGAGCAGGGGTGTCCAACCTTGGACCTCGCTAGGTCAGGTTTTCAGGATTTCCCCAATGAATATACATCTATTTTCAAATGAGTCTCAAAATTGTTATCTACTTACACTGATGTAATTTCTATCTTAAATAACTGTTCCACAAGTTTTTTCCAATGTATCAAACACTTTTATTCTTACTCCACTTTATTATTTTTTATACAAATTTAAAACACTACAAACTGCCTCAACAATCACTCACTATGCCTTTCATAATCAATCAAATGGACCAATCTCCCAGATCTACTCTTTTGTTTTATACATCATCATCCCATAATTACCAGATTGCCATTTCTTCTATTGTTTTCCCAACATCACAGCATATTTTAGTGTCTTATTCATAATGTCATTTCATGCTATATTCAACTGCATTACGTATAAGATATCCTACAATGAAAAAAGTTCAAATTCTGCTACAGTGATCACAGTCCTGCTTTGTATTCATTGGTGATAATAAACTTATCTGGCATAAACATAAAGGAATCCTGCTCAGAAGGAATGGATCCTCAGAAGCTTAGTGGAGATTGGGTGGCAGAGCCGGCGGGTGGGAAACGGGGCTAGTGCTGGGCAGACTTCTATGGTCTGTGCCCTGAAAATGGTAGATACAAATCAAAGTCAGGTATACACATAAAGTAGCACATATGAGTTTATCTTGTTGGGCAGACTGGATGGACCGTACAAGTCTTTCTCTGCCGTCATCTACTATGTTACTATCACGTTATCTACTTAATCTCAGCAGCACAAAGAAGATTCAATCAGCATAATTGCACTTGCTCCTTGATATCTGTACAATCTGGGGATGATTTTCATTTCCTTTGAGTCTTAATGGCCGCAGGGGAATCGTGCTGAAAATCTTTAATGATCACTCTGACACTATCTGGAAAGTGTAAGGGCAGTTATCTGTGCACCTGTAATATTAAGTGCCAGTACCCAGATAAATATCTGGACAAATTAGAACAGCAAAATAGCTTTCCTAACTTGTCTGCATAGTTATCTGGGTACTGGCACTGAATATTGGTGATATCTGGATAATTTGCAATGGGCGCCTTATACCCAAATATTCAGCACCAGTATCCGGGAATGGCCTGGTGCTGAATGCATAGATATAAATTTAAATTCCATGGTCATGATTTGAAGTCATGTTGACTGTAGTGTTTAAATGTTGCCTGTGGTGGGGTCCTAAAACTTTTGTAATTTACTTCCATCCTAACATGTAGCAGCACAGAATTCCACACCAAGAAAGTCCTGGCTCTTTCATATCCCTTGTAATGATGGGACTTCCAACAACACCTCTTGACTTCACCTTGGTGCTCTTGTAGATGAGAACTACTTGTAATACCTACCCTGAGCTAACTTTCCTCCTTTTCCCACAGGTAGTAGTATGCTCATTGAAAAATATTTGTTTGGTGATGAAACATTGAAAGCTGTTCCTCTCAGACACAGCACATACAGATAACTCTGGAGAGAGTTAGAAGCAGAAATGGGTTGAAAAATGATGATACTGGATGACAGTCCTAAACTTTGGGGAAAAAAAAGAGTCCAAAAGTAGGTTAGGCTGGCTATTCCAAAATACAGCAAGAGAGACACTAGTTCAAAAATATAAATCTTTATTAAAAGTCACCAGACGGCTTGACACAACTGCGGCCCAGATGCATCAAACAAACGTAAAAAAATTTAAATCGTTAAAGTCCTTAACGATTTTGAAAAACCGAAGCATTCACCAAAAAAACAGGTCAAACATGTTCGTTGCGGTATCGAGAAGTACAATGTATCAATGAATCGTAATCCCCGTCGTTAATCGACCCCTAAATCATGCGTTATGCCACGAACGTCCAAAAAAAAACCACAACACAAACACGTGGCTCCCCACTTCCCCCTGCACTAACCAAAGCAAAAAAAAATCCAAATAGATTGGGAGGGGGCAAAGGCGCTAGTCAGGAGCGTCCTGTATGGGCGCCCTTGCCCCCCCCCCCCCCCGAGATCGCCGCTGTTCCCCGCTTCAGCCGGTTTTAATAAAAACAAATCTCCAAATTTTCTCATCCCCGCTCCCCCTCCCTTCCTGTGTCTCCTGTCCTTTGCTCCAGGGCTCCACCTCCCGCCATCCTCCACCTCCGAGATTTGTTTTTATTAAAACCGGCTGAAGCGGGGAGCAGCGGCGATCTCGAGGGGGGGGGGAAGGGCGCCCATACAGGACGCTCCTGACGAACGCCTTTGCCTCCTCCCGATCTATTCGAATTTTTTTTTTGTTTTGGTTAGTGCAGGGGGAAGTGGGGAGCTACCAGTTTGCGTTTTTATATAACTTTTTTTTTTACATGCCAGCTTGCATTTTTAAGGTGCAGGAGGGAGCGGAGAGATGACAGCTGAGGCCTGAACGACAGGTCTGAGAGCTCACTAAATTTGTCACGTTAAATGATTCGTTAGAATCGTCGGTATGGTTAGTGCATAGCGAATTGTCCACATTTCAATGGTAGTTTCTGGTTTGCATTCCGTTTTCGTTATCTGCTAGCGGCTTCAGAAAAAGGCCTATAATGCTTGCAACGGTCACAAATTTTGTCGTTAGAGGGTCATTAAAGGGTCATTAGAGTTTTGTGCATCTAGGCCTGCGTGTTTCGGTGCCTAAGTGCTTGCTTCAGGATTCTTATGTTGTATGTTCTGGAAAGGTAGATGGTATGTTCAAACCCAAATGCCAAAGTAGGCAAATTGTAGTAATCCAAACTGTAAGCCTGACACTTTCAACACATGTCAGCATTTTTTGGAAGTGTCTTCCTTACCTTTTGGATTACTACAGTTTGCCTACTTTAGCATTTGGTTTTGAGAAGAGGAGAATTATTGGACATACAGAGGAGGGGAGAGATGCTGCATGGAGGGAGCGAGGGGCAAGAGAGGAAGAAATGCTGCATGGGGGAAGAGGGGCAAGAGAGAGATGCATGGGGGAAGAGGGGCAAGAGAGAGATGCTGCATGGGGGAAGAGGGGCAAGAGAGGGAGAGATGCTGCATGGGGGAAAGGGGCAAGAGAGGGAGAGATGCATGGGGGAGGGGCAACAGAGGAAGAGATGCATGAGGGGAGAGGGGCAACAGAGGAAGAGATGTTGGCCATGGCAGTGGAGGGGACAGAGAGAGAGATGTTGGACCCAGGGTGCAAGGGAGAGTGGAGAGAGAGGGAGGAGAGAAGAGAGAGGGAGAAGTGATGGGAATGGGGTGGATGAGAAGGAGGGAGAGATGGAGGGATACACAGGAGGGAGAGTGGAGAAAGAGGGAAACGTTGGATCCAGAGGCAGAAGGAATTCAAGGAGAGATGCTGGACAATAGGAGGTGGGGAAGAGGGAGAAATGCTGGACCACAGGGGAAGGGGGCAGGAGGGAAGAGAAAAGGGACAAGAAGATATTTGGGGGTAGAGTGGAAGGGAGGGTGGGGAGGGGGGAAAGAGGGAGCAGATGCTGAGCTAGAAGGTTGAAAGGAGAAAGATGCTGGGAATGGTGGAAACCATGTGGGAGAGGCGGGGGGAATGAATGAAAGGAGGATAGTGAATACAGGGGGTAGAAATATGGTAATGAGAGTTGATTATAGATGAAAGGGAATTAGACTGGGGAAGAAGTTAGATGGGGGATGGGAGAGCTAGTGGGTGAGAATAGGAGATAGAATTTGATAGGTAGCTGAAAAGTATAAAGAAGAAGAAGGTGAAATTTAAGTGAATAGAGAGGAAAAGGGGGGGGGGGGAGAACTAAAAAGGACAAGCCAATATGTCAGAGGCAGGTGTATTGAGGGAATGTAACAAGACAGGAGAGAGGAAAAAGACAAATGGACAAAAGCCGCTTGAAGGAGAATCAGCAGAGGACAGACAAGAAAGCTGAAAAGAGAAACTGAAACCAGCATGATGGAAATATAAAATGTCCAAACAACAAAGGTAGACAAAATCATTTTATTTTTAATTTATTAACTAAAATATGTTAGCTTTGGGAAATATACATAGCAGATGTCTTTGTATTATGTTCACTAGCAAAGGAAATGCATTTCCCTTTTTATTTCTCCAGTGTTGCAGTACATGCTGTTTAATATCTTGAGGTTCCCAGTTCAATTTTTGTCTACACATTTTTATTTTGAATTTATGAATCCTTGTTCTGTATTTGTTGAGGGTATGTCGATGGGTTAGTACTAGCAGGTGGGGAGATCAGAGGGGAGGCAGGAAGGAGAGGGCATCCGGGGAGCTGGGATCCACTCAGGGTCTCTGCTCTAGGTGCCCAGCGCTCCCACCAGGTGCTGTGGAGGACTTGCAGCCCTTCTGCATTTTCTCACAGCTGTATCCGGGGTGACCCCGATCTTCCCAGGGCCCTTGCTCCAAGTGCCCAGGGTTTCTAGGTGCTTTTTGGCTAGGATCAGGCGACCCTCAGGGGAGGAATGCTGGATTTGGTCTAACCCCTGGTAAGCCTTTCCTCAGCTGAGGGGTGCCCAGCTGCCTTTCAGGTGCTGTAGAGGACTTGCAGCTCATCTGCATATCCTGCCTTCTCCGGGGTGATTCCCAGGTCCACTCCGATCCACTCAGGATCTCAGCTCTAGGTACCCAGCGCTCCCACCATGTGCTGTGGAGGACTTGCAGCCCTTCTGCATTTCCTCACAGCTGTATCTGGGGTGACTCCCAGGTCCACCCTGATCTTCCCAGGGCCCTCGCTCCAAGTGCCTAGGGTTTCCAGGTGCTTTTTGGCTAAGATCAGGCGACCCTCAGGGGGAGGAATGCTGGCTTCGGCCTAACCCCTGGTAAGCCTTTTCTCTTTACATTAATTTTTCTCCCACTTACTATATAAACTAAAAGACACTTTTATATTAGGCTAATATTCTTAATACTGTAGCAAGTTTTAAATTATTGAAAAACTGAAAAACACTAATATGGAGTCAGCAGTCCAGCAGCGAGAGGGGTGCTATCCAGTCTTTTGCATTGAGTGTCTCATGTATGATTATCTCCCAGTTGGTGAGATGTCATATGTGTGTGCCCGATGCAAAGAGCTCCTAGCTCTTTGAGAACGTGTCCGTTCTCTTAAGGCTAGAGCAGGGGCGTAGCCAGACACCCAGTTTTGGGTGGGCCTGTACCTAATATGGGTGGGCAGAAGAACCCTGTCCCATCCCACAGATGATTTGGTCTCTCCTTCTCTCGCCTGCATGCCATATGGTCTCTCAAACTTCCTCCCTCTTCCGCATACCTTTTAAATACCAGATTTTCACCGGCAGCAAGCAGCAACTAATACACACTGGTCATGTTGGCCCCACAGCCTTCCCTCTGATGCAACTTCCTGTTTCCACATAGGTGGGAATACATCACAAGGAAGGCTGTGGGGCGGGTGCGAGCAGTATGTATCAGTTGCTGCTTGTTGCAAGATCTGCTATTTACAAGGTATGCAGGAGAGACAGTTGTTGAGAGTTTTCAGCTGGTGGGGCTTGGGAATCCCTGCCAGCCACATCATAGGTGTGCTGCTACTAGGTGGGCCTGAGCCCAAAGTGGGTGGGCCTGGGCCCACCCTTGGCTATGCCACTGGGCTAGAGTAGTAGACTTGGTGGAGCTGAGGGAGACAGAGAGGTACATAGAGGAGACCTACAGGGATGTTGTAGAGAAGTCCTACCTCCAGTCTGGTAGCCCTTGTGCTACCTTGGAGGAGGGAGGTCTCCTAGAAGGAGAGCATCATCCTGGTGAAGTAGGAAGTACTCCTGTAGCCAGGACCTGCCCACCAGGGGATGTACTATCCTCTCGCACCGAGGATATGTCTCCGAGTGTTGCCCGGGAAGTAAAGGTGAGGACAGCTGTTGTAGTTGGTGATTCGATCATTAGCTGGGTGGCTGGTGGACGTGAGGATCGCCTGGTGACTTGCCCACCTGGTGCGAAGGTGGCGGACCTCACACATCACCTAGATAGGATTTTAGATAGTGCTGGGGAGGAGTCCGCTGTCTTGGTACATGTGGGTACCAATGACATAGGAATATGTGGGAGAGAGTTTCTGGAAGCCAAATTTAGGCTCTTAGGTAGAAAGCTCAAATCCAGATCCTCTAGGGTAGCATTTTCTGAAATGCTACCTGTTCCACGCGCAGGGCCCAAGAGACAGGCAGAGCTTCGGAGTCTCAGTGCGTGGATGAGACAATGGTGCAGGGAGGAGGGTTTTAGATTTGTTAGGAACTGGGCAGCATTCTGGGGAAGGGGAGCCTATTCCGAAAGGATAGGCTCCACCTTAACCAGGGTGGGACCAGGCTGCTGGCGTCGGCATTTAAAAAGGAGATAGAGCAGCTTTTAAACTATAAATGGGGGGAAGGCCGACAGTCGCTCTAAAGCGCATGGTTCGGGATAAGGTATCTTGCAAGGATACCTCACCAACAGGGAAGATATGGTTTCTGGATAGTGAGGTTGCACAACAGACCGTGGTAGGCCAGGTGCCCTTAAATTCAACTGAAGATCAGACAAAAGATGGCAAATCAATAGTGTCAAGTACTAAGCATCATGCAAATAGGAACAACAAACATACTCTGAAATGTCTATATGCAAATGCTAGGAGTCTAAGAAATAAGATGGGAGAGTTGGAATATATTGCAGTTAATGAAAAATTGGATATAAGGCATTACTGAGACATGGTGGAAGGAGGATAACCAGTGGGACACTGTCATACCGGGATACAAAGTATATCGTAGTGATAAGGTGGACGGGACTGGTGGAGGGGTAGCATTGTATATTAACAAGAGCCTTGACTCAGATAGATTACAAATTCAGCAGGACACAGATCACACCTTTGAATCATTGTGGGTTGAAATTCCATGTATAAAAGGGAAAAGGACGGTGATAGGAGTGCACTACCGTCCGCCTCACCAGGATGATCAGGTAGACGCAGAAATGATAAAAGAAATCAGAGACACAAACAAAATGGACAATGTGATAATAATGGGTGACTTCAATTATTCAAATATAGACTGAGTAAATGTAACATCGGGACATGCTAGAGAGGTACAATTCCTTGATGAAATCAAGGACAGCTTTATGGAGCAGCTGGTGCAGGAGCCGACGAGAGAAGGAAAAATTTTAGACTTAGTCCTTAGAGGAGCGCATGATCTGGTGAGGGACGTTATGGTACTGGGGCCGCTTGATAACAGTGATCATCAGTTTTGATATCAACCTTGAAGTAACTATACACAGGAAGTCAAATATGTTAGCGTTTAACTTTAAAAAAGGAGACTATGATAAAATGAGAAGAATGGTGAAAAAAAAACTTAGGGGGGCAACTGAGAGGGTAAAAACTGTACAACAGGCATGGACACTGTTCAAAAATACCATTCCGGAGGCCCAGGACAAACATATTCCGTGAATTAGAAAAGAAAGACGGAAGTCCAAAAGACAGCCGGTGTGGTTGAAAAGTGAGGTGAAGGAAGATATTAGGGCTAAAAGAAATGCCTTCAGAGAATGGAAGAAGGAACCATCTGAAAATAACAAGAAGAAGCATAAGGAGTGTCAAAGCAAATGCAAGGCGCAGATAAAGAAGGCCAAGAGGGATTACAAAAAAAAGATAGCATTAGAGGCAAAAAAACATAGTAAAAATTATTTTTGGTATATTAAAAACAGGAAGCCGGCCGCTGGATGACCGAGGGGTAAAAGGGGCAATCAAGGAAGACAAAGACGTAGCGGAGAGATTGAATGAATTCTTTGCTTTGGTCTTCACCGAGGAAGATTTGAGTGGGATACCGGTGTCAGAAATGGTATTTCAAGTGGACGAGTTGGAGAAACTTACTGACTTCACGATAAACCTGGAGGACGTAATGGGGCAGTTCAGCAAACTGAAGAGTAGCAAATCTCCTGGACCGGATGGTATTCATCCTAGAGTACTGATAGAACTGAAAAATGAGCTTGCGGAGCTACTGTTAGTGATATGCAATTTATCCCTAAAATCGAGCGTGGTATCGGAAGATTGGAGGGTGGCCAATGTAACGCCAATTTTCAAAAAAGGTTCCAGTGCCGGGGAAAATGGTAAAGGCTATTATTAAAAACAAAAGTACAGAGCACATCCAAGGACATGGATTACTGAGACCAAGTCAGCATGGCTTTTGTGTGGGGAAATCTTGCCTGACCAATTTACTTCAGTTCTTTGAAGGAGTAAACAAACATGTGGACAAAGGGGAGCCGGTTGATATTGTGTATCTGGATTTTCAAAAGGCGTTTGACAAGGTACCTCATGAAAGGCTACAGAGGAAATTGGAGGGTCATGGGATAGGAGGAAATGTCCTATTGTGGATTAAAAACTGGCTGAAGGATAGGAAACAGAGAGTGGGATTAAATGGGCAGTATTCACAATGGAGAAGGGTCTGTGCTAGGACCACTGCTTTTTAATATATTTATAAATGATTTAGAGATGGGAGTAACTAGCGAGGTAATTAAATTTGCTGATGACACAAAGTTATTCAAAGTCGTTAACTGGGCGGCTAAATGGCAGATGACATTTAATTTGAGCAAGTGCAAGGTGATGCATGCGGGGAAAAAAGAACCTGAATTATAGCTACGTCATGCAAGGTTCCACCTTAGAAGTTACAGACCAAGAAAGGGATCTGGGTGTCGATAATACACTGAAACCTTCTGCTCAGTGTGCTACTGCAGCTAGGAAAGCTAATAGCATGTTGGGCATTATTAGGAAAGGTATGGAAAACAGGTGTGAGGATGTTATAATGCCGTTGTATCGCTCCATGGTGCGACCGCACCTTGAGTATTGTGTTCAATTCTGGTCGCCGCATCTCAAGAAAGATGTAGTAGAACTGGAAAAGGTGCAGCGAAGGGCGACTAAAATGATAGCAGAGATGGGACTACTTCCCTATGAAGAAAGACTAAGGAGGCTAGGGCTTTTCAGTTTGGAGAAGAGACGGCTGATGGGAGACGTGATAGAGGCATATAAAATAATGAGTGGAGTGGAACAGGTGGATGTGAAGCGTCTGTTCACGCTTTCCAAAAATACTAGGACTAGGGGGCATGCGATGAAACTACAGTGTAGTAAATTTAAAACAAATCGGAGAAAATATTTCTTCACCCAACGCGTAATTAAACTCTGGAATTCGTTGCCGAAGAACGTGGTGAAGGCAGTTAGCTTGGCAGAGTTTAAAAAGGGGTTAGACGGTATCCTAAAGGACAAGTCCATAAACCGCTACTAAATGGATTTGGGAAAAATCCACAGTTCCAGGAATAACATGTATAGAATGTTTGTACGTTTGGGAAGCTTGCCAGGTGCCCTTGTCCTGGATTGGCCACTGTCATGGACAGGATGCTGGGCTTGTTGGACCCTTGGTCTTTTCCCAGTGTGGCATTACTTATGTGTTGTAATCATCTTTTTATTCAATTTCCTACAGTCTTCTCTGTTTCCCTGAACCTTGTGTCTGCCTCTTTGAAAGTTTAAAAAGGGGGACAAAGACTGTGACAAAAGCAGTTACTGGGTGAAATAATTTGCTGTGGGAAGGTCAGAGAGCTGTTCCTCAAAACTAGTGATCAGTGGTGTCTGATTCCCACCCTCTCTCCTTCCCAATTTTCCACTCATCCCAGGCATATTCTGTGATTTATAGACCTTTACCTCAATTAAGAGGCTAAGGCAAAAAAAATTTTTACAAGGTTAGTTAGGGATTTAAACCCAAGTCAGTAACCCTTCCTTTAGCAATAGATTACGTGCCTTTTAGAAGCTAACATAAAATACACCAAATAAATTTAAATCTGAGTAAGAGTTCCCTACTCCTAACTTAGCATCTGAAATGCAGATAGTCTGTTATTAATCTTATGTCTTGCGGCAGTAAGTTCCACATTCCACATTCCTTTGCCTATAATTGTCATGTTGTAAGTTTTCTTTCATCTACATTCTTGTAAAGTTGGTATAACCAGTTTGAGTTCCTTTAAGGATCTTAGGGTTCTTTTGGGTTGATGTAGTTGGATGAGGTGCTGAACATAGGATGGTGTGAGGCCATAGAGACTGTTAAAGATTATTTTTAGTAGCTTGAATTCTATTCTTTAATGGGTAGGCTGTGTATTTTGATGAGAAGTGGTGTAGCATGATCAGACCAGCGACCTCCTCCTAGCTGCTTCATTTTCGACTATTTGCAGACTTTTCAATGATTTGTCTGGTAGTCCCTGGTAGTCTTAAATAGACTATAGTGCAATAGTCAAGTCCTGTAAGAACTGTTACAAGAAATAATTTATACTTGGGGAAATTGCTCCAGAGCGCTTGCTAATATTTATATTTTAAGAACATGCACTGTATTTATAAGTTTTAGGATATATATATTTATATATATTGAATTTATCCTCCGCCACTTACCTATAAGGTAAGAAATTATATTTTTGTGTTTTACATTAACCTGTACTGCATAAGATTTAGGAACTTGTGCTCAAACCATGGCACTAAGTGTTTAAAGCAACCATACTACCAAAACATAAAAAGAGAGAGACCATTTAATTAGCTCTAGAAAGGTTTATTTACAATACAGGTTTCAGTAATTGCAGCGAGAGGTAGTTCTTACAGAGAATCTGTGCTGTAACAGGTTTAAATATGAATTATAGTTAACTTACAAGTCCTTGTTACAAAGCATGCTGCGGTTCAGCTGATTGATGAGCAGCATGAGGTAAGCACATGGTTGCAGGAGAGATGTCTTCACAGCAGTCAGGAGAAAAAGATAGAGCTGCAGCAGAGGAGCGAGAGAATCTGTGTCTGTGTAAAACAGCTCCTGTCTTTTATACCTTGCAAGTTGCAGGAAGACATGATCACGAGTCTCTGTACTTGTTTCCTGGTTTGCACTGGACTGTGGGTAATTGCAAAGCATTATTGTTAATGTAGTCTGTTCACATGATCACATGTTATAAGTCTTTCTTTTCTGCACATGTTCTGGCGTCATCCTGATTGATAGCTGATGGGAGGGAGCAGATATACATATCTGAGGTAACCAGCAAATGGTTTAACAAGCAAATGCCTTGTTTATGGTTTTTCTCTGAGTCCTTTGTTTTCAGTAGCTGGATTTACACTTCTCCAGGCTTTCTGTCTCTTGGGTCTTTGGTCTTTGGAGATGTCTTGATGAGCCTTCAAGTACCCACCTAGTCATGCTTTTGTTATCAGTCCTTCAGGTGGGAGGAGAAGGAAGTTTTATATCTCTTTGGAGCCAGTACCTTATTGTCTTTGTTAAGTGTTTGTAATTGAATAGATAGTCTTGCTATCAGAAATTTCCCAGGAAAAGGGAGGGGGAGATGGAGGGATTTGGAGTTCAGATCAGTTTCCCTGTTGCAGTTTCAATAAGTCTTTTAAAAGCTGCATTTTTATATTGATACTTGATCCAGTAAAATCAATAATTCTGCTATACATTTAATTCTGACAATTAACTTATACCATAACAGAACCATAGCCTGTGCTATAATGCGGAAATGGGTTTGGTCAAGTAGATGTTTCATGTGCCGGAGAACTTTTAATTTGAAGAAGCTTTTACATATCAGATTGTTTGTGAGGACGTATTGAGGGATGGTTGCTCCTGCCAGTTCAGGGTGTGTGTTTGGTTGTCAAAATAAAAATAAATATTTTATTTCATGTGTCAGCATTCATCAGGATTGCTGAGATGTCAGCATTTTGGGGGCTCCATCTCGGTTCCACAAGAGGATCTCCAGCTGGGTAAGTAAGGACATTTTTTTTTCTCTTTCTTTCGCATTTTGCATGTTTTGATATGTACTTCTAGGCTTGTTAAGGTGCTTTGAAAGTTGAACTAATTTAATGCTGTGTTGGGGCTGCTCAGAAAAGACTGATAGATCTTCCAATTTTGTATTGGAAGGGTTATGAAGTGTAACAGTCCCATATTTAATACACTACATATCTTTCTTTGGTAATCACTTAATTTTCTGTCACTTTACACTATGCAAAGTGATGCACTTAGGGAGTAGAAATCCACGGGAGACTTATGTGTTAGGTAGTGAGAGTCTGATATGTACAGACGGGGAGAGGGATCTTGGGGTGATAGTATCTGAGGATCTGAAGGTGACGAAACAGTGTGACAAGGCGGTGACCGTAGCTAGAAGGTTGCTAGGCTGTATAGATAGAGGTGTGACCAGCAGAAGAAAGGAGGTGTTGATGCCCCTGTAGAAGTCGTTGGTGAGGCCCCACCTGGAGTATTGTGTTCAGTTTTGGAGGCTGAATCTTGCTAAGGATGTAAAAAGAATTGAAGCGGTGCAAAGAAAAGCTACAAAAATGGTATGGGATTTGCGTTACAAGACGTATGAGAAGAGACTTGCTGACCTGAACATGTATACCCTGGAGGAAAGGAGAAATAGGGGTGATATAATACAGACATTCAAATATTTGAAAGGTATTAATCCGCAAACGAACCTTTTTCCGTAGATGGGAAGGCGGTAGAACTAGAGGGTGTGAAATGAGATTGAAGGGGGGCAGACTCACAGAGAGAGTGGTGGATACTTGGAGTGCCCTCCCGCGGGATGTGGTGGAGATGAAAACAGTAACAGAATTCAAAAATGCATAGGATAAACATAAAGGAATCCTGTTCAGAAGGAATGGATCCTCAGAAGCTTAGCGGAGATTGGGTGGCAGAGCCGGTGGTGGGAGGTGGGGCTAGTGCTGGGCAGACTTCTACTGTCTGTGCCCTGAAAATGGCAGATACAAATCAAGGTAGCGGACCAATGACTTCAGGACGTAGAGACTATGATGGTGTGTAAAAGAGTAAACTTTATTGAAGACTTGACACAGTACTGTGTTTCGGCCACAGGCCTGCCTCAGGAGTCTTAATTGGAATAAAAAGTGTTTGGATACTTGTCCGTCTAAAACGGTACACAAAGAAGTATACCAAGGAAATGTCCAATACTTTGAAATCTCCATGATCATCAAACTCAAGTATAGTGAAACGACAAAATGTCTCTCTCTTCGGAAGCTTCCATTTTGTTGTTTCACTATACTTGAGTTTGATGATCATTGAGATTTCAAAGTATTGGACATTTCCTTGGTATACTTCTTTGTGTACCATTTTAGACGGACAAGTATCCAAACACTTTTTACTCCAATTAAGACTCCTGAGGCAGGCCTGTGGCCGAAACACTGTGTCGAGTCTTCAATAAAGTTTACTCTTTTATACACCATCATAGTCTCTACGTCCTGAAGTCATTGGTCCAATTCCCACTTGTTTTTGTGCTTCTATACCTTGTGGGATTTAGTGTTCATCCACTCAGTGGAGAGCCTGTCCCATACACATAAAGTAGCACATATGAGTTTATCTTGTTGGGCAGACTGGATGGACCGTACAGTTCTTTCTCTGTTGTCATCTACTATATTTCTCTATCCTGCCAGTCTCTGTCCTGGTGAAAGTCATCTCAGCCTGACAGGAGCTGACAGTTGGCATATCTAATCTTTTAACACCTGCTTGCTTAATCTGTATTCATTCTGAACTGTCTCTCCAGTCCCTCTTCTCTATACAAGAGGGCATTTCCAACTCCAAGAGGCACACAGAGCTATTTCCATATATCTATAAAGAAACTAGCCAAGCCCCGGTACCAATAAAAAGTATTTTCGGCAGGACGCTTTTGATCTTAAAGAACTAAAGCTAATTATACAGACATATTGTAATAAGAAGAGAGGCCCATATGACGGGGAATTCCCAGAGGATTCCTGGTATAACATCCAAAAACAAATGGTACACCATTACCAAGAGTTCAAAAACAAAGCAAATAAAAGGAAATGTCTTTTTATACAAGGCCTGTGTAGGGGGCTCATTAGTCTGAAATAGGAAAATGCAGAACTGACCACTCAGTGCACTAGGTTAACCAGGGACCTAGAGGAGGCACAAACCACAAACTCTTTCTTATATGTAAAGGAACAATTGGATGAGGCTAAAACAGAATTAAAACATTTAAAAAGTAAATGTGCCTCAAAGGACCAGATTAACTCTGTGCACTGGCAGGCCCCGAGTATTTCTCCCTCAGTACATCCTGCCTATGAAACACCCTATAAGCCAGGTTTTCAATTCATAGAACCACAAAAGAACACAGAAGTGTGTGTAGTAGACTTGAGAAGTGGGGGCAAATCTAAGACTGAAAACACTGACTTAAGCACTCAGACATGCACAGGTGAGGAAACCCCAGGCTCAAGGGACAGGGAGGATTCTGCAGACATAGAGACTGAGTCCAGTACAAATCCCAGAACACCAGTAAACCTGGTACTGTATGACTCATTAAAGGATAGTGACATTGAAAGGATAATACAGAACGTCGGCCCTATGCCTTTTAATATGAATGAATGGTGCAAATGGGCCACTGATATTCTGATTCACTGGGGCCTGTAGGGGTATTTACCTGAGATCTCACCTGAGCTGGTCTTGGTTCATACAAGCCTAATACATCCTGTTACAACAAGATGGATTCTACAACCTCTGACCTGAGCACATCTGTGTCAGCAAGATCCAGCTTTTCAGTTTCTGGAAAATCACTGGCAGGCATTCTGTGTTACGACCACCCTGTTATTACCCTGAGAAGCTGAAAGGGGAGTGAGACCCATGGCTCCAGAAAGCATGGTTGGAGACAGATATGCCAACCATAAGGTAACAAATTCAGGGTCACGAACAAAGGACTCTTCATGCTCATGGAGTTAGCTGGACAGGATCATGATTGGTCCCGTGGTATCATCTGACCGAGAGGTACTAAGAAAGCGGGAATGGGAGAGCTACAGTTGGGACTGGCAAGAGGAAGAAAGAGACCGGAGAAAAAGGTTAGAAGGCTCAGAGTGAGCAAGAGACTTTGTTGTTCTAACCTTGTGAACTACATATCTGGTGAAAATAGCTTTGGGTTCAGCTACATCCACTCTGAGACGCGACACCTGCTTTCAGAAGATAGGCCTTATCTGAATCCGAGACTGAGACTCGCTGTGGATACAGCTGGAGTCTAAGGAAAAATCTGCCAACCTCATCGGTTGACTGCTCAGAGACAGCATGGTGAGATAACAGATTTACTGCCTATAGTCGAGGATTAGTGATTGGTGTTTGTCTGTGATAAGATTGGTTAGGTCATGACTCGTGGTCATGGAATAAGCTGCTAACAGTTGTATTTTGCATAAGAAGTGTAGTATAAGTTTTCACGATTACAAAATCAGGTTTCTGTAATCACCTAGTATTCCAGTAAGAATCATTTTGCATAGTCTTTATTTTGGTAGTAACATATTTTCTTTGTTATGGGCAAGTTATATATTGTATATATAAATACATATCCAGAGGCCACTACTCCATCCTCATCCTCCTCGATCTATCTGCCGCTTTTGACACTGTCAATCATGATTTACTTCTTGCCACACTGTCCTCATTTGGGTTCCAGGGCTCTGTCTTCTCCTGGTTCTCCTCCTGTCTCTCCCACCGCACCTTCAGAGTCCATTCTCATGGATCCTCCTCCACCCCCATCCCGCTATCTGTTGGTGTTCCCCAGGGATCTGTCCTTGGACCCCTTCTCTTCTCAATCTACACCTCTTTCCTGGGCTCCCTGATCTCATCCCATGGTTTCCAGTATCATCTCTATGCTGTATCTCTCCACTCCAGACATCACCGTGGAGACCCAGGCAAAGGTATCAGCCTGCTTATCCGACATTGCTGCCTGGATGTCTAACCGCCATCTGAAACTGAACATGTCCAAGACTGAGCTCATCGTCTTTCCACCAAAACCCACTTCTCCTCTTCCTCCACTTTCTGTCTCAGTTGATAACACCCTCATCCTCCCCGTCTCATCTGCCCGCAACCTCGGAGTCATCTTTGACTCCTCCCTCTCCTTCTCTGCGCATATCCAGCAGATAGCCAAGAGCTGTCGCTTCTTCCTCTTTAACATCAGCAAAATTCACCCTTTCCTCTCTGAACACACCACCCGAACTCTTGTCCACGCTCTCATTACCTCTCGCCTTGACTACTGCAACTTACTCCTCACCGGCCTCCCGCTTAGCCACCTATCCCCCCTTCAATCTGTTCAGAACTCTGCTGCAGTCTTATATTCCACCAGAACTGATATACTCATATCACCCCTCTCCTCAGGTCACTTCACTGGCTTCCAATCAGATACCGCATTCAGTTCAAGCTTCTCCTCCTTACCTACAAATGCACTCAGTCTGCTGCCCCTCACTACCTCTCTACCCTCATCTCCCCCTACGTTCCCGCCCGAAACCTCCGTTCACAGGACAAATCCCTCCTCTCATTACCCTTCTCCACCACTGCCAACTCCAGGCTCCGCTCATTCTGCCTCGCCTCACCCTATGCTTGGAACAACCTTCCCGAGCCCATACGCCAAGCCCCCTCCCTGCCCATCTTCAAGTCTTTGCTTAAAGCCCACCTCTTCAATGCTGCGTTCGGCACCTAACTCTTTCAGGAAATCCAGACTGTCCCAATTTGACCGCCCCCATCAGACGGGCCCCACGTGTCCTTTAGATTGTAAGCTCTTTGAGCAGGGACTGTCCTTCTATGTTAAATTGTACAGCGCTGCATAACCCTTGTAGCGCTTTAGAAATGTTAAGTAGTAGTAGTAAGCCTTGCTGCTTTTCTATTTACAGTGGTGGAAATAAGTATTTGATCCCTTGCTGATTTTGTAAGTTTGCCCACTGACAAAGACATGAGCAGCCCATAATTGAAGGGTAGGTTATTGGTAACAGTGAGAGATAGCACATCACAAATTAAATCCGGAAAATCACATTGTGGAAAGTATATGAATTTATTTGCATTCTGCAGAGGGAAATAAGTATTTAATCCCTCTGGCAAACAAGACCTAATACTTGGTGGCAAAACCCTTGTTGGCAAGCACAGCGGTCAGACGTCTTCTGTAGTTGATGATGAGGTTTGCACACATGTCAGGAGGAATTTTGGTCCACTCCTCTTTGCAGATCATCTCTAAATCATTAAGAGTTCTGGGCTGTCGCTTGGCAACTCGCAGCTTCAGCTCCCTCCATAAGTTTTCAATGGGATTAAGGTCTGGTGACTGGCTAGGCCACTCCATGACCCTAATGTGCTTCTTCCTGAGCCACTCCTTTGTTGCCTTGGCTGTATGTTTTGGGTCATTGTCGTGCTGGAAGACCCAGCCACGACCCATTTTTAAGGCCCTGGCGGAGGGAAGGAGGTTGTCACTCAGAATTGTACGGTACATGGCCCCATCCATTCTCCCATTGATGCGGTGAAGTAGTCCTGTGCCCTTAGCAGAGAAACACCCCCAAAACATAACATTTCCACCTCCATGCTTGACAGTGGGGACGGTGTTCTTTGGGTCATAGGCAGCATTTCTCTTCCTCCAAACACGGCGAGTTGAGTTCATGCCAAAGAGCTCAATTTTTGTCTCATCTGACCACAGCACCTTCTCCCAATCACTCGCGGCATCATCCAGGTGTTCACTGGCAAACTTCAGACGGGCCGTCACATGTGCCTTCCGGAGCAGGGGGACCTTGCGGGCACTGCAGGATTGCAATCCGTTATGTCGTAATGTGTTACCAATGGTTTTCGTGGTGACAGTGGTCCCAGCTGCCTTGAGATCATTGACAAGTTCCCCCCTTGTAGTTGTAGGCTGATTTCTAACCTTCCTCATGATCAAGGATACCCCACGAGGTGAGATTTTGCGTGGAGCCCCAGATCTTTGTCGATTGACAGTCATTTTGTACTTCTTCCATTTTCTTACTATGGCACCAACAGTTGTCTCCTTCTCGCCCAGCGTCTTACTGATGGTTTTGTAGCCCATTCCAGCCTTGTGCAGGTGTATGATCTTGTCCCTAACATCCTTAGACAGCTCCTTGCTCTTGGCCATTTTGTAGAGGTTAGAGTCTGACTGATTCACTGAGTCTGTGGACAGGTGTCTTTCATACAGGTGACCATTGCCGACAGCTGTCTGTCATGCAGGTAACGAGTTGATTTGGAGCATCTACCTGGTCTGTAGGGGCCAGATCTCTTACTGGTTGGTGGGGGATCAAATACTTATTTCCCTCTGCAGAATACAAATAAATTCATATACTTTCCACAATGTGATTTTCCGGATTTAATTTGTGATGTGCTATCTCTCACTGTTACCAATAACCTACCCTTCAATTATGGGCTGCTCATGTCTTTGTCAGTGGGCAAACTTACAAAATCAGCAAGGGATCAAATACTTATTTCCCCCACTGTATATATATTCTCTTTATTTTATAATAAATAATATATACTCTCTGTGGCTTTGGTTTCGTTCTCTCTAGCTCAGCTAATTTTGGTTAGGTGCCAAAGTAAGGTCCTATTTCCCCTAGCACGAGCCCAGAATATTTGCTTGGGCAGAGTTCTGTAATCTAGGACCTTGGCATAAATAATTCTGTTAGGAGTTTTTTTCTTATAAGACTTATTTATACTACCTACAGGCCTAGGAAAGTATAAGAGAAAAATGTCTGACTTTGACAGACTTATGCACGTTGCTTTAGGACCACACTATTTTAAAGTAGGATGTCTCACCCACCCATACCAGTTGGTGAAAAAGGGTCTTGAGCAATTATTTCGCTGTACTCAAATACAAGCATTTAGAACACTTGCACCCCTGCCAAATGACACACTAGAACAATTTGCATACAGATTGTGGGTGCTGGAAGCAGCCTTTCGAGACCAGGAGAGATGGCCCAAAACAGAAGATTATGGTCAGGAACAGCATAAGGAATTTCTATTGGAAATCCTATCCCCTGAGATTACTAAACATCTCCGATTGTTTGCTGAGGATCCCAAAGAAACTCCTTTTGACACCTTAATGCTCAGGATTGGATCTGTATGGAAAACTCTGCCATCCCAGGTAATTACTGTGCCAGAAGCAAAGAAATGGCAATCAGAAGGGCCATCCCACAACAACAGTAGTTCAGGAAACACAGGACAGGCCCCCTGGAGAAGGCAGGGCAGAGGTAATTTTAGAAATTCCTCAGGCTACATCCCTTTTCATGAGCTCAAAGCACAGAGAGACCAGTTAGCACAGCCGAAAACTCAGTGGGAGCAAGATAAATATTCCATGCAGCTAGAATTAGACAGAATAAAAAGTGAATAAGCAGGATAAGCAAGAAAAAAGGACTAGGGATGTCCTGATCCCCAGTGTCCAAATATCAAACAATCCCAAGCCTTTTGGGCCCAGCCTGACTCCTTTCACTTACCTGAGCACTCACTTCCAGCACCTCGAGAGAGGGGGAAGGAGACAGACTCGGAATATCAATTAAGGTTTGTGGCACTCTTGATATTGGACAGTTGTGGCTGCCCCAATGTGAACAGCCGAATAGGGGGTCAGGATAAATTAGCATTGATTGACACAGGGGCTGGAATCAGTTTTACAAGTAGGGCTTCCCTTACTGCAGACCAGGAAAAGGTACAAACATATAACATCCAAGGGGTCAATGACACAGTTACCAACTGTGTGGCTATCCCAGTTAAATGGGGTATCCCGAGGGAACATGATAATTTTCCGAGGACAAGCAGGCTGATATTCTCACGTGTGGGTAACGTCACGTCGGCCCCTGAGTATTTTTAGCAAAAAATTGCCAGAAGTCTCTTCTGGAGCGTTCCACCACATGTGGCGCTCACACTGTGCATGCGTGCACACGATTTCCCGCCCGCCGCGTGGTCACGCTCCTCTGTTTCTTCTTTTTCGCGTCCGAGACACGGAGTTCTTTTTCAAGCGCTTCGCGTTTCCTTGCTCCCGGAGTGAAGTTTCTTCTCGTCTTCGTCGAAGACCGTGCTGTTCTGTTCCTTTCTACGAGCACTGTTTAAAAAAACACCTCTTTTCCTTTATTTTTTTAGGTTTTTCCCCACTTTATAAGTTTTCCTTATTTTTCGTTGCGACCGTATTAGGTCGTTCGTTCGGGTTTTTTTCTCCTTGTTTTGTCTTCATTTTTCTGACAAAATCGCGTCTTTTGATTTAGCAGACGCAATTTTTCCCGCCATGTCATCGAAGATGCCCAGCGGCTTCAAGCTATGCGCCCACTGCAACCGGACCATCTCTGGCACTGATCCGCACTCCTGGTGCGTTCAGTGCCTTGGGCCCGAACATCTTCAGGAGACCTGTAAGTTGTGCCTCAAAATGAAAAAGCACACTCAGATCTCCAGAGAGGCCCAGAGAGAAAAACTTTTTGGGTCCGGTACCTTGGCGGCGGCGGCGTCGACATCGGTACCGTCGACGTGGAGGGCAGCGTTGGCATCGGGAGATCGGGTACAGGCTGCCAAAAGACCAATGCATGCTGGGAGCAGTGATGCATCAAGCGGGTCTCCACCCGCCTCTGCACCTCCTGCTTAGCAGGCCCCCCGGGACCGACCTGTATCGGACCTGGCCCCGAGGAGGCGTGTGGATTCCACGTCCTCCTCACCAGTACCGAGGAGTCTCGATGACGGGCGGCGGGCGAACGCCAAGAAGCACCGTCATCGTTCTCCTTCTCGACACGGTACTGGGAGCTCCGGGTCGTCGAAGCAATCGGCACCCGAGAAGCGTCAACTTCGAGAGGATCGCTCTCCCTCTGTGATGGAGGTGTCAATGCACGGTCGTCTGGCAGCCCGGTACCAGCTCCCCAACCCCTGCAGGTTCTGCCTCCAAAGTCCACACCGGCACCGCAGCCTTCCTCGACAGCTTCTGTAGATGAGCGCATCAAGGCTATTTTTCCTTGTTTTATGGAAGCGGTGCTGCACCATTTGCGCCCGGCACCGGAGGTACTGGTACCGACGGTGCCGGAGGCTCCTGCGGTACCTAGCCTTTTGCCGGTGGTAAGGTCTCCTTCACTGGTACCGGAGTCGGCAGCCTCCCGGGTCGACTCTCCATTGTCATCGGTGGAGGAAGCTTCACCGGAGTCTCCTGGGGAGTTGACTTCTCGACACCGTCATCGAGGTTACCACACCTCCATGTCGAGACGGGCTCGGATCCGGGCTGCTCTTTCTGAGCTGTTAGCCCCATCTGATGATGACTCATCTGATGAGGATGGCGGGCATGGAGTTTTCTCTGCCGAGGATTCTCTAGGTCTTCCATCTGATTCAACTCCCTCACCTCAGAGGCAGCTCTCCTCTCTGGAGAGCTTGTCTTTTTCATCTTTTGTGCGGGAAATGTCTAAGGCCATTCCCTTCCCTGTGGAGACCGTGGATGAGCCCAGGGCCAAGATGCTCGAGGTCCTGGATTATCCATCTCCACCTAAGTCTTCTACCACAGTTCCTTTTCATGAAACACTCAGGGAAGTGCTGATGAGGAACTGGGAGAAGCCTCTTTCATGCCCAACTATCCCCAAAAAGGCTAAGTTCCAGTATCGGATCCACGGGGAACCCAGTTTCGATAGGCCTCAGTTGCCTCATGATTCTGCGGTGGTGGATTCCGCTCTCAGAAGGGCCAAGAGTTCTAGGAACTTTGCCTCGGCGCCCCCGGGGCGGGAACATAGAACCTTGGACTCTTTTGGGAGAAAGGCGTATCAGGCTGGCATGCTCGCATCTAAAATTCAATCGTACCAGCTCTTTACGAGCATTCATTTGCGGAACTCAGTGAGGCAGCTTGAGAGCTTGGTTGACGCGCTCCCGCCGGAGCAGGCCGAGCCTTTTCGTCAAGTGGTCAGGCAGCAGAAGGCGTGTCGCAAATTCCTGTCCAGGGGCATTTACGATACTTACGATGTGACATCCAGATTTTCTGCTATGGGTATAGTGATGCGCAGACTCTCATGTCTGCGTGCCTCTAACCTGGAGGAAAGATTTTCCAATAGTGGGGCACCCCCTCGGTGGATCTTTTTGCCATTCAACTCAATCACAAGGTCCTGCAGAAGATTGCGGATATCCCTTGCCGGGGGGATCATCTTTTTGGAGAGAAGGTTGAAGAGTTGATTGATCATCTCTATCAGCGTGATAACGCTATGGATTCTCTCTCCCGCCGGGCACCTTCTGCATCTGCTTCCTCATCTAGGAAGTTTTTTAAAGGGAAGAGAAGTGCTTCCTACACCTATAGGGGCCGTAGGTACACTCCTGCTTCTCGACAGCCGGTTCAGGCTCTGCCACAGCGCGCTCGTTCTTGTCAACAGCGTGCGCCAAAGCAGGCCCCTGCAGCTCCCCAGCAAAAACCAGGGACAGGTTTTTGACTGGCTCCAGTTGAGCATAGCCGCTATCAAAGTGTCCGTGCCAGACGATCTGCCTGTTGGGGGGAGGTTAAACTTTTTGTAACCTCCGACAGGTGGGTTCTTCAAATAGTCCAGTTAGGATACACCCTAGATCTGGAATCCAAACCTTCAAATTGCCCACCGAGAGCTCAGTCCTTCAGCTCTCAGCACAGGAACTCTCCGCCCTTCTCAGCGCCAATGGAAAAGAAAACAGGGGGGATGCGTCCCATCCTAGACCCAAGGGGCTTGAACAAATATCTGGTTCGAGAAAAGTTCAGGAAGCTTTCCCTGGGCACCCTTCTTCCCATGATTCAGGAAAATGATTGTCTATGCTCTCTGGACTTAAAGGATGCTTATACACACATCCCGATACTTCCAGCTCACAGGAGGTATCTGCGGTTTCGGCTGGGAATGCAGCACTTTCAGTACTGTGTGCTGCCTTTTGGCTTGGCGTCTGCGCCCAGGGTATTTACCAAGTGCCTGGCAGTTGTTGCAGCATCCCTACGCAGACTGGGAGTGCATGTGTTCCCTTATCTCGATGATTAGCTGGTGAAGAGCACCTCCCAGGCAGCAGCTTTACAGTCCATGCAGATGACTATTCAAGTGCTGGAGCTACTAGGGTTTGTAATCAATTACCCAAAGGCCTGTTCAAAAATTGGAATTCATAGGGGCTCTGTTGTGCACGAAGACAGCTTGTGCCTATCTTCCCGAGCCAAGAGCAGACAACCTTCTGTCTCTGGTCTCCAGGGTTCAAGCGTCCCAGCAGATCACAGCTCGGCAGATGTTGAGACTTCTGGGGCACATGGCTTCCACAGTTCATGTAACTCCCATGGCACGTCTACACATGAGATCAGCTTAGTGGTCCCTAGCTTCCCAGTGGTATCAAGCTACAGGGGATCTAGAGGATGTGATCCAGCTGTCCACCGACTTTCGGAATTCCCTTCAGTGGTGGACAATTCGATCCAATCTGGTTTTGAGGCGCCCATTCCAAATTCCTCAGCCACAAAAAGTGCTGACAACAGATGCGTCCCTCCTAGGGTGGGGAGCGCATGTAGATGGGCTTCATACTCAAGGAGCTTGGTCCCTTCAGGAAAAGCGTCTTCAGATCAACCTCCTGGAGTTGCGAGCAATCTGAAATGCTCTAAAGGCTTTCAGAGATCAGCTATCCAACCAAATTATTCTAATTCAAACAGACAATCAGGTTGCGATGTACTACCTCAACAAGGTACCGGATCTCGCCCTCTATGTCAGGAAGCCGTTTAGATGTGGCTTTGGGCTCGCCAACACGGCATGCTTCTCCTAGCCATTTATCTAGCCGGCGTAAACAACAGTCTGGCCGACAGGTTGAGCAGGATAATGCCACCTCACGAGTGGTCGCTGAACATGGCTGTAGCCAGAAAGATTTTCCGATAGTGGGGCACCCCCTCGGTGGATCTTTTTGCCACTCAACTCAATCACAAGGTCCCTCAGTTCTGTTCCAGACTACAGGCCCACAGCAGGCTAGCGTCCAATGCCTTTCTCCTTCATTGGGGGACAGGCCTTCTATATGCGCATCCTCCCATACCTCTGGTGGGGAAGACTTTGCTGAAACTCAAGCAAGACCGAGGGACCATGATTCAGATAGCGCCCTTTTGGCCCCGTGAGATCTGGTTCCCTCTTCTGGAATTGTCCTCCGAAGAACCGTGGAGATTGGCATGTTTCCCAACCCTCAGAACAAGGGGGCGCTTCTACATCCCTACCTCCAGTCTCTGGCTCTCATGGCCTGGATGTTGAGAGCTTAGAATTCGCCTCCTTGGGTCTTTCTGAGGGTGTCTCCCGAGTCTTGCTTGCTTCCAGGAAAGATGCCACTAAAAGGTGTTACTCCTTTATATGGAAGAGGTTTGCCGTCTGGTGTGACAGCAAGGCCCTAGATCTTTTTTCTTGTCCTACATAGACCCTGTTGAATACCTTCTACACTTATCAGAGTCTGGTCTCAAGACCAACTCAGTAAGAGTTCACCTTAGTGCAATTAGTGCTTATCATCAGCATGTAGAAGGTCAGCCTATCTCTGGACAACCGTAACGGCAAATGCCTTTACGGTTACTTGTAAGCCACATAGAGCCTGCAAATAGGTGGGAAAAAATGTAACAAATTAAAAATAAATAAATAAAAAAGCAAAACCATATGCGTATAAAGATTGGATAAATTAATTTCCTTCCCCCAGCCCAACATTTACCTAACTATTTTCAATCCAAAGTTAAGAAACTATCCAATGCTCTTACCCCAATCAAACTCAATCAGTCTTTACATCTGTTGCTAGCCCGGCATTGAATTCCAGTTCATCAAATTTTACAAAACCATCCGAGTGGGAGCTCACTAGGACTCTCTCCAAATTGCGACCAACAGCTGCCACATTAGATCCTCTACCTTCTTTCCTGATCAAAAAATCAGACATTATTGCTCCCCTTTCTAAAGCCAATGATTTCTTCATTTCTGATAACAAGAATGGAAGCATGCCATCATTTACCTAAAAATTAAAGATCCAAAACTTTCTTCAGCTGACCCATTAAATTACAGGCCCATCGCTAATTTGCCCTTGTTAAGATAGTATCACCGTGCATCCAAACCAAACTGGTTTCCATCAACACCATAGCACTGAAACTTCTTTGTTAGCACTGGCGAATGTTATCCACTACTTCCTATACAAATCTCTAGATCTTTCTGCTGCCTTCGACCTTATTGATTATTCATCCTGCTTTCCCATCTGGCCTCTATTGGTGTAACTGGGTACAGTGGGTTTCGGGTGGGTTTTGGAGGGCTCCCATTTACCACCACAAGTGTAACAGGTGGTGGGGGGGGGGGGGGGGGTGGGCCTGAGTCCGCCTGCCCGAAGTGCACTGCACCCACTAAAAACTGCTCCAGGGACCTGCATACTGCTGAGATGGAGCTGGGTAAGACATTTGAGGCTGGCATAGAGGCTAGAAATAAATGTTTTTTAATATTTTTTTGGGTGGGAGGGGGTTAGTGACCACTGGGGGAGTAAGGGGAGGTCATCCCCGAATCCCTCTGGTGGTCATCTGGTCAGTTCGGGCACCTTTTCGAGACTTGGTCGTGAAAAAAAAGGGACCAAGTAAAGTCAGCCAAATGCTCGTGAGGGACGCCCTTCTTTTTTCCATTATCGGCCAAGGACGCCCATCTCTTAACCAAGCCCCCGTTCTGCCTTTGGTACACTGCCGACACGCCCCCCGGGAACTTTGGTCGTCCTTGTGATGGAAAACAGTTGAGGACGCCCAAAATCAGCTTTCGATTATGCCGATTTGGGCAACCCTGAGAGAAGGACACCCATCTCCCAATTTGTGTCAAAAATGCCCCTGACAGTGATTTAAAATTTAGAACTAATTACTATTCTAGCAAATGAAACCAATACTTCCTCTGTGTACATCTATATGCTGCACAAGCCAGCATGTTTGAAGATATAAATGAAATCAAATAAAAATGCTACCAACAATAAAGAACAACAATGAAGTTTGAACAGGAGTTCTCAATGTAACCTCTTTGGGCTCCACCCACCTCTCATGGCCTACTCCCACCTCAAACCCACAGCCAAGCCCCCGCTGCTTCAAACCCAAAGCTTGAAGCCCACAGTCTGCCCTCCGCTGCTTCAAGCCTACCCCCTTCTGCTTCAAGCCGGCACCTCACCACAATTCAAAGCCCAGCCCGCCTCCTGCTCACTTCAGACCCCGTAGCTCCTTCCCAATTGGTTCTGAGCACTAAAAATAAAAAGAGCTGCTGGTACAAAGCCACATGCTACAACACTCACAGCCATGGTCTACTGGAACCTCCCTTTGTCACACACTCCCAGCTGCCATAGAGGAAGTTTTGACAGAGCCTGGCTGTGAGTGCTAGAGCATGTGGCTCTGTACTGGCAGCTCTTTTTCTTTTTAGTGCTTAGAACTGCTGTGGGAAGAAGCTGTGGGTTTGAAGTGTGGGGGAGGAGAAGAGACAAAAGAAAAAAGGAATTTATGCCAGGGCACGTGGGAAAGGGAAAGATGAAGGAGGCACATGGTTTAGCAGCGTTTGGGGGGACAATGCCCCCTCGTTCCCCCAAAACTACACCCATGAGAAGAAAAGCAACAGAATTTGCAAAAGAGAAAAAACTCCTAAGAGAAAAGTAAGTGGCAACAGTGTAAGTACAGTGGGATATGCTACAGAATTACTCCAGGAACCATTCACTGATCAAAATTAGATGCATGAATTGTTAACATGAGTTGAATTGGGGGTCATGTGATGCCTGCCACCTAAGCAGCAGCAGCAGCTTGTTAAGAATCTGCAAATATCTGCCATTATCCTGCATTTCCTACTGCTCAATTCTGCGATTGGTGATCCTGACTTGTAGGCTGCTCTGGGCATTGTCGCTGAGAAGGTATGCCCACGAGGGGCCAGAGAGGCATGAAAGACTCTCAGTGGGTAAACGGGCCTAAGATGGGCCGGCAACACAGACATCGGTGGCGTTTTAGACAGGCAAATGGGCACAAGAAATATTTTGGGTATCCACTGCCTAGAAGACTGTCTTAATAAAATTCATTCAGCCATTGATGAAATTAACAACAAATTTGATTTGCATGCCCGCCGGCTGTCTGAAGTGGAGCAGCAGGTGTTGGAATGTGAGGATGAAGTGCAAAGCATGGCGCAACAGGTCGCTGACTTACAGAAAGAAGCTGGAAAATCGCAACTGCTGCAATAACTAAGTTATTTAACTACCTGAAATGGTTGCAGATAAGGATCTTTACTGGGGTTTTTTAGCTCCTGGCTTCCGGAACAGCTGGACCTTATTGGTGGTGAAGGGACTTTCAATTGTGATCATCACGCACATAGAATCGGAGCGCAGGGAGAGCCTAATAGCAAGTCACATATTGCTATTGCCCATTTTACCAACAGGATGGAAAAGGAGCAGTTGCTGGAAGTGTTTTGTGTCAAAATGAGTCTGGAATATGAGCAGGGCCGTGCCAACCCGGTAAGCGGGGTAAGCACCGCAGGGGGGCGCCTGCCTTCAAGGGTGCCGAGCCGGCCGCAGCGCTGCCATCCAGTTGTATTTCAAAATTTATGTTTCAACAGTTTTTTATTGATGATTCAGCATGTTAAACATAAACAAAATGTTTGTATTTCCATTTTATATTTAACAATAAGAAGTGAACAACAATGTCCCTGATTCTCTGAGGACAGTATCAAACCTATATTTGGCAGTACACAAAGAGAAATAAGGACTGAAGTACACCAAAAATGTGAACATCCTTTTATTAACTTTATATTCCCCTCCCCATCTAATCCCCCCCACTCCCCATCTTATCCCTTCCCCCCCCCCCCCAAACCTCAGTCCACCTGGTCTCCATGTCTCAATAACATTCTGCTGGCTAAACATATGGTAACGACCCTATGGGTCTTCCCCATGAGCTACATTCTGTTATTTTCCTCTTCTTCCTCTACCTTCCCCCCTTCCTCCCTCCTCTTCCCTCCCTTCCCCCTCTAATTGGCTTCGACTCTGCACTCATCCGAGGCCAAGGGCGCCCCGGCCGCCCCGGGTTCCTGACCACCGAAATCTTTTATCTTTGTGTATCTCCGCCACCAATCGGGTTCAATATAAAGCTGCGAGCTCTAGGGGGCAAAGATTGAATATACCTATCCCAAGTCACTAGAAAAAGTTTTTTTCTTTTGAATGTCGATCGTGCATATTGGAGTTCTAATAACAGCAGCCCATGTAGTCTATTCCTCCACTGCCAATATGATGGTGCTTGATCACTGGTCCACTCCCCCAGCACTACCCTTTTGCCTAACATTACCGCTTTCCGAATCAACAGTATAAAATGTTTATCGTGTGGGCCAAAGTCTTCAAAGCGGTCTAAAAGAAAACCTGACGGGGACAACCTCACTGTCCACCCCCCAAACCGTTTTAAATACAGGGCCACCTGTTTCCAGAAGTTCTGAATGTGTTCACATTTCCAAAACGCATGGATAAATGAGTTAACCTCTTTCTTGCATTTAATGCAAATAGGGGAACTAACTCCCCCCCCCCCCCCACCTTAAAAAGGCATTCCTGTGTAAAATATGCTCTGTGGAGTACTTTAAAGTTGCATTCCCAAAGTTCTGCACTAGTCGACCCTGATGGGATGCACCCTATCATGTTGCCCAGATCTATAGTGTTAGCCGGGATGCCCAGATCTCGACTCCATCGCTGCTGTAGAATCTCCTTCCCTGGCTTCCTCTGTATTTTATCTAATGCTTGTTTCAATGTTGTTATCGAGATTCCTTTGTCATTAATTGACTCATAGAACTCGAGTAATTTCTGTCTGATGGGGAAAGTTTGATTTGTTATCTCCAAGTTCTGAATATAATGTTGTATCTGCCTATAAGCAAAAAAGTCCCGTATCTCTGCCTTCCTCTCCTCCACCATCTTCCTCCATTTCCACATTCGCCCTTCCTCATCAAGTAAATCCGCTATATATCGGATCCCCTTATTCTCCCAGCGTCTGAAGCTATTATTGTCAGTACCCGGGATAAAAGCCGGGTTCCCTCTGAGAGATATTTGGTCCGTTTGTCGTGGATTCCCACCCAACAAAGGAATCAGAAAGTTCCATATTGCTCTGATTTCAAAAGAGGGTTATCCCACATCCCCTCTGGAAGGGTACCCGTTGGGCAGTGCACCAACGAAAATAAGTTCCATTTGTCATATGTGGCCTGTTCCAGTTGTCTAGGGGTATATTTCTGTTTTTATAAAACCCAGTCCCCCAGGTGTCGTAATACACATGCCCAATTATAGCTTTGCATATCCGGAACCCCCAAACCCCCTCGGGCCCTTGGACCTATTAGATGTTTAAATTGGGTTCTCGGTTTTTTCCCCTGCCAGCAAAATTTTGATAATAAGTTATACAAAGCTTTAATATCTTTCTTCAGAAACTGAATCGGCAATGTTTGTAATATGTATAGCCATTTAGGAAATAAAATCATATTGAATAATTGTATACGACCATATAGAGATACCGGTAAAGATGCCCATTGCGAGAGCATCTGTCCTGTTTGGTCTAGCACATGTGCAACATTCAGGTCTTGGATCAAAAATGTTTTATATGGGAGCTTAATACCGAGATATTTGAAATGACGTGATGCCCATTTCAAGGGGAATGGCCCTTCCCATTGCCTGCGCACCCCTGGATTTGTGGGCAATGCTAAGGATTTATCCAGATTTAATTTAAATCCTGAAAAATCGCCATATTCTGCAATACTATCCATTAAATTAGAGAGGGACCTTCGGTCAGATGTACCAGGAGGTCATCCGCAAAAGCCGATACTTTGAAGCCCTGCCCTCCTATATCCACTCCTTGGATATCTGGGTTAGAAATGATCTCCCGTATCAACGGATCCAGACTCAATACAAACAATAGGGGTGAGAGAGGACAACCCTGTCTAGTTCCCCGCTGAATATTTATAGTTTCTGATAAGATCCCGTTCACCCTAACTTTTGCCCTTGGTGTTCTATATAAGGCTTTCACCGCTACTACCCAGGGTCCCTCAAAGCCATATTTCTCCAGGGTGGCAAACATGTATTGCCCTCTCCGCATCAAAACTGATAAGCAGAGAAGGTGTATCGTGTCTTTCCACCCATGCCATCGAGGCCAGAATCTGCCATATGTTCTTAGCTATAGTTCTGCCTCTCACGAACCCTGCCTGGCGCTCTTCTATGAGAAAAGGTAAGATCACTGCTAATCTGTTGGCCAACACTTTGGCAAACATCTTAGCCTCCACGTTTAACAGCGAGATTGGTCGGTAAGACAATGTCTTTTCGGAGTCCCTACCGGGTTTTAAGAGAACTACCACCTTAACCTCCCTTAAAGAATCTGACATGTTGCCGGTCTCCATGAACTTATTGAATAGAGCTATCAGCGTTGGCACCACCAAGTGTTCTAAGATTTTATAGAACTCATAACGAAATCCGTCAGGGCCTGGTGCTCTAAGGGGGGCCCCCTGTTTTATACCTCGCGTGACCTCATCCTCCGTAATTGTACTATTTAGTCTAGCTCGCTGCGCATCTGTTAAACTAGGGAGGTCCCTCCCCTCCAGGTAGATGTTACTGTCTAGTTCATCTTCTGTCGATCTTTCATATAACCCAGCATAGTATTGTCGGAACGTTTCCGCTATTTCTGTATCTGAGCGAACCAAATGTCCCTTCTCCGTCCTTTTTTTAAAATTATTTATTTATTGATTTTTCATTACATTTATGTCAGAAACATAAATTGGCATTACACAAGTCTAATTTTCATAAACATATATCAGGCAAAAACAATACAATATATTAGTCCACAATTTTTGTCCAAGATATAGGTACACAATAAAACATTAAGGATGAAGTGGAAACCCACCTCAACCTGCAAAAATAGAAATAAATCTTGATATACAGGAAAGGGCAAGGACTCATGTCGGGGCAGCCGAATTTTACAATCCAAGTTAACAATTCATTGTTGTGCTTTAGTAAACAACCCCCCCCCCCTCCAAGTTAGGCAGGTTTATTTATTTGTTTGTTACTTTTTATACGGTTTCCAACAGCATGCAGGCTAGTATTACATAATAAAATTAAGACTATTCAGAACGCATTTCAATTCAATGTAATCTCAAACAACTATGCATTACAGTAGTTTAAGCTTGTTCTGGAGAGAGAGCAGGTTCCAAAGAAAAGGGGTTTTACAAGCAGATGCCCTGTGTCTTCTGTGTAAGCCTTTGATAAACGACCTTTCATAGGCAGAGCGGTTTATGAATACAAAGCTTAGAGAACAAAACAATGTTAACTCGAATAAGCATTACTGCTAAAAGATACAAATGAGACAAATTGTAGGCGTTATTAATATGTTCGATTACCAGAATATAGATATCGATGCCATGGGAAAGAGCAAAGTTAATTTATTTTATTTAAAATATTTATTGTCCTATTTCCTTTGCATCTTGTGCCACATGGGGGGGGGGGGGGGACGCCAACTGATAGTCTGCAGGGGGGCACCAGAGACCCTAGGCACGGCCCTGAATATGAGGGCCACCGTTTACTACTCTATAATGAGTACAACGCGAGGATGGCTCAGATATAAAAAGCTATGGTGCCTACTTGTACTACACTACCCAAAAGGGCTGTCCGTTTTGCTGTTATTTACCCTGCAAAACTCCGGATCTGGCATGCAGGACAGTCAGTTTTGTTATCAAAGGCGGCAGCAGCACAAGCTTTCTTGGACCAGCTAAATAGGGAGGATCCTTCTGGAGCAGCTCTAGTGCCATGACATTGACTGTACAATTGTTTTACATCAGGCCTGTGCATGCAGGATGGAGTTATACGTTTGACTGTATTTGTTTTTTTACCTGAGCCTGCTTGCATCTTGGTTGTTGAAGACGTGGAGGGGTCATTGGTCTGGACCATTATCTCTGGTATATTCTGGCAGGGTGGGTTTTTATGTATTCAGGGGAGTTGTGAGAACTTTCTGGACCAAGAAATCCTGGGTTTGCAAGAACTTCTGGAAGGATTTTTAACACTCTGGCAAAACTCTTTATATGATTAGGGGTTTCTTTCCCCGGTAACTCCGGTTAATGAGGGGGATTTTGAATCAAAATTGATTGCAGGTTTTTTCTTGGGGTGTTTTTCTCCTGTTGGGTCTTGGGGAGGGTGAAGGATGGGATTGTACTATCTATGTGAGGGGGGGGGGTTGAGACAGTGGGGAGTGTGGGTGGTGAGGGAGGGAATGTGTGAATGGGGTGGCCAGGAGGACGGGTGGTTGGGGCGGGGGATTATGCTACTATGAAGTGTGTGGGGGAGTACTTTAGGGAGTGGATTTGTATGGCTGGGGGGGGGGGGCACATGGGTTCACCCGGTTGTCATTGCTGTTATATAAATATTTGGGTGTTATTAGAGGTCTGTGTGGGTCCAGCAGGCATTGCTTGAAGGCTTGTGGGATTGGGTCGACATTTCTGCCTGTTTGTGGTTTTCTAATGAGTGAGTGTTATGGTTAATCTGAAGATTGTGACTATTAATGTTGATGGAATACACTCTCCTGTTAAACAGACCAAGATTCTGTCATGGCTGAAATCTGAATGAGTTGATGTCGCCTATCTGCAGGAAACTCATCTGTCCACTATAAAGCATCAGAAGCTGAAGAGGGGATGGGTAGGAGAGGTGGGGTATTCTTCCTATAACAATAGACAGCATGGGGTGGCTATACTGATACAAAAACAGCTCTCCTTTCACATACATAAAATCATTTAGGATTGAGAGGGCAGGTATGCCATATTGTTGGAGGAGTTGTGGGGTGTAATCTTCTTTTATGCACTATCCATGGCCCTAATCTCTATAATCATAAATTCTTCTCTGACATTGTTATTATCTGCAGAAAACTCATCTTTCCACTATAGAGCATCAGAAGCTGAAGAAGGAATGGATAGGAGAGGTGGGGTATTCTTCCTATAACAGTAGACAGCATGGGGTGGGTATACTGATACATAAACACATACATTGTTCCTATCTGCAGGAAACTCATTTGTCCACTATAGAGCATCAGAAGCTGAAGAGGGTGTGGGTAGGAGAGGTGGGGATATTCTTCCTATAACAGTAGACAACATGGAATATGTCATATTGTTGTTGGAGTTGTGGGGTGGGGGGGGGGGCGTATTCTTTTATGAAATGTCTGAAGCCCTAATCTCTATAATCATAAATTATCAGCTTGTTTTGGAGAGGGGGGGGGGGATTTTAACACTCCTGCAGATCCATCCATTGATTTTAAATAAATACGAGATCTGGACAACAAAGGTATTAATTTTTTGTCACAGCATTTGGGAATTGTGGATATTTGGTGGATACGCCATTCGCACGATACCTATTTTACTTTTTATTTCCACCCTCATAATATGTACTCCAGATCAGATTATTTCCTCACTCAGTCTTTGTATCCCATAGCAAGGGATGTGCATATTCTTGATACTTCTCTCTCTGATCATTCTGTGGTAACGCTTTCCTTTGCTGCAGAGCCTTGGGAAAGGATCTGGAAATTTTCAACATCCTTGTACAATGATGCTGTTTTTCATGTTTATCTGGGGGATAAATGGATGGAATACCAGCTCACTAATGATACCCCTGTTGTGGATCCTATCACTTTCTGGGAGGCATCTAAGGTGGTATTAAGAGGCCATGTATTAGCGTACACCTCTAGTCAGAAGAAGAAATGTGAGACAGACTTGTTACGCTTATCTCAGAAATATCAACATCTCCATAGACAGCATGTGGTTAAAAAGGATGAGGTCACTGAACAGCATATGATGGCAGTTAGGCAGCAGATTGATAGCTGTACTGAATGAGACATTTATTTTCAATGATTTAAGCTTTTTAAGTGGGGAAGTAAGGCAGGAAAACTCCTAGCTAATCTGGTGCAACCTTATAAAAAGAGAAGTTATTAAGGATGGGTCAGGCCAAAATATACTAATGAGTCTCAGATTATGACTCAGTTTGTCCATTACTATATACTATACCAAGTAAGAGATCTAGATGAGGAAGCCTGAGACACCTTTTTTTCAGGACCTTGCTTTAATGCTAATCAATTGAATGTCTTGAATGCCCCTATTTCAGTGAAAGAAATCTGAACTGGTATCAAATCTCTGAAATTGGCAAAGGCCCCAGGGCCTGATGGTTTTGGGCCATCAGGTATTATCGCATTCTGTCTGATTTGGTTGTGAAACCTCTGAGTGACATGTATAATGGGTTGATATTGTAGGAGGCTAGACTTCTTCAGAATTTAGTTCACACTGTTTTACTACCTAAGCATGGTAAAGATCCGGTTCAAGTGGGCTCTTACTGCCCCGTTTCTCTTTTAAATCAGGACATTATGCTTTTAGCTGCAATACTTGCTCGCCGGTTGAATGCCTTCGTTCCTGATATCGTACATGAAGATCAGGTGGGTTTTGTCTTTCTATGAACCTCATGCGGACTTTAGAAGCCATTTATTTATTTATTTATTTACGGTTCATTTCTACCCCACATTTTCCCACAAATGCAGGCACAATGTGGCTTCCAGGAATTACAAAAGTTAAAAGATACAACACATATCATATCATGGGAATGGAGGTCTGGAGGCTATTGTTGGTTTGGATATAGAGAAAGCTTTTAATAGCACTTCATGGCACTACTTGTTTTAGGTGATGGGGAAATATGGGTTGCAGGGTAGGTTTGTTGACTGGGTATCAGCTCTTTACACACTACCACAGGTGCAGCTGCTGGTTAACAATAAGCTGATGGAAAGTTTTACCTTACAATGGGGAACACGTCAAGGGTGCCCCTTGTGCCCACTGTTGTTTTGTTGACCATTGAGCCTTTGGCTATTAAGCTTCGTCACAGTGACCAACTGCAGGGTATTCTTGTTGGGGGGGGGGGGGGGAGGGAGATTAACCTATTTGCTGTACCTCGCCAATGCCTCTAGTCATTTGCCTGGGGAGCTGGCCCTAGTTTGGGCATTTAGGGCTATTTCTGGTTTGTGGGTTAATTGTGATAAGTCAGAGCTCCTTTCTCTTGCAGGGGAGTCCTGCGATCTGCAATTTGCTGATATACCCATTCCTCCTGTGACACATCCCATGCATTATTTGGGGATCTTCCTAAACACCAAGTTTTTTGACTCCCTGGAAAAAATTAAGCAGCTTTACTCCTTTTGGAAATATTTACTGATTTCTTTGCTGGGCAGGGTGGCTCTGTTGAAAATGATATTGCTCCCTAAGCTACTGTATCCTGTACAGGCCATCCCTGTCTGGATTACAAGGAGGGATGAACGGTTATTTTGTTCTTTAATTTGCTCCTTCATTTGGTGTCATCGAGGAGCATGTATAAGGTATCAGAAACTCATTTTGGATAAGGAATTGGGAGGGTTCGGTCTGCCAGACCTTCATCTTTATAATGTGGCTGCATTGATGAGACTTATTTTTGAGGGAATTACTGGGAAGTCCCATTTTTCCCTGCCTGGTTGGCTGGAAGGTTGGAGCTCACCGTTTTCCTTCATAAATCTTTTGCATATATTATTACCTTGAAATTGAGCTTTTCTTAGGCCGCTGTGCACTGCCTGGTGTTGGTGACAGTGGCGACAGCAGCATAGCCCAGATGCATCTCTATTTTTACATTTAAAAAAAAAAATTATTTTATTAATGCCAAGTATTACATATTACAAAATGTACTAAACTGTGCCCCTATCAAAATTTACAACCTCGTGCCCTAAGATCATATTCATACAACCCACGTTCTGTACCCTATCCTAATACATTCCCTTACTGATCTTATATCCCCCTCCCTCCCTTGATCATATCATGGTGTGGCTGGACTTTGTGTTTGCAATTGTTCATATGGCTGCCAGATTTTTTGGAAGGCTCCCAACTTGCCCTTCCTCATTGCTGTTAATTTTGACATTAAATACAGATAGTCCACTTTTTGCAATATCTTCTGCATGGCGGTTTTTGCTGTTTCCATTCTCTTGCTATCGCTATTTTTGCTGCAGTGAGGTATTGACTTGCGAGTCTATGTTTGTCCACTGCCATTGTCCCCGGCTTAAAGTTCAGTAAACAATTTTCCGCCTTGCAGGGAAACGGCTGTTGGATTGTCTGGCGTATAGTACCACCAATGATACACTTTATGCCCATTCTCAATCATTGACTGTGCCAGGGATGGCTTAAACAGATATCTATATCTGTTCCTCCATTGTGCCTGTGTGTATGTGGTCTGCAATGCTTGCTCCCATCTGTCTACATAGAATGTTTGGGGGTCTGCTCTTTGCAATAGGGCAAGGTATAAATGCGACACACAACCCCTTCCACTCCCGCCCCTTAATGCCTTTTCCAGTGTTGTCTCCACTAGCCCCAATTCCTCCCAGGCCTACGTGTGTATAAAATTGCGTACACTACTATAGAACACTTGATCTCTTGGCGGTAACCCAGGTTGTGCCCAGGTCCCTGGCTCACAGTCACCTCAGTCCCCGGGGTTTAGACCTGGGGAATGCTGCGAAGTGATGGTTTACCGTTTACCGTGTTCCAGAAGATATGCTGGTCCGGTCCGGTCCGGTCCGGATCTTCCAGCTCTCCAGATTGTTTTGGGAGTTTTTTGGAACCAAGCAGCACCCATACCTAGTGAACTCCCTTGTGACCTGCCTTTATTAACCACCTGGTAAGGTTCCTAGTTGCCTTGCAACAGTGTTCTTCAGAGGCGTTCCTTTGGTGTGAAGTGTTGCAGTGCCTTGTGCTTTTCGTGTTGGTGACTTTTACTCTGCTTGTTTTTTGGACTTTTCTTCTGCCTGCCGCCTGCCCAGACCCGAATTGTTTATTGGACCCTTCTTCTGCCTGCCCAGACCGGATTATTTATTGGACTATTCTTCTGCCTTCCGCCTGCCCAGACCCGGATTGTTTATTGGACTATTCTTCTGTCTACAGCCTGCCCTGACCTGGCTTGTTTCTGGATTGTTCATTTGCCTGCTGTTTTTCCTGGAACCCTGCATGTTCCTGTTATTTGTCAGCCTGCTGCTGTGTCCTGCCTTGTCCTGCAAGTCCTACCGGCCGCCTGAAGCCCAGAGCTCAACTCTTGGTGAAAGGTGGCTAAGTGTAGGAGAAGCCTTACTCCAGTCCAGTGGCATACCTAGGGTAGTTGACACCCGGGGCCGGTCATTTTTTAACACCCCCCCCCCCCCCCCAAATCCAGTACTAGGCATACCAAGAATACAAAACATCAGGACCTATAGAGCGATTCTACCATACCATAAGCAGTCATTTCTACGAGTCACACAAGGACAAGGAAAGCATCTTAAACACTACAGTGAGCACTAGAACATCAATTCACCTATTGTAAAACGAAACCAGACAGAATAATACAGATCGTCGATCCTGCACAGTCAGTGCCAACTGAAAGCCATGTCTTTTTCACAAACACAGATACACCCTAATCCACTATAGAATAAGTAGTAATATTTAAACTTTCTATTTAGACAAAAATGAAACTGAACCCCCAAGATGCCAGACTCTGCATACAATGCAACACCACAGAAACAGAAAACGTCCCCTAGTACTGTGCAAAATATAAAGACAGCAGATGTAAATTTGAAAAAACTAACAAATACCAATCACCACTTTACAAATTAACAAATAGAAATAAAACAAATAATATCATTTTATTGGACTAATACATTTAGCTTTCAGAGGCCAAAATCTCCTTCCTCAGGTCAATACAGTATAGTGCTGTTACATTATCCTATCCTGACCTGAGGAAGGGGGTTTTGTTCTCTGAAAGTTAAGTCAAAATGTATTAAAATTAGTCCAATAAAAAGATGACCTTATTTACATGTTCTACATATAAACATTTATTAACACAGCTACAATACTATATCCTAAAGCAAAATAATTAAAATATATATTTACAGTTTGTTGTCTCTGGTTTCTGCTTTCCTCATCTTCTTTTCACTGTCTTCCTTCCATCCAGCATGTCTTCGCTCACTCTCTGCCATCCAGTGTCTGCCCTCTCTAATGTCCCTTCCATCCAGTGTCTGCCCTCTCTCTCTGCCCCTTCCATTCACTGTCTGCCCTCTCTCTCCCTTCCATCCACATCTGCCCTCTATTTCTGCCCCTTCCATCCACCATCTGCCCCAGTCTGCCATCTCTCTCACTCCCTTCCATCCACATCTGCCCTCTATCTCTGCGCCTTCCATCCACCATTTACCCCAGTCTGCCCTCTTTCTCTCTCCCCCTTCCACTCACCATCTGCCCTTTCTCTCTGCCCCTTCAATCCGTCTGCCCTCCCTCTCCCATCCGTCCAAGGTCTGCCCTCTCTCACGCTCCCCACTTCCATCCAGGGTCTGTCCCCTCTCTCTCTGCCCCCTCTTTTCAGCCCCCTTATTCCACCTGCCCCTAGTTCCAGCCCCAGCCCACATCTCCCACCTGCCCCCCTTTTCAGCCCCACTATCCCACCAGTCCCCAGCCCTTTTCTCCCATCAGTCCCAAGCTTCATCCCCAGCCAGTTCTCCCTGTCCCCTTTAAAGCCCCCAGTTTCAGCCCCTGCCCCTTCAGCCCCCAGTTCCAGTACTAGCCCCCTTATCCCAAATACCCTCCTTTTCAGCCCCCAGTTCCAGCCCCCTTCATCCACCACATGCCTTGCATCCCCCCCCCTTTTCAGCCCCAGACCCATTCTCCCATCTGCCCTAGGCATGGACCCATTTTCCCTCCTGCCCCCTTGTCAGACCCCCAGACCCCTTCTCCCATCTGAGCACTCCCCTCCCCAATCCCCTTCTCCCCTATCCCCTTCTTCCCTCTGAGCACCCTCACCCTCCCCAATCCCCTTCTCCCCTCTGAGCTCCCCAATCCCCTTCTCCCCTCTAGGGACCCTCCCCAATCCTCTTCTCCCCTCTAGGGACCCTCCCCAATCCCCTTCTCCCCTATGAGCACCCTCCCCAATCCCCTTCTCCCCGATGAGCACTCCCACCCTCCCCAATCCCCTTCTCCCCTCTGAGCACCCTCCCAAATCCCCTTCTCCCCAATGAGCACCCCCGCCCTCCCCAATCCCCTTCTCCCCTCTGAGCACCCCCACCCTCCCCAATCTCCTTCTCCCCTATGAGCACCCTCCCCAATCCCCTTCTCCCCTATGAGCACTCCCACCCTCACCAATCCCCTTCTCCCCTCTGAGCCCCCCCTCTCCCATCTGAGCCCCCCCTCCATCGAGAGGCCTGAGCCCTCTTCACCCTAAAGCCACCACCCTGCTTTTTTTAAAAAATCCGTGCAGCGATGCAGGCAGCACCTCGCGTCTGCCCTGCATGAACTGAAAAGAGGAAATCGCTTTGCTGACGTCGGGCCTTCCCTCACTTGTTGTCCCGCCCTCTTTTGAGGTAACTTTCTATTTCCTCAAGGGCGGGACAACAAGCGAGGGAAGGCCCGACGTCAGCAAAGCGATTTCCTCTTTTCAGTTCATGCAGGGCAGACGCGAGGCGCTGCCTGCATCGGCGATCGCTGCATGGATTTTAAAAAAAAGCTGTCGGCTCTCACGGAGCACCCCCCACCCGCTGACACCCGGGGCGGACCGCCCCCACCGCCCCCCCCCCTTGGTACGCCACTGCTCCAGTCCACTGTATTCCAGTTCCGGTCTGCCATCTGGTGTTGGGGTGATTCTCCTGCCGCCGCCGCCGCTGCTGCTCCTCGGCAGTGGCCCAAGGGTTCACAAACCCAGGTTCCTGCTGTGTATACGTGACAGTTTGCAAGGCTATGAGCTCGGAGGTATCATCCCTCACGCAGGCGCTGCAGGAGCATGCCAGAATACTTCATACATTGGGAGCACGTATGGAGCAGCTGGAGCGACTGATGGCGGCCTCTATGGGGGCCGCAGCGGACGCCTCCGGTTTAGCACCAGCGAGAGCTCCAGCCACATCAGGAATCCACCTAAAGTCACCTCCTAGATATGACGGTAATCCCAAGGGCTGTAGAGGGTTTCTTAACCAGTGCGAAATAATTTTTGAGCTCCAGGCCCAAGATTTTCCTACGGAGAGAACCTGGATAGCTTATATAATGTCCCTGCTGTCCGGCCAAGCCTTAAATTGGGTGTCCCCGCTTTGGGAAAAGAACGATCCGGTGCTTCAGGATTTCCGGGACTTCGTGGAGCACTTCAAACGAGTGTTTGAAGAACCAGGGAAGGTTACTTCAGCTACTTCTGCACTCCTGAGACTCAAACAGGGAACCCAGACCTTAGGGGACTATGCGATTAGGTTCCGCACCTTGGCCTCTGAATTGGACTGGAATAATGAAAGTCTGCTCGCAACCTTCTGGCAGGGGCTGGCACCGCAGATTAAGGAAGAGCTAGCCGGTCGCGAACTTCCCACCAGGCTGGATGACCTGATTAAACTGTGTACTATGATTGATATTCGATTTCAGGAGCGGGGCAAAGAACGGCATTCCATTGAAAGGATAGGTATGAAGACGCCGAGTCAACAAGGGCTACCACCGGCTCCTCATACATGGGAGATTCCCCTGCAACCACCGGCAGAACCCATGCAATTAGGTCATACCCCTCTCACAAGTCAAGAAAGACAGCAACGTCGGACCCTCAACCTCTGCTTGCACTGTGGTGAGACGGGACACTACACGGTCAACTGCCCACAGAAACCCGGCTCTTTAGGGCCAGGATTAACTGCAGGAACTGTAGTAAGCCAATCCTCTAACCTTCTGCGCACTCAGTTTCTCATGCCAGCGGTTCTTGACCTAGGTCATAAACAGGAGCATACTGAGGTCTTTTTGGATTCTGGGGCAGGTGGAAGTTTTATAACCGCATCTCTAGTCCAGCAACTGAACATTCCTACACAAGAACTACCTAAGACCATCCCACTTTTTTCGGTGTATGGTAGTATCCAAGGCTATGTAAATACTCAAACGGTGCCTGTGGGCCTACAGATTGGCGATCACCGGGAGGATATCTCTCTATATGTCCTTCCTTCAGCAGTACAACCCATCGTTTTAGGTCTTCCCTGGCTACAGAGACACAACCTGGTCCTAGACTGGGGTAAAGGTGAGATCGTGGACTGGGGCGAGTCGTGCCGAAAACTTTGTTTCATCCCTGACACCGATAGTGTGGTCGGCGAACAGTTGGACCAGGATTCAGATGCATGGACGGATATTAGTGACTCTCAGGACTCTAAGACTTTTACAAGGGGGATGACCTGTGCATGTGCCTTACCCCCGATCAGCCAGTGCCAAGTGGAATCCGGTAATGGGCCCAGGTCTCCAGATCTGGCCAACAGGACTGCTGAGACACCTCCTTGGGGCCAGGGATCCCGCACTTTACATAAGAAGTCGACCCCAGGACCTAAGCTTCAGGACAATCCGGAGCGCCAGATATCTAAGAATCAAAAGACTAGTTCGCAGCAAACCATGGCCTGTAGCTCCACTCCAATGCCAGGCACTCAACACCGCTTGGTAAACAAAGCCCAGTCTCGCCCTCAACTGGCCAGCTCCCGGCCGGCGCCTAAGGATATGCACATTGGAAGACTACCTTATCGTGCCAGCCGATTTCACCCAGAAGATCCAGGGAAACCCAGACCTCCCGAGAAGCCCGGGGAGGCCTTAAGGGAGGGATACTGTCACGGTTGTGCCCAGGTCCCTGGCTCGCAGTCACCTCAGTCCCCGGGCATAGGCGCCCGGTATTGGAGGCTTGGGGAGGCTAAGCCTCCCCAGCCGCAGCGACGGTGGTGTGCTAATTTTTTGGGGCAGTCTTGCCTGCCTGCCCGCCCCGCTGCCAGCGCTGATTCCCCCGCTGGCGCTGCACTGCCGGCATTCGCGCTTTAAAAATGGCCGCCGAGACTTCCAGCGGCCTCGCGAGACTTCTGTAAGTCTCGGCGGCCATTTTGAAGCGTGAACGCCGGCAGCGGCAGCGCCAGTGGGGGAGAGTCAGCGCTCGCAGCGGGCAGGCAAAACTGCCTGCCCGCCCGGCGCCCGCCCCGAAGAATTTGAAGAGTCAGGATCCGGAGGGAGGGAGGAGAATAATTCATGCAGGGCAGGGGAGGGTCACTGCTGGACATGGGTGGATGGAGGGCAGGGGAAGGAGGGTCACTGGACATGGGTGGATGGAGGACAGGGGAAAGAAGGGTCACTGCTGGGCATGGGTGGATGGAGGGCAGGGGAGATTAGGGTCACTGCTAGGCATGGGTGGATGGAGGGCAGGGAAAGGAGGGTCACTGGACATGGGTGGATGGAGGACAGGGGAAAGAAGGGTCACTGCTGGGCATGGTGGATGGAGGGCAGGGGAGATTAGGGTCACTGCTGGGCATGGGTGGATGGAGGGCAGGGGAGATTAGGGTCACTGCTGAACTTGGATGGATGGAGGGCAGGGGAAGGAGGGTCATTGGACATGGGTGGATGGAGGACAGGGGAAGAAGGGTCACTGCTGGGCATGGATGGATGGAGGGCAGGGGAGATTAGGGTCACTGCTGGACATGGGTGGATGGAGGACAGGGGAGTGAAGGGTCACCGCTGGACATGGGTGGATGGAGGGCAGGGGATAGGAGGGGAGAGAGAAGAAATGCTGGACATGGATGGAGGGGAGGGAAAAGCGAGGAAGGAGATGAGATGAGGGAAAAGGAAGAGAGGAGAAAAACTGCACATGGATGAATAAAATAGGCAGAAGCTGAGGACAAGAAATGAAGAAGAAAGGCGGAAAGTAAAAGAAATAAATAGAAAGGAAGCCCTGGAAATGGAGTTAAGAGGACAGATAGTAGCAGAATCAGATACTGGGCCAGCATGATCAGAAAAACAAAGTCACCAGACAACAAAGGTAGAAAAAAATTATTTTATTTTCATTATAGTGTTTGGAATATGTCCACTTTGAGAATCAGGTGCTCAACATTAAAAGTTTATATTTATTTACTTATGTATGGCATTTTATCCCACATTAAACATGATTTAGGATGTTTTGTGGCTCTACATGAGAATTGTGATATTATAAGTACATAAGTACATAAGTAGTGCCATACTGGGAAAGACCAAAGGTCCATCTAGCCCAGCATCCTGTCACCGACAGTGGCCAATCCGGGTCAAGGGCACCTGGCATGCTCCCCAAACGTAAAAACATTCCAGACAAGTTATACCTAAAAATGCGGAATTTTTCCAAGTCCATTTAATAGCGGTCCATGGACTTGTCCTTTAGGAATCTATCTAACCCCTTTTAAACTCCGTCAAGCTAACCGCCCGTACCACGTTCTCCGGCAACGAATTCCAGAGTCTAATTACACGTTGGGTGAAGAAAAATTTTCTCCGATTCGTTTTAAATTTACCACACTGTAGCTTCAACTCATGCCCTCTAGTCCTAGTATTTTTGGATAGCGTGAACAGTCGCTTCACATCCACCCGATCCATTCCACTCATTATTTTATACACTTCTATCATATCTCCCCTCAGCCGTCTCTTCTCCAAGCTGAAAAGCCCTAGCCTTCTCAGCCTCTCTTCATAGGAAAGTCGTCCCATCCCCACTATCATTTTCGTCGCCCTTCGCTGTACCTTTTCCAATTCTACTATATCTTTTTTGAGATACGGAGACCAGTACTGAACACAATACTCCAGGTGCGGTCGCACCATGGAGCGATACAACGGCATTATAACATCCGCACACCTGGACTCCATACCCTTCCTAATAACACCCAACATTCTATTCGCTTTCCTAGCCGCAGCAGCACACTGAGCAGAAGGTTTCAGCGTATCATCGACGACGACACCCAGATCCCTTTCTTGATCCGTAACTCCTAACGCGGAACCTTGCAAGACGTAGCTATAATTCGGGTTCCTCTTACCCACATGCATCACTTTGCACTTGTCAACATTGAACTTCATCTGCCACTTGCACGCCCATTCTCCCAGTCTCGCAAGGTCCTCCTGTAATCGTTCACATTCCTCCTGCGACTTGACGACCCTGAATAATTTTGTGTCATCGGCGAATTTAATTACCTCACTAGTTATTCCCATCTCTAGGTCATTTATAAATACATTAAAAAGCAACGGACCCTTGTTTCATATTGTTGACAGTCTGCATTTTCCGTATGGGGGGGTATATTGGTGTATTAGGTTCTGCCCAGTGTAATATTTATAGTACCGTAGGGTTCTGTGTGTGTGTTTGCACAAAGTTGTGCATAGTGTTTTGTAGTTGAGCAATTGTGGTTAGTATATGCTTTGAGCAACCACTTTATTCTTTGACATATGATACATAGCTAATATCTAAATTTAATAAAAGGTATTAATTGTGACTTTTATTTATTTATTTTTTCTGTGTATTATCAGACAATTATGGATTTAAGCTCCACCCCTGGCCCCACCCCTAACCCCACCCCCTTTAGCCTCCCCTAACAGTTGGGCCACCGACCGCCTATGTCCCCAGGGTTTAGACCTGGGGAATGCTGCGAAGTGATGGTTTACCGTTTCCCGTGTTCCAGAAAATATGCTGGTCCGGTCTGGATCTTCCAGCTCTCCAGATTGTTTTGGGAGTTTTTTGGAACCAAGCAGCACCCATACCTGGTGAACTCCCTTGTGACCTGCCTTTATTAACCACCTGGTAAGGTTCCTAGTTGCCTTGCAACAGTGTTCTTCAGAGGTGTTCCTTTGGTGTGAAGTGTTGCAGTGCCTTTGTGCTTTTCGTGTTGGTGACTTTTACTCTGCTTGTTTTTTGGACTTTTCTTCTGCCTGCCACCTGCCCAGACCCGGATTGTTTATTGGACCCTTCTTCTGCCTGCCGCCTGCCCAGACCCGGATTGTTTATTGGACTATTCTTCTGTCTACAGCCTGCCCTGACCCGGCTTGTTTCTGGATTGTTTGTTTGCCTGCTGTTTTTCCTGGAACCCTGCGTGTTTCTAGTGTTCCTGTTATTTGTCAGCCTGCTGCTGTGTCCTGCCTTGTCCTGCAAGTCCTACCGGCCACCTGAAGCCCAGAGCTCAACTCTTGGTGAAAGGTGGCCAAGTGTAGGTGAAGCCTTACTCCAGTCCACTGTGTTCCAGTTCCGGTCTGCCTTATCTGGTGTTGGGGTGATTCTCCTGCCGCTGCTGCTCCTCGGCAGTGGCCCAAGGGCTCACAAACCCAGGTTCCTGCTGTGTATACATGACAATTGCTCCTGAAGGTCTTCAAAGCTTACCACCAGTCCACTATCCCACAACTGTCCAAGTGTGTACAGCCCCCCTTGTGCCCATTCCCGATATACCCCCTCTGTTCCACCCCATGAGAAGCCCGGCGCCCTACATTTAGCTGTTTGTAGAAAGTATTTTCGCTCCGGGAACCAGCGCTTTGATACCACGTGGAAAGAATGTGACTAATTCCTACAGGGACCCTGCACCCTATCTCCCTCAATTCCCTCCACGTTAACCAAAGCACATCACCCAGTGAGCGCCTTCCCAGCCATGCTCTTTCCCAATGTAACCACTTCTTCTTTTCCCTGGGATTCCAATCCACTAGTATTCTCAGTTGGGCCGCCTGATAATATAAATAGAAGTTTGGAACTCCCATACCCTCCCTCCCATGGGGTTGAAACATGATGTCCCGTCTCACCCTCGGTGGGCGTTTCCTCCATATATATGCAAAAAGTTTTCGGTTCAATTGTTCAAAAAATCTCTTGGGAATCGAAATAGGCAGGGCCATAAAGAGATAAAGCAACTTTGGGAGGATCATCATTTTGACTGCATGGATGCGCCCCATCCAAGATATGTTCAGCCCCTCCCAGCGATCAATCTCCGTAAATATCTCTACTACCTTCTTTGGAAAATTTGCCTCATAGAGGTCCTCCATTTTCTGTGTTATCTGAACCCCTAGATACTTGACAGACTTAGACGCCCATACAAAGGGGAAAGCTGCTCGAATTTGTGGCACTCCCTGTGGCAGTACCGTTAGATTGAGCACCTCTGTTTTTGTTATATTTATTTTAAATCCCAACCTCTCCCCATATTGCGCCATTAGCTCCATTGCTCTCCTCACCGATGTCTCTGAACAGGTCAGGGTCAGCAGGATATCATCCGCAAACAACATCAATTTGTGTTCCCTCTTCCCTCTGGTCACTCCCCTAACTCCTATGTCCGCCCATATGATACAGGCCAGAGGCTCAATGGATAGGGCAAACAGGAGGGGTGAAACCGCGCACCCGTGTCTCGTTCCCCTCTGAAGTTCTAGTGGCTTAGTATATGTTCCATTGATTTTTAAAATAGCTAACGGGGCCTGATATAATAGCTGGAGCTATTTCAAGTAGCGCCCCTCTATCCCTACCCTTCTGACCACCACAAATAGAAATGGCCATTCCACTCGGTCAAACGCTTTTTCAGCGTCCACCGACAGTAGGACCTCCGGCTCTTGCTCATCTCTGACCTGTTGCACCACATGTAGCAGGCATCTTATGTTATCAAAACCCTGTCGTCCTGCTATAAATCCCGCCTGATCATCATGTATTAGTGTGGGCAATACCCTTTGCAACCTTTTTGCCAGGATTTTTGTAAATATTTTGTAGTCCACATTAAGGAGCGATATCGGCCTATACGACCCACACTGCTGCGGGTCCTTCCCTGGCTTCAACAATAGTGCCACCGCTGCCATCCACCACGTGTATGGTAGCTCTGCAGCCTGCTCAAATGCATTAAAAAGGCGTAGTAGCAACGGTGCCAGCAATGATGCGTATAGTTTATACATTCTTGCGGGAAACCCGTCGGGTCCCGGCGCCTTCGCTAACGGGAGATCAGAAATGGCTCATTGCACTTCATCTAACATCACTGGTTCCGAGAGCCTCTCACATTCCCCCTGTGTCAACCGCGGCATTTCCATTCCATGCACATATGCTTCTTTATTATGAGGGCCCACCTCCAGCTCCGACTTGTATAGCTTAGAGTAATATTCATAAAAGAGCTCTTGGATTTCCTCCACTTGATGTACTGTCTGCCCCTGTGGGGTTTTAAGACTATTAATAAGATTTTGATTTACTTGCTTTTTTAGTTTGTTTGCGCAGCCTGCTTGCTTTATCCCCAAATTCAAAATATTCCTGTTGCGATTGCTGCATTTGGGTTGCTAATTCTGCCAACTGCATTTCATTAAGTTGTAGCCTATTTCTGTGGAGTTCCTCCATTGCCCTTCTATCATTAGGGTTTGCTTTGTGTTGTTTCTCTTTGCACCTTATACTTTCTCTCAGTGTGGTCTCCTGTGCTTCCCTTTTTTTTCCCCAAATAAGCCCGTAATGCAATCAATCGTCCCAGCAACACCACCTTTAGTCCCTCCCACAAACTCACCAACATTGTTCAATTCAATATACTCCCTTACATATGTCTCTATAATTGCTATATTTTCCGGCTCTCTCAACAGTGCCTCATCCATCCGCCAGTAGCTTGGACTCCCCCTTTCCCTCCCACCTTTAGTCTCAATACTGGGGCATGGTCTGACCATGTTCGTGTCTCTATATTTACCTCCTGCAAAGCCTTTACCACCTCCCCATCCCCCAACCAGTAGTCTATTCTAGAGTAAGAATTGTGTTTTGGAGAGAAGTATGTGTAGTCCCTCTCTTGAGCATGGGTCACCCGCCAAAGATCAATCAGTCCCCACCTGGCCATAAGGCCTCTCAGTTCCGCTCTGTCCTTTCTCGCGTATCCCGCCTTCCCCATTGAATTATCTAGGACGGGATCCACCATTAGGTTAAAATCCCCTCCCAGCACCAGCCGGCCTAGCATGTTGTGCTGTATTAAGTTCTCTAACTCCCCTAGAAATGACCCCTGCCCTTCATTGGGTGTATAAATTGTTATGAATGTATACCACATTACACAGGGAGGCTATCACCATAAGAAATCTTCCCTCCTTGTCTGCTTTCACTTTAAGTATTTGCCAGGGGTGGCTGTCCGAGAATGTCATAAGCACTCCCCCCTTTTTATGCCTCGATGTGTCAGTTGCATGAAACACTACCGGATATTTCTTATGCCATACCAGTTTTTCATGGCCTTTTTTCAGGTGCGTCTCCTGCAACATGACTACATTTGCTTTTAACCTAGTCATTTCTTTAAACATGAATTTACGCTTCATTGGTGAGTTGAGACCCTTAACATTCAATGTTACACATTTAAACATATTCCACATATATACTCTCCTAGCTTAACCTTAGTCGGCCACCACCAGATACTTCGATCAACCCCCACCCTTTCTCCCCACCCCCCCACCCCCCAACTCTGATCCAGACATGCCCCAATACCAACTTGAGTCATGTCTATTGATGGAGGACGTGAAGTCCCCATCTGTCCAACAGCCTCTCCAACTCTTTCCCCTTTACAGCGGGCTTCCATTGCCCCCTTGTTTACTCTCTCGTTTCTGGCTCCTGTGCTTTCTGGGGCCCTTCTGCTGCCCCTCTCACTCTCCAGCCTGAGAGGGCAACTGCTTTCCTGAGATTTGCCTCCTCAGGTAGCCCCGGCCCTGGGACACTCTTCCATTTTGGTTTATTACTTCTTGGCAATCCTGTTTGCTCTGATGCAGGACTTTCTTTCTCTGCCAATGGCTGCCTTAAGTACTCCTGGGCCTCCTCTAGCGATGCCACTCTTCATTGCTTGCCCTCCTGGCTGAAAAGTAATGCGAACGGGTGCTGCCACTTATAAGGTATGCCATCCTCCCTTAACTGGGCTGTCAGTGGTCTCAGTTCACTTCGCCGTTTCAGAGTTGCTGCCGAAAGGTCTTGATAGATTTTGATAGGATAGCTATCCCACATTAGCGGGCTCGCCGCCCTCGCTTTTCGCATCACTGTTTCTTTTACTTTGAACTCCTTGAAACAGGCCACTATGTCCTTAGGCTGATTCGCTTTCCTTGCGCCCATCGCCCGATGCGCGCGCTCAATTTTTATAGCTGTTTTGTCGTGTGGCATCTCTGGTGTGGATAATTGATGTGCTGCAATCGCCTGTACCACCGCTTCGCAGTTGAGATACTCAGGGGTCTCAGGCAGTCAACGGATTCTAATATTGGAGCGCCTGCTCCTGTTTTCTAGATCCTCAATTTTGTCCGTGAGGTATCTAGTCTCTGTCTTTTGGTTGTTTTTCCAATGTGCTTATAGTCTCTGCTTGGTCTTCTACACTATTTTCCACCTCTGCCACACGATTGCCCAGCTCCAGAATTTCTCCTCGTAGGTCAGCGCTCAACTGTGCGAAGTCCTGCCTCACTTCCTTTAGATCAGTTTTAATCTCTTGGAACCAGTTACACAGCTGTCCCCACACTTCTGAGTCCACCTCCGCTCCCGCTCTCACGCTGTCCTTGTCAGGCTGTACTGTACTTTTCTGCCCCATGCTTTCCTTGCGGACACCATCTTCTTCCGCCTGCATTATCCCGCTCTGCCCTTGCTGTTGATACGCAAATGTAGCGAATTTCGGGATCTTAGGCTTTGATATTGGCATTACCTGCCTCTGGGTGCTCTCTCCTTCCGCTCCCCATATCTGCTATCCGCCATCCGAGGGGGGGATATATCGTTATTTTGCTATTTTATGGCTGCTGGACAGGAGCTCCAATTTTACTCCGCCATTCTCTGACGTGACATCACTTCCTCCTCTATTTTTACATTTTGTGGGTAATATGGCTTTCCCAGCTGGTATGGGCTCCTGTGTGTTTAGTAGGTGGGCTGGGGTGGGGTGTGGTAGTCTTAGTCACATGCTTATGCCTGGAGAAGACTCCTTTTTTTCCTTTGCTCAGGCCAAGGAGAGATGTTGCTTGGACTTATGGCGCCATGGATTCCATTATTCAGCATTTGCCAGGGACCCTGAACCATTTGTCTACTTGGTACAAGATTTTTAAAATGACCCTCTCATTGGGGGATGTAGATGCTGTCTTAAAGCGTTGGAATGAGGATTTGAATATCCAATATTCACAACCTCAGTTATGTGTCTTGTTCACTGCTTTATATGAGATGGTTAAATTGGCAGATCTGCAAGATACCCAATATAAAATTCTTCATAGAGCTTTTATTTCTAGGGTGAGGGGCTACTTTAGGTTTGTGGGAATCTGCTATGTGCCTTAAATGTCGGAGGAGGCATGGTACCCTTCTTCACGCCTTTTTGGAATTCCCTACACTTTCCACACGGAATAAAGTTTTTAATTGATTAATTAACGCTTTCAGGAATGTTTGGATTCTTAAGACTAAAGGGTGACCTAAAGGGTGCTTGGCTGGTGAGTGCATGTGGGGAAGTGTGTTTGTTGTTCTATCATCCCCACCTTCATAATTCCCTTATCTCTTATTTGTCCTGTTTGTCTGTTTGTAAGCTTTGTCGAGCAGGGACTGTCTCTTCATGTTCAAGTGTATAGCACTGCATACGTCTAGTAGCTCTATAGAAATGATAAGTAGTAGTAGTTGTGTTTGTCTGATGTGAATGAGTATGCAGTTGTCTGTTGTTTCTCTGTATGGTTGGAAAGAGTGTTAGTGAGGAGTCTTCCCTTTTGAAGGCTTTCTGGGCTTCTTTATAAATGAAAAAGTCAATGCGGGTATGTTACACACTCATGTGGATGTGTTTTTTACTACATGGATTATTGTATACTGTCCTGATTGCATTTCCTTTGTACTGAAATTTGAAAAAAAATAATAAACCAGACATAGTGGTAAGAGAGAAAAACACCATAACAGCATTGATCATATGGATGCCAATTCTAAGTGATTAATATGTGAATTGTGTGGGAAGAAGGAAAATCCTCAGGTACCAAGAATTGCCTAAGGACGATCGTGCAGCCATTTCCCAAGAACAGAGTGTTTTTTTAGACAGACTGTGGGACCAGAATGTCAAAAGGAAGGATTCAGCTTGAGAATATCATTCACAGTACAGGACGGATCATCAACTACATTACAGGATGGAATACAGGGGGCGAGGGAGAGGCAGAGGTTGGAGACCACACCGTTATTGGAGTCAACCTCACAGATCTTCGACATCCCAGTAGTTAATATTTCAAGATATGTTATTACTCAGTATGTTCTACAAAAGGGCATGAAATTTGTTCCTACCACACCATATGATCCGATGCAAACCAGGATTGATTTATGCCGATTTGAAAGAAAATTACGCATCTCCCTTTTCTCCAGTGAAAATCCTGTTCCTAACATTGACAAATCCATTGTAAAGAAGAAATCCTGTTGGGTTCGCCCTGGCCCAACTGACCCTGTGATCCTAATCTTTTCTCAGTGCGTTATGAGAGATGTAATTAGAGAATCATAAGAAACAAACCTTTTTTAATCTTTCTAAAAAAGAAATAGTTGCACTACAAGAACTTAAAGATAATATGGACCAGGGCTTTTTTTGTGCCGGTACATGCCAGTATGGCATACTGGCACCTTTTTTCCCCCTTCCCCGTTCATCTCCTCCATCTCTCGTCTCCTGCAGTCACAGCTGCTTTTCCCAATGAGCAGCAGCAGTGCTGTGGACACAGCAAGGAGTAGCAGGCGTAGGGCTACAGTGCTAGGACACGCGCTGTTGTCTTTGTCGATCCCCTGCCCCTAGATGTCAAAAGGGCAGGGGATTGGCAGAGCCGACAGCATGCATCTGAGCACTGTGACCTCGTGCCTTTTACTTCTTGATTTTCCTGCCACTGCTGCTGGTTTGGAGCAGCAGCAGTCCTAGGAGAGTTGCTAGATGGAGAGAGAGGAGGCAGTTGAAGAAATTCTGGATTGGGAGGAGGGGGGACAAGGGGAGAAATACTGGATGAGAAGGGACAAGGAGAGAAATACTGGATGAGGAGAGAAGGGATAAGGGGAGAAATACTGGATTGGGAGAGAAGAGGCAAGGGGAGAAATGCTGGATGGGGAGAGAGGAGGGAGGGGCGAAATACTGGACGGGGAGAGAGGAGGGAGGGGCGAAATACTGGATGGGGAGAGAGGGGACAAGGGGAGAAATGCTGGATGGGGAGAGAGGACAAGAGGAGAAATGCTGGATGGGACGAGAGGGGGCAAGGGGATAAATGTTGATGGGGAGAAAAGGGGCAAGGAGAGAGATGTATGGAGAGAGAGTGCAAGGGGAGAAATGCTAGATTGGATAGAAAGAAATAACTAAATGTGGATAGGCAGAAAATAAAATCGATGAAAGCTGAAAGGAAAAAGAGAAGAGAAAAATGACAAACAGGAAATCCTGGCAATAGAGTTAAGAGAAGACGAGGAAAGCAGAAACCAAACTGGAACCAAAACAAATGAAAAGAAATATATGGCCAGACAACAAAGGTAAAAAAAATAATTTTATTTTTATTTTAAGATAAAGTAGTATGGTAGCTGTGCTAATTTTTTTGTTTTGTTTTATTTGTAGCTGTTATTCTCCGAAGACAAGCAGGCTGCTTCTTCTCACTGATGGGTCGGCGTCCACAGCGGCCCGGAAACGGCAATTTTTCTCAGCAACAATAGGCAAAGCTTTGCCTGAGCCTTCTGGAACGCGGGGCGCACGCACTGCGCATGCGCAGCCGTCTTCCTGCACAGCGCGCGCGAGTCCCCGCTCAGTTTTTTCTTTTCCACGGGTGGAGAGTGGCTGCTTGTTGGTCTCTCTCCGTTCGGCCCAAAGAAAGAGCCTTCCATTTTGCTAGAGGATTTTCCTCTTTGTGTGCTTTTTCTTTTCCACTTTCTCCCTTTGTGTTTAAAAAAAAACAACAAAGTTTACCTTTATTTTTCTAGTTTGGTCCCCATAAGTTTCCTTTCGCTTCCGTTGCGGCCCTCTTAGGTCGCACGTACGCGGGTTCTCTTTTTTTGTATTCTTCTTACATAGTAACATAGTAGATGACGGCAGAAAAAGACCTGCACGGTCCATCCAGTCTGCCCAACAAGATAAACTCATATGTGCTACTTTTTGTGTATACCTTACCTTGATTTGTATCTGCCATTTTCACGGCACATACCGTATAAGTCTGCCCAGCACTATCCCTGCCTCCCAACCACCGGCTCTGGCACAGACCGTATAAGTCTGCCCAACACTCTCCCCGCCTCCCAACCACCAGCCCCGCCTCCCACCACCCAATCTCAGCTAAGCTTCTGAGGATCCATTCCCTCGGAACAGGATTCCTTTATGTTTATCCCACGCGTGTTTGAATTTCGTTACCGTTTTCCTCTCCACCACTTCCCATGGGAGAGCATTCCAAGCATCCACCACTCTCTCCGTGAAAAAATACTTCCTGACATTTTTCTTGAGTCTGCCCCCCTTCAATCTCATATCATGCCCTCTAGTTCTACCGCCTTCCCATCTCCGGAAAAGGTTTGTTTGCAGATTAATACCTTTCAGATATTTGAACGTCTGTATCATATCACCGCTGTTTCTCCTTTCCTCCAGGGTATACATGTTCAGGTCAGCAAGTCTCTTGTCATACGTCTTGTAACGCAAATCCCATACCATTCTCATAGCTTTTCTTTGCACCACTTCAATTCTTTTTACATCCTTAGCAAGATACGGCCTCCAGAACTGACCACAATACTCCAGGTGGGGCCTCACTAACGACTTATACAGGGGCATTAAAACCTCTTTTCTTCTGCTGGTCACTCCCCTCTCTATACAGCCTAGCAACCTTCTACTTACGGCCACCGCCTTATCACACTGTTTCGTCACCTTCAGATCCTCAGATACTATCACCCCAAGATCCCTCTCCCCGTCGGTACCTATCAGTCTCTCACCGCCTAACACATACGTCTCCCGTGGATTTCTACTCCCTAAGTGCATCACTTTGCATTTCTTCACTTTGAATTTTAATTGCCAAACCTTAGACCATTCTTCTAGCTTCCGCACAATCGTGAATTTTGATCTCGCCGCCGCTATTTTTCCGTCCATGTCATTGAGGACTCCCAGCGGCTTCAAGAAGTGTACTCGGTGCAACCGGACGATCTCAGGTACCGACCCCCATGCGTGGTGTCTTCAGTGCCTTGGGCCCGACCATCGCCCAGACGCATGTAAGTTGTGTCTTAGCTTAAAAAAGCGGACACAGGCATGGAGACAAGCTCAGCGGGACCAACATTTTGAAGCTTCGCCCGGTTCTTCGGTGTCGACGTCAACATTGGTACCGAGGTCGTCGATATTGGCACCGGAGATGGCATCGACTTCAGGAGCGCAGGTAATGGCTGTCCGGAGACCACACGCTAGAAGCAGTGAGCCATCGAGTGGGTCTCCACCTGCCTCGAAGACTCCTGCTGCGCAGGCCCCATGGGACCGACCACTCTCAGACCCAACCCCGAGGAGGCGTGTGGATTCCACATCTTCCTCGTCGGTACCGAGGAGTATCGATGACGTGCATCGAGCAAAGGCGAAGAAGCATCGTCATCTGTCTCCTTCTAAGCACGGTACTAGGAGCTCCGGGGCGTCGAAAGATTCGGCACCCATGAAGCGCCGACGCCAGGAGGATCGCTCACCCTCCATTCAGGAGGTGTCAGTGCGTCGGTCTTCGGGCAACCCCGTACCGCCTCCTCGACCTCAACAGATTCTGGATCCGATTCCTGCACCGACCCCGCAGCCCTGCTTGACAGTGACTCTAGACAAGCGCATCCGAGCCATTCTTCCAGGTCTGCTGGAGGGGTTGCTGCGTCAGCCTGTTCCGGTGCTGGGGGTGCTTGCGCCCTCGGTACCATTGATGGAAGCAGCAGCTGGCTCTAGGCCTGTGGTGAGGTCTGCCACCCAGGTCGACTCCCCGTCGACATCACTGGAAGGAGCTTCATCGCCGCCGGCGTGGGAGTCGACTTCTCAGCATCTCCATCGAGGACATGGTTCCTCAGCATCGAGATGGGCCCAGTTTCGGACTGCAGTTAGAGAACTCTTGGCCGATACTGAGGAGGATGCCTCGTGGGATGAAGGAGAAGATCCCAGGTATTTCTCTTCCGAGGAGTCTTGTGGTCTTCCCTCTGATCCTACTCCTTCGCCAGAAAGAAAGCTTTCTCCTCCTGAGAGTCTTTCTTTCTCTTCATTTGTCCGGGAAATGTCTGTGGCTATTCCCTTTCCTGTGGTATCTGAGGATGAGCCCAGGACTGAGATGCTCAAGGTCCTTGACTAACCTTCGCCACCTAAGGAATCATCCACTGTTCCTTTGCACAAAGTCCTTAAAGAGACACTTCTGAGGAACAGGCGACCCTCAGGGGGAGGAATGCTGGCTTTGGCCTAACCCCTGGTAAGCCTTTCCTCAGCTGAGAGGTGCCCAGCTCTACCACCGGCTGCCTTTCAGGTGCTGTGGAGGACTTGCAGCTCATCTGCATATCCTTACAGCCTTCTCCGGGGTGACACCCAGGTCCACTCCGATCCACTCAGGGCCTCCGCTCTAGGTGCATTTTTCTCTTTACATCTAATCTTGCTAAAGTACCTCAGTCATTTATGGCCCCTATTCATATTCTCTTCCTAGCCCTGTCCCTTCCTAATCTTTTCCCTCACCCCCTACCTCTCTCCGCTACAGGAACTCATTGCCCATCCATCGACTTCATCACCTCACCTTCTCTCCTACCCTCTTCCTCCCTCTTGGCTTTTAATCTCCACCTCTTTCTTCCGTCCATTTTGCCTTCCCCATTCCACCTAAATACCTCTCGCCTTCGACGCCTTTGTGGCCACACCTCTCCTACTCTCCTCCGCTCTCTTTTACTCCTTCTCTTACTCTCAGCCGGTGACATCAATCCCAATCCTGGCCCCCCTCACCAACTATTATCCCAACCCTACAGATCTCACCGCGACCTCTCTAACCTCATCTCTATTTCTCTACTCCCCTCCTCTTCTCTGCCCTTCTCTTGCGCCCTATGGAATGCCCGCTCTATCTGTAACAAACTCGCCTATATCCATGACCCCTTTATCTCGCGTCACCTCCATCTGCTCACCATAACAGAAACCTGGCTCTGCCCTGATGACTCTGCTTCAGTCGCAGCCCTGTGCCATGGCGGTTATCTATTTTCACATACTCCTCGCCCTGCTGGCTGTGGGGGCGGTGTTGGACTACTTCTCTCTCCCTCCTCCAGATTTCAACCCCTTCTTCCACCTCAATCTCACTGTTTTTCCTCCTTTGAAGTCCACTCTATCCGCCTTTTCTCTCCTCTGCCTCTTCGAATAGCGGTCATATATCGTCCCCCTGATAAGTCCCTTTCATCCTTTCTCAGTGACTTTGATGCCTGGCTTGCCTTCTTCCATGATCCTTCCTCCCCCTCTCTCATCATTGGTGACTTTAATATTCCTGCTAATGATCCTTCCAACTCTTATATTTCCAAGTTACTCGCTTTAACGTCCTCCTTTAATCTCCAACTATGCTCCACCTCCCCCACTCATCAAAATGGTCACTGTCTTGATCTCATCTTCTCCTCCAACTGTTCACCCTCTAGTTTCCTTGCCGCTGATCTTCCCTCCTCTGATCACCATCTTATAACTTTCACACTTAAATCTCCTCCCTCCCAGTCCCGTCCTATCTTATCTAATTTATCTAGGAATCTTCACGATATTGACCCTTCATCTCTATCCTCCCATGTTTCAAACCTCCTCTCTACTGTGGCACCATCCACATCTGTCAACGAGGCTGTTTCTTCTTACAACAATACTCTATCCTCTGCCTTAGACACTCTTGCACCTTTGATGACCCGCCCTGTAAGGCGTACAAAACCCCAACCTTGGCTGACTTCTAATATCCGCTACCTACGTTCCTGTACCCGCTCCGCCGAACGCCTCTGGCGGAAATCTCGGGCCCTTGCTGATTTCTTACACTTTAAGTTCATGCTGACCTCCTTCCAATCTGCTCTTTTATGTGCCAAACAGGATTATTATATCCAACTGACCAACTCTCTTGGCTCTAATCCTCGACTTTTCTTCACCACATTGAACTCTCTCCTCAAGGTGCCCCCTCCCCCAACTCCCCCTTCATTATCTCCTCAGACCCTTGCTGAATTCTTTCACAACAAGGTTGAAAAGATAAACCTTGCTTTCTCTACCTCACCACCTCTCCCTCCACTAGTCCGTTCCCCTCTCTCTCCTTCCCCTCATTCCCTTTCCTCCTTTCCTGAAGTTACTATTGAGGAAATTACACTTCTCCTTTCTTCCTCAAAATGTACCACCTGTTCCTCTGATCCCATTCCCACCCACCTTCTTAATGCCATCTCTCCTGCTCTTATTCCTTTTATCTGTCACATTCTCAACCTCTCACTTTCCACTGCGACTGTCCCTGCTGCTTTTAAACATGCTGTGGTCACACCTCTCCTTAAGAAGCCTTCACTCGACCCTACTTGTCCCTCTAATTACCGACCCATCTCCCTCCTTCCTCTCCAAATTACTTGAGCGTGCTGTTCACCGCCGCTGCCTTGATTTTCTCTCCTCACATGCTATTCTTGACCCACTACAATCTGGTTTTCGCCCTCTCCACTCAACCGAAACTGCGCTTACTAAAGTCTCCAATGACCTATTACTGGCTAAATCCAGAGGTCAATATTCCATCCTCATTCTTCTTGATCTTTCCGCTGCTTTTGACACTGTCGATCACAGCATACTTCTCGATACCCTGTCCTCACTTGGATTCCAGGGCTCTGTCCTTTCCTGGTTCTCTTCCTACCTCTCCCTCCGCACCTTTAGTGTTCACTCTGGTGGATCCTCTTCTACTTCTATCCCTCTGCCTGTCAGCGTACCTCAGGGTTCTGTTCTTGGTCCCCTCCTCTTTTCTATCTACACTTCTTCCCTTGGTTCATTAATCTCATCCCATGGCTTTTCCTACCATCTCTATGCTGATGACTCCCAAATCTACCTTTCTACCCCTGATATCTCACCTTGCATCCAAACCAAAGTTTCAGCGTGCTTGTCTGATATTGCTGTCTGGATGTCTCAACGCCACCTGAAATTAAATATGACCAAAACTGAGCTTCTCATTTTCCCCCCCAAACCCACCTCCCCGCTCCCCCCGTTTTCTATTTCTGTTGATGGCTCTCTCATTCTCCCTTTCTCCTCAGCTCGAAACCTTGGGGTCATCTTTGACTCTTCTCTCTCCTTCTCTGCTCATATCCAGCAGATTGCCAAGACCTGTCGTTTCTTTCTTTACAACATCCTTAAAATCTGCCCCTTTCTTTCCGAGCACTCTACCAAAACCCTCATCCACACCCTTGTCACCTCTCGTTTAGACTACTGCAATCTGCTTTTTGCTGGCCTCCCACTTAGTCACCTCTCCCCTCTCCAGTCGGTTCAAAACTCTGCTGCCCGTCTCGTCTTCCGCCAGGGTCGCTTTACTCATACTACCCCTCTCCTCAAGACCCTTCACTGGCTCCCTATCCGTTTTCGCATCCTGTTCAAACTTCTTCTACTAACCTATAAATGTACTCACTCTGCTGCTCCCCAGTATCTCTCCACACTCGTCCTTCCCTACACCCCTTCCCGTGCACTCCGCTCCATGGATAAATCCTTCTTATCTGTTCCCTTCTCCACTACTGCCAATTCCAGACTTCACGCCTTCTGTCTCGCTGCACCCTACGCCTGGAATAAACTTCCTGAGCCCCTACGTCTTGCCCCATCCTTGGCCACCTTTAAATCTAGACTGAAAGCCCACCTCTTTAACATTGCTTTTGACTCGTAACCACTTGTAACCACTCGCCTCCACCTACCCTCCTCACTTCCTTCCCGTTCACATTAATTGATTTGATTTGCTTACTTTATTTATTTTTTGTCTATTAGATTGTAAGCTCTTTGAGCAGGGACTGTCTTTCTTCTATGTTTGTGCAGCGCTGCGTATGCCTTGTAGCGCTATAGAAATGCTAAATAGTAGTAGTAGTAATAGTAACTGGATGAAACCATTAAGTAATCCCACCATTCCCAAAAGAGCTGAGTCCAAATATCGGATTCACGGAGAACCTGAGTTGATGAAGTTACCTCACAACTCTATGGTTGTGGATTCCGCTCTCAAGAGAGCCAGGAGTTCTAGAGATTTTGCCTCGGCGCCCCTGGGACGGGAATCTAGAACCCTGAACTCTTTTGGGAGAAAGGCCTATCAGTCCTTTATGCTCATGTCCAAGATTCAGTCATACCAGCTCTACACAAGCATCCACATATGGAACAATGTGAAGCAACTGGCGGACTTGGTGGACAAGCTCCCTCCGGGGCAGGCTAAGCCTTTTCAGGAGGTGGTCAGGCAGCTGAAAGCGTGTCGTAAATTCCTGTCCAGGGGTGCTTATGACTCTTTTGATGTTGCATCCAGAACCGCTACTCAAGGTATAGTGATGCGCAGACTCTCATGGCTGCATGCCTCTGACCTGGACAATCAAGTCCAGCAGCAGATTGTGGATGTCCCTTGCCGGGGGGGGGGGATAATATTTTTGGTGAAAAATTCGAGCAGGTGGTCGATCGGCTCCACCAGCGGGACACCGCTATGGACAATCTCTCCCACCGGGCGCCTTCAGCTTCTACCTTATCAAGTAGACAATTTTTCTGGGGAAGGAGGAATGCTCCCTATGCCTACAATAAGCGTAGGTACAATCCTCCTTCCCAACAGCCTTCTCAGGCTCAGCCCCAGGGCGCTCGTTCTCGTCAACAGCGTGCGCCCAAACAGGCCCCTGCAGCTCCCCAGCAAAAGCAAGGGACGGGCGAGCATAGGCGCTATAAAAGTGTCTGTGCCGGACGATCTGCCGGTCGGGAGGAGGTTAAAATGTTTTCATCAAAGGTGGCCTCTCATAACCTCTGATCGGTGGGTTCTCCAAATAGTCCAGCTCGGATACTCCCTCAATTTGATCTCCAGACCTCCAAATTGCCCTCTGGGAGCTCAGTCCTTCAGCTTCCAGCACAGGCAGGTGCTTGCAGAGGAACTCTCCGCCCTTCTCAGTGCCAATGTGGTCAAGCCCATTCCACTGGGGCAAGAAGGGCTGGGATTCTATTCCAGGTACTTCCTTATGCAAAAGAAAACAGGGGGGATGCGTTGGGGGATCCTAGACCTAAGGGCCCTGAACAAATTCCTGGTCCGAGAAAAGTTCAGGACGGTTTCCCTGGGCACCCTTCTTCCCATGATTCAAGAAAACGATTGGCTATGCTCTCTGGACTTAAAAGATGCTTATACTCACATCCCGATACTTCCAGCTCACAGGAGGTATCTTTGATTCCGTCTGGGAGTGCAGCACTTCCAGTATTGTGTGCTGCCCTTTGGACTCACGTCTGCCTAGCGTAGTTGCAGTGTCGTTACGCAGACTGGGAGTGCACGTGTTCCCTTATCTTGACGATTGGCTGGTGAAGAACACCTCAGAGGCAGGAGCTCTACAGTCCATGCAGATGACTATTCAACTGCTGGAGCTACTCGGGTTTGTTATAAATTACCCCAAATCCCTTCTTCTCCCTGTTCAAAGACTGGAATTTATTGGAGCTCTGCTGGATTCACAGTCGGCTCGCGCCTATCTCCCTGACACGAGAGCAGACAATCTTCTGTCTTTAGTTTCCATGGCCAGAGCAACTCAGCGGATCACAGCTCGGCAGATGTTGAGACTCCTAGGCCATATGGCCTCCACAGTTCATGTGACGCCCATGGCCCGTCTTCATATGAAATCTGCTCAATGGACCCTAGCTTGCCTGTGGTTTCAGGCTGCCGGGAATCTCGAGGATGTAATCCAGCTGTCCACCGAATTTCACAATTCCCTTCAGTGGTGGACAATTCGATCCAATTTGACCTTAGGACGTCCTTTTCAAATTCCTCAGTCTCAAAAATTGCTGACAACGGATGCATCCCTCCTGGGGTGGGGAGCTCATGTAGATGGGCTTCACACTCAAGGAGTTTGGTCCCTCCAGGAAAAAGGTCTTCAGATCAATCTCCTGGAGTTGCGAGTGGTCTGGAACGCTCTAAAGGCTATAAGAGATCGGCTGTCCAATCAGATTATTCAAATTCAGACGAACAATCAGGTTGCCATGTACTACATCAACAAGCAGGGGGGTACCGGATCTCGCCCCCTGTGTCGGGAAGCCGTCCAGATGTGGCTTTGGGCTCGCTCCCATGGCATGCTTCTCCAAGCCACGTATCTGGCAGGTGTAAACAACAGTCTGGCCGACAGGTTGAGCAGGATAATGCAACCTCACGAGTGGTCACTCAACTCGGGCGTGGTTCGCAAGATCTTCCAAGCATGGGGCACCCTCTTGGTGGATCTTTTTCTCACTCAGATCAATCACAAGGTCCCTCAGTTTTGTTCCAGACTTCAGGCCCACGAGAGGCTAGTGTCAGATGCCTTTCTCCTTCATTGGGGGAAGGGCCTTCTGTATGCATATCCTCCAAAAGCTCTGGTGGGGAAGACTTTGCTGAAACTCAAGCAAGACCGTGGAACCATGATTCTGGTTGCTCCCTTTTAGCCGCGTCAGATTTGTTTCCCTCTTCTTCTGGAGTTGTCCTCCCAAGAACCATGGAGATTGGACTGTTTTCTAACCCTCATTACTCAGAACGAGGGGGTGCTTCTGCATCCCAACCTCCAGTCTCTGGCTCTGGATGTTGAGAGCGTAGACTTCGCCTCCATGGGTCTCTCTGAGGGTGTCTCCCGAATCTTGCTTACTTCCAGGAAAGATTCCACGAAGAGGTGTTACTCTTAAATGGAGGAGGTTTGCCGTGTGGTGTGACTGCAAGGCCCTGGATCCTCGCTCTTGTCCTACACAGACCCTGCTTGAATACCTTCTATACTTGTCAGAGTCTGGTCTCAAGACCAACTCCGTAAGAGTTCATCTTAGTGCGATTAGTGCTTTTCATTATCGTGTAGAGGGTAAGCCTATCTCTGGACAACCTTTAGTTGTTTGCTTCATAAGAGGTTTGCTTTTGTCAAACCTCCACCAGTCAAAAAATTCAAAAAATCTGCTTAGAGCAATAATAATAGAAACTAAACAAAACAGCTCTAAGTAGCTCTATAGAGTGACCACATTAATGTCCATATAATAATTAAATTTAAATAAAGAGGCCTCTGAGGGTACCAACTCAGTGGACACACCCGAAATGGCTTTTATCACGGGCCAACAATTCTCTGAAAAAACCTACAGAGTGAAATACATAAGACAATCTGTAGTAAAAAACAGAGAAATTGTATTCAAAAAATGTTTATATATTCATATATTGGACCAAATTGATAATATAGTCAACAGTATAGAGACATGAAAATGACAACTGTAAAATGGAAGGGAGAAAACAAAAAGCAAAAAGCATGACGAGAAGAGCCAGTTACAAAGAGTCACTCTGATAACAGTTGGAGTACTTAGCTTCAAATCCCAAGAAAAAATATTGGGAGGCGCCTCCACATACGAAGAAGACAATCTTATCCGTCTTTAAATCACATAGCTTTTCTTGTTCTCTCTCTCTCCTCTACCAGTGTCATGGGATCTCAAAGTTGTTCTCACCCAGCTGATGAAACCTCCTTTCGAGCCACTGGATTCCTGCCATTTGAAGTACTTGACCTGGAAGGTCATTTTCTTGGTAGCTATTACTTCAGATCGTAGAGTCAGTGAGCTTCAAGCCTTGGTAGTTCATGCTCCTTATCTTAAGTTTCATCACAATTTATCACCTGAAACACGACTAATACTGAGAGGGTTCTTTATGTGATCATTTGCCCTTGCTCTCTCCTTTATGTTGGAAAAACCATAAGGAAAGTGAAAACAAGGATTATACTGCCTCCACGGTATAACATTGTTTGGAATTTTCACAAACATTTCAAGATTTGAGATTCCTTGTGTTCATGGTCATCAGCAAACCATGGCATGGAGATGACATTGACAAATTATTATTACAAAAATAACAACGTAGTATCTTTGAACTCAATACTGTCCAACTAGCCGGCTTAAATGCAGAGATTGACTATTCAATATTCTTATAATGTATCTGGTTGCATTATGTATTTTTATTGTAATCATTTGCGGTTTATGTGGTCTGTTCATCTTTTGTAGTTTTTATATCTCTTTGTTTATTTGCATCTTGAAATTTTAGACATTGATTCAGTTTTTTAGAGGGATATTTTATTTGCATATTACAGCAATTCTGCTATTCATTAGATTTTATTATACTATAATATAATGAATAATTATTCACATGTTTATCATTAATCATTTATTAATTTTACTATACTGTTACTTATTGCGAAGAAATCAGAATATTATACATACAAACAGTAAATGACATAAAACAAATTAATTAAACTAAAACATTTAAAAAAGGAAAACCATAAAATATAGGAAAGAACAAATGGACCTGAAGAGCATCACATACAAATCTCAATCTTACAAAAGCTTGTTGAAAAAGTGAGTTTTAAGTGTCGCTCCGAAAGAAGTATATGATGCTTCTAATCTGATCAGCTGTGGTAGTGAATTTCATAATGCGGGGGATAAAAAATAAAAAGCAGCTGCACGGGTAGATTCCCACCTGGCTCTGGAGGGCGGAGGTATTGTCAATCTGTTGTCAGTGAGCGGAGAGTGTGAGCTGCTGTGTATGGAATAGTTAAAGCTGCAAGAAATGTTGGAGTGCCTAATAACTGCCTTATGTTCTATATTCAATCGGAATCCAATGAACACGTTACAGGAGCGGAGTAACTCTGTCAAATTTAGAGGCGCGGCAAATGATATAGATCACTGTGATCTGGATGGTTTGAAGATGTTTTAAGCTACTACTGAAAAGGTGTGAGGAAAATATAAATAAACTTTTGTAATGCCAGTGTAGATAATATTACAATAGTCCAGGCACGATGTAATATAAGCAAATAACAAAATCCGAAATAACTGTTGATCTACTGAATTTCTAATTGAAAGTAGCTGACGAAGATGATAAAATGATTTTTTTTACTATATCTGAAATTTGATCAGTGAAGGATAACTTTGAATCTATGATCACTCCTAGATATCTAAAGGAGGATGCAATCTGCTAGTCAATTAGAATGGTGTGATTTCCGATGGCTACCCCCCATTCGGTTTGGGTCAAAAGATGGGTGGACTCTCTATGGGCTTTAGTCCACTCCAGATAGAAGGCTAAGGCTCGCTTGCAATCTAAGGTATGCAGTACACTCTCACCAGGATGGGCATGTGGTTTTGGAAAAAACGTTGGCAGGATGATTGACTGGTTAAGATAGAACTCTGACATTACTTTAGGAAGGAACATAAGGTGCATTTTGAGAACTACTCTATTGTAATGAAACTTAGTGTAAGGTGGATCAGCTACTAGGGCCGGAAGTTCACTGACTCTGTGGGCTAAGTGACCGCCACCAAAAGCAAAACTTTCCAGGTCAAATTCCTCAGATGATAGGAATCAAGCGACTCAAAAGGAGCTTTCATCAGCTGGGTGAGGACAATGTTATTGATCCCTTGACACACTTGGAGGTTTGATAAACTTCACATGAAGCAAACTAGAGGCTGTACAGAGATAGGCTTACCTCTTACACGATGATGATAAGCACTAATTGCACTTAGATGAACCCTTATCGAGTTGGTTTTCAAACCAGAGGTGCAGTTCTTGTGTAGGTCAGATGAGGGGATCTAAGGCCTTGCTCTCACACCAGTCAGCAAACTTTCTCCACTTAAATGAATAACACCTCTTAGTGGAACCTTTCCTGGAAGCCAACAAGACACAGAAGACTCCCTCCGGCAAATCTAAGGATTCAAATTCTAAGCTTTCAACATCCAGGCCATGAGGGACAGGGATTGGAGGTTGGGAAGTAGAAGAAACCCCTTGTTCTACGTGATGAGGGTCTTCCGATCTCCACTGATCTTCAGAGGACAACTCCAGAAGAAGAGAGAACCAGATCTGCCTTGGCCATAGTTCTCTGGTCTTGCTTGAGTTTCAGCAAAGTGTTCTCTATGAAAAGGTATTGGAGGATATGCATACCGAAGTCCCTTCCCCCAATGTAGAAGAAAGGCATTTGATGCTAGTCTGCCATGTGACCTTAGTCCATAGGCATCACTATGGGAGTGCAAGGGGAGCAAATTCCCCACCAAAATTTCAGTTGTACCCCCTTTACCACCCTAGTGCATAGGCATCGCCAAAGGGTGATAAGTGCCATACCAGTTCTTGCGGATATGGTTCCTCTGCTGCTCTTTCTTTTACTGGCTGATTCCTTTGCCACTGCTGTTTTCTGCAATGTGCAGCAGTAGCAGAAAAGCAAAGAAAAGCCATGGGGCCTTCCGTCTTGACTGCACTGCTATGCACTCTGCTGGTGCCGATCCCAATCCCACCCCTCAAAAAAAGAAAGTGACTTCAGAAGGGGGCAAGACTGGCACCAGCACCGGCAGAATGTGCAGCAGTACAGACAAAATGGAAGGCTCCATGGCTTCTCTTTGCTTTTTTGCTGCTGCTAACATTGCAGAAAGCAGCAGTGGCAGCTGGTAAAAGAGAAGTGTGATTCTGGATCTGGTAGGGGATAAAGAAAGGAGACATGCTTGTGCATGGGGAGGGGAGGAGTGGGATGGACAGGCAATAGGTGAGATGATGAATTAGGATGAGAGGGTGAGGAGGAAGAAACTGGCTTATATAGAGAGAAAATATTGGATGGGGTGGGGATTGTGGACACATTGGGGGAGGGAACAGGGGCACAGAGGACAGATAGGGACACAAAGAGAGATGCTGGCCTGGACCAAGGAGGTTAGATTGAGAACAGGAGATGGCATGACGTCAAAATGTTGAAGCCAATTAGGGTGGTCTCTGTTTCCACTTCCCCACGCAGCTGTTTTTCCATGGACACTCAAAACAAAGCAAACAAACCTATAAGCTGCTGCATCCATGTTGTCGTTCTTTACATAAGTACATAAGTATTGCCATACTGGGACAGACCAAGGGTCCATCAAGCCCAGCATCCTGTTTCTAACAGTGGCCAATCCAGGTCACAAATACCTGGCAAGATCCTGAAAACGTTCAATACATTTTAAGCTGCCTATCCCAGAAAAAAGCAGTGGATTTTCCCCAAGTCAATTTAATAATGGTCTATGGACTAGGAAGCCGTCCAAACCTTTTTTAAACCCCGCTAAGCTAACTGCCTTTATCACATTCTCTGGTAATGAATTCCAGAGTTTAATTACATGTTGAGTGAAGAAACATTTTCTTAAATTCGTGTTAAATTTACTATTTTGTAGCTTCATCTCATGCCCCCTAGTCCTAGTATTTTTGGAAAGAGTAAACGATTCACATCTACCCGTTCCACTCCACTCATTATTTTATAGACCTCTATCATATCTCCCCTCAGCCGTCTTTTCTCAAAGCTGAACAGCCCTAGATGCTTCAGCCTTTTCTCATAGGGAAGTCATCCCATCCCCTTTATCATTTTCGTTGCCCTTCTCTGTACCTTTTCTAATTCTATTATATCTTTTTTGAGATGCGGTGACCAGAATTGAACACAATATTCAAGGTGCAGTTGCACCATGGACCGATACAAAGCCATTATAACGTCCTCACTTTTGTTTTCCATTCCTTTCCTAATAATACCTAACATTCTATTTGCACACTGAGCAGAGGGTTTCAACGTATCATCAACGACGCCAAGATCCCTTTCTTGGTCAGTGACTCCAAATGTGGAATCTTTATTGTTGGTAGCATTTTTATTTAATCTCACTTGTATTTTCAAACAGGCCAGCTTGCTCACAGAATAAAGTTTCATAGGTAAAGTAGTAATTGTTCATCCCAATTCTTACCTAGAAGCAGTGGCATACCTAGGGTAGTTGACACCCGGGGCCGGTCATTTTTTAACACCCCCCCCCCCCCCAAATCCAGTACTAGGCATGCCGAGAATACAAAACACTCAGGACCTATAGAGCAATTCTACCATACCATAAGCAGTCATTTCTATGAATCACACAAGGAAAAGGAAAGCATCTTAAACACTACAGTGAGCACTAGAACATCAATTCACCTATTGTAAAATGAAACCAGACAGAATAGTACAGATCGTAGATCCTGCACAGTCAATGCCAACAGAAAGCCATGTCTTTTTCACAAACACAGATACACCCTAATCCACTATAGAATAAGTAATCATAAACTTTCTATTTAGACAAAAATTAAACTGAACCCCCAATGCCAGACTCTGCATACAATGCAACACCACAGAAACAGAAACTGTCCCCTAGTACTGTGCAAAATATAAAGACAGCAGATGTAAATTTGAAAAAAACTAACAAGTACCAATCACCACTTTACAAATTAACAAATAGAAATAAAACAAATATAGAAAGTAAAATAATACCATTTTATTGGACTAATACATTTAGCTTTCAGAGGCCAAAACCTCCGTCCTCGGGTCAGTACAGTATAGTGCTGTTACAGTATCCTATCCTGACCTGAGGAAGGGGGTTTTGTTCTCCGAAAGTTAGTCAAAATGTATTAAAATTAGTCCAATAAAAAGATTACCTTATTTACATGTTCTATTATAAACATTTAACATATCTACAATACTTTATCCTAAAGCAAAAAAAAATAAAAAAATATATTTTATTTACAGTTTGTTGTCTCTGGTTTCTGCTTTCCTCATCTTCTTTTCACCGTCTTCCTTCCATCCAGCATCTGTCTTCACTCTCTCTCTCTCTCTCTCTCTCTGCCATCCAGTGTCAGCCCTCTCTGCCGTCCCTTCCATCCACTGCCTGCCCTTTCTCTCTGCCCCTTCAATCCACCATTTGCCCTCCCTCTCCCATCCATCCAGGGTCTGCCCTCCCTCTCGCTCCCCCTTCCATCTAGGATCTGTCCCCTCTCTCTCTCTGCCCCTTTTTTCAGCCCCCAGTTCCAGCCCCCTTCTGCCCTCTGAACACCCCCACCCCAGTCCCCTTCTCCCCTCCCCTTCTCCTGTCTGAGACCCCCACCACAGTCCCCTTCTCCCCTCCCCTGTCTGAGACCCCCACCCCAGTCCCCTTCTCTCCTCTGAACACCCCCACCCCAGTCCCCTTCTCCCCTCTGAGATCCCCACCCCAGTCCCCTTCTCCCCTCCCCTTTTCCCCTCTGAACACCCCCACCCCAGTCCCCTTCTCCCCTGTCTGAGATCCCCACCCCAGTCCCCTTCTCCCCTCTGAGATCCCCACCCCAGTCCCCTTCTCCCCTCCCCTGTCTGAGATCCCCTCCCAGTCCCCTTCTCCACTCCCCTTTTCCCCTCTGAACACCCCCACCCCAGTCCCCTTCTCCCCTGTCTGAGATCCCTACCCCAGTCCCCTTCTCCTCTCCCCCTCCCCTGTCTGAGATCCCCACCCCCAGTCCCCTTCTCTCCTCTGAACACCCCCACCCCAGTCCCCTTCTCCCCTCCCCTGTCTGAGATCCCCACCCCAGTCCCCTTCTCCCCTCCCCTTTTCCCCTCTGAACACCCCCACCCCAGTCCCCTTCTCCCCTGTCTGAGATCCCCACCCCAGTCCCCTCTCCTCTCCCCCTCCCCTGTCTGAGATCCCCACCCCAGTCCCCTTCTCCCCTCTGAACACCCCCACCCCAGTCCCCTTCTCCCCTCTGAGATCCCCACCTGTCCCCTTCTCCTCTCCCCTGTCTGAGATCCCACCCCAGTACCCTTCTCCCCTCCCCTTTTCCCCTCTGAACACCCCCACCCCAGTCTCCTTCTCCCCTGTCTGAGATCCCCACCCCAGTCCCCTTCTCCCCTCTGAGATCCCCACCCCAGTCCCCTTCTCCACTCCCCTTTTCCCCTCTGAACACCCCCACCCCAGTCCCCTTCTCCCCTGTCTGAGATCCCCACCCCAGTCCCCTTCTCTCCTCTGAACACCCCCACCCCAGTCCCCTTCTCCCCTCCCCTGTCTGAGATCCCCACCCCAGTCCCCTTCTCCCCCTCCCCTTTTCCCCTCTGAACACCCCCACCCCAGTCCCCTTCTCCCCTGTCTGAGATCCCCACCCCAGTCCCCTTCTCCTCTCCCCCTCCCCTGTCTGAGATCCCCACCCCAGTCCCCTTCTCCCCTCTGAACACCCCCCACCCCAGTCCCCTTCTCCCCTCTGAGATCCCACCTGTCCCCTTCTCCTCTCCCCTGTCTGAGATCCCCCCCCAGTACCCTTCTCCCCTCCCCTTTTCCCCTCTGAACACCCCCACCCCAGTCCCCTTCTCCCCTGTCTGAGATCCCCACCCCAGTCCCCTTCTCCCCTCTGAGATCCCCACCCCAGTCCCCTTCTCCACTCCCCTTTTCCCCTCTGAACACCCCCACCCCAGTCCCCTTCTCCCCTGTCTGAGATCCCCACCCCAGTCCCCTTCTCCTCTCCCCCTCCCGTCTGAGATCCCCACCCCAGTCCCCTTCTCCCCTCCCCTTCCCCCGTCTGAGACCCCCACCCCAGTCCCCTTCTCCCCTCCCCTTTTCCCCTCTGAACACCCCCACCCCAGTCCCCTTCTCCCCTCCCCTTCTCCCCTCTGAGATCCCCACCCCAGTCCCATTCTCCCCTCCCCTGTCTGAGACCCCCACCCCAGTCCCCTTCTCCCCTCTGAACACCCCCACCCGAGTCCCTTTCGCCCCTCTCCTTCCCCACTGGCTAAGCAGCGTCGCAGGCAGCGCCTCGTGCCCTGCTTGTAAAAAAAAAAATCAAATCTCCTTCCTTCTCCTCGTCTTGACGTCGACTCGGGCCTTCCAATCAAATTGATTGGAAGGCCCGAGTCGATGTCAAGACGAGGAGGAGAAGGAAGGAGGAGATTTGATTTTTTTTTTTTTTACAAGCAGGGCACAAGGAGCTGCCTGCGACGCTGCTTCGCCAGTTTTTTTTTTTAATGTGCGGCGCCGCGGGAACGGCCACGGGAGGCGGCGGGAGCGGAGCACCCCCCACCCACTGGCACCCGGGGCGGACCGCCCCCACCGCCCCCCCCCCCCCCCTTGGTACGCCACTGCCTAGAAGTTCTATGCAAAATATGGCTTTATGTGTACTCCTTCATCATCAAGAAAGAAAAAAATAAAAAAAGAAGGAGGGAGGGTTCCTACATTCAAATGGAAAGATCTAAGATGGCTGATTGTGGTTAACCTCACAGCAAAGCTCTGAACTGCCATAACACCTTTTTGTACATTCACCTTAATTTTGACTATGTCATGACCCGGAAGTTAACCAGGCACTGGCTGATATTCAGACAGCCTTTTTCCTGTCCTAACTTTATGTGGTTGCACATCCAGGTAGCAGACTGAAAATCTTTGCCAACTGGTTAGGATTCTGCACTGCCCTAGCTCTGCCCCCACACCACCCACAAACTAGCTGGTTTTGGCATGGGCAGTTAGAAGAGGATATGGTTATGTGGTGCTGAATATCCACGTTCAGCAATGAACAGGTGATTTTAACTTTGAATATCTATTGCATAGAGTATTTCTACTTAAAGCAAAACTTACATGACTTTCACACTTTTAAAAAGGCATACAGGGGAGTAAAGTGAGTGGAGCAGCAGGTGAAGGTGAAGGGAGAGGTGGCCGACAGGTAAGGAGCTCCGTTAACGAGCTCCTGAGGTCTCGTACAGTTGACCTACCTGGACCTACCTGAGCCATCCCTGATCGGAACGGCACGGTCCGGAACGGACCGGAGACAGACCGAAACGGACTGGGGCTAATCCAGTGCAACTGGGAGCTATCGAAAACGAGTTTGCGGCCCACGTGGACCCACGGGCCGTTGATGACCCTGGTCCAGGCCGCGGAGGTGCAGGGCCAGCTCCACGAATCGAGACCCGAAGGGCGCTCTTCACGACCTGCGCCGCGAGGATAACAAAGACAAACTGCAGTTGCTGGCCGCGACTTCGAGCAGCTACATCTGCGGCAGACCGACCCGCCTGACCGGGCCACGAGGCAGCAGTGAACCTGGCCACACAGTCGCGCAGCGGACGAAGAAGAGCAGCCTCCCGGTGACGCGGACCTGCACGCAGGGAAATCCGCCGAGCTTTGAGATGCCTTTGGAGCTGTTGCGGACCACCAGCCCAATGGGAAATCGATCCAGCCGCATCGGACCACAGCCGATAACCACAGGATCTAAGGCCCCACGCGATCTGGGCCGTGTGCTGCACGTCCGCCGCTGACTACCAGTGCGGATCCCCTTCTGCCTGCAGCCACCGCACTGCACCATAGAAGCGCCACTATTGGGAAGCCACCGGTGCCACCAGAACATACGGGTTGCAGTGGCAGTGCACCAGAGGACCGGAAGGTGGGCCATCCCAGCCAACCAGCCAGCGACCGGACCGGAGTAGACCGGAGCTGAGTGGGAGCCAACCGGTGAGTCATCGGCAGACTGGGAGAATCTTGTTGGGCTCGGGCGCAGGCGAGCGACTTGGGGTGAGCCGCGGCCTTCGACCTGCCTCGTGACCATAGTGGATCCTGACTGAACGAGGCCCAGCTGTGCCGAGGTCGACCGACCAACGACCCCACAGAAGTTCGCCACAGGATCCACCTTCCCTGGTCCGTCGGAGTACTGCGGAAAGCCCTCGAAGCTTCATGCGCGCCCATGGGGGTGTGCAACGCGGGGAGACACCAGATCGATCAGAGGCAGAGGGAGCACCGCAGGGTCGACCGTGCACAGGATCACAGGCCACCAGGCAGATTGAAACTGCCGGCGGACCTGCCGAGCGCAGCATTCCAGCATGGGAGACCCGAGCCGAAGACCAGATGGTATGTTGCCACCGGGCTGCCTGCGATTCCACCGCTTTGTCTGACCTAGGGTGCATGCGAATTTACTGCCTCGCTTTAAATGCATTGGGATGCATCACTGCGACTAAATTCCCTACGACTCCTTTTTTTTTTTTTTTTTTTGAGTGTACTGGTGGTGTTCTTCTGCCTGCGGTGACCTGAATAAACTCACTCCCACTACAACCTTTGTCTAGTTCTGCCTGCTTTATGCTCTTTACCTGCTGCGCACTGTTCATTGAATACGTTGCATTAATAACACTGTACTGCGCACACTGTACTGCTTACATCGCACTGCATTTAATGGATGCACTATGTACTGCTTACTGTTTAATTGCATTGCTTATAATGCACTGCTTACTGTTTAAAATTGTATTGCTTACAATGCACTGCTGATACTGTAACGGTTACACTCAAACTATAACCACTGTATTGCTTAAATTGCACCATGTATACCATACTGCCACTGCCTAAGATGTACTGGTATACTGCAATGCTTGAACCATATCACTAACACTGTACCGCGCATACTGCACTGTTTACTGTCAAAACTGCACACAAATCATAACCAACATGAACACCAAAAAACTATTCATAATAATCTATTTCCTCCCCTTAATCTACCATGCTTGGACCACCCACAACGTAAATAGCAACCTACCCACGATACACATACCCTACAGACAACCCACTTACAACTCATCAGAACAAAAGAATAATAAACAACTAAAAGGAAAAACATATACAAACGGATACAATCAACAGAAAGAGAAGAAAGGAAACAACAAAACTAAAAATCAAGAAAACAGGCAACTAATCAAAATCAACACATCTATGACCCAGACTGAACCGTACCATCCAATCCAATTGGGATACGTTAACGCCTGGTCAGTAGTAAACAAAACAGATATAATAACAGACTGGATCACCACGGACAAACTTGACATCCTATTTATCACTGAAACCTGGATCCACGACCTTAAGGATCCCATAATCCTAGACCTATGCCCACCAAGATACAAAATTACCCACTGGACGAGAAACGGGAAGAGAGGAGGTGGTATAGCCATTATATACAAATCCAAATTCACTATTACCACCACAGCTGAATCCATCCTACCTCAACTCAAAATTGCATCGGTAAGAATCAATCACCCAAACCTGCAGGAAAACCTGAACGCAATCCTACTCTACAGGCCGCCAGGGAGCTGGCAAGACACTCACACACACCTTATGGACTTCATCTCGAACACATGCGTCTCAACATCAAACATTATCATAATAGGCGATATCAACCTGCACTTGGAAGATCTTACCTTAACAAGTACCCAAGAATGCAAGGAATTCCTACAATTATGGAATCTTCATGTACCAAATGCACAACTGACACACAAGAAAGGACATACACTAGATATTATCGCATACAAATTCGATCCAGACCTAAACCTTACACTAGAAGACACAAAATGGATACCCACACCATGGTCTGACCACTACAAAGCATACATCTCCCTCCAATGGAGGACGAAAACCACAATCAAAAAACAAGAACGAAAAACCTACACTACTAGAGGAAAATAGACCCGGCAATATTCTGGCAACAGATTTACGAAAACGAATGGACAACAAAGACAGACACAATCAACTTCCTCCAAGAGTGGGACAAAAGATGCAAAACAACATTAGACAATATCGCCCCAATTCAAATCAGAATCTCACACAGAAAGAACTCAACACCTTGGTTCAATGAAGATTTTAAAAAACTCAAAACACAAGTTAGGAAATTAGAACGCGCATGGAATAAAAAGAAAGATGAACCCACACTCAATGCCTGGAAACAAATCCAAAGAAAATACAAATACACCATAAGAGAAACCAAAAGATTATACTACAAAACTGAAATTGGACCAAACTACAAGGACACACACAAACTCTTCCAATTGGTGAACAAACTAATAGACACCACACCAGTCACGAACAACAGCAAAGACGTACCAGAAGCCGATAACCTCGCGAAGTATTTCAAAGAGAAAATAGTACAACTGCGAATAAAAATACCTGCCAGCCCTATTGAATACACAGCTCTTCTAGAATGCCTGGACCCAGAACCTGGAGTATACCCAGCAGATAGGACCTGGACCGAATTCGAGCCACAACCGGAAGATCTCATCTCCCAAACGCTTAAAAGATTTGCCAAATCTCACTGCAAACTAGACATCTGCCCAAACAACCTTATGAAATCAGCCCCCCAACACTTTATAACAGATATAACGATACATGTGAATTACATGCTACAAAAGGGACTCTTCCCAAAGGAGAAAAGAAACATCTTACTCACCCCCATACCCCATGCAAAGAAAAATACGAGTGAATTAACCAACTATAGACCAGTAGCATCCATTCCCCTAATAACCAAAATAACAGAAGGGATAGTCACCAAACAACTCACAGAATATCTAAACAAGCACTCAATACTACAAGAGCTCCAATCAGGATTTCTTTCCAACCACAGTACCGAAACAGTACTAGTTACGCTTATGAATAAATTCAAACAAACGATTGCAACCGGCAAGAATATATTACTTCTACAATTCGACATGTCAAGTGCCTTCGATATGGTTGATCATGGAATCCTACTACACATACTTGAATACTTCGGTATCGGAGGCAATGTTCTTAATTGGTTTAAAGGATTCCTAACTACATGCTCGTACCAAGTGACATCAAATTCGACTACATCAGCCATATGGACACCCGAATGTGGAGTTCCACAGGGATCTCCCCTCTCACCGACCATATTTAACCTAATGATGACACCCTTGGCCAAACTACTATCTAAGCAAAACTTCAACCCATACATTTACGCTGATGATGTAACAATCTACATCCCATTCAAACAAGACCTAAAAGAAATCTCCTCTGAAATCAGCCAAAGTCTACATATCATGCACTCCTGGGCAGATGCCTTTAAGTTAAAACTCAACGCAGAAAAAACCCAATGCCTAGTACTCACCTCCCAACACAACACGAGCAAATTCACCACCATCGATACCCCAAAACTAACTCTACCAATTTCGGATAACCTGAAAATTCTTGGAGTCACTATCGACCGGCACCTAACACTTGAGAACCACGCGAAAATCACGACCAAAAAGATGTTCCATTCAATGTGGAAGTTAAAAAGAGTAAAACCATTCTTCCCAAGAACCATCTTCCGGAATCTGGTACAATCATTAGTACTCAGTCACCTAGACTACTGCAACTCACTATACGCTGGCTGCAAAGAGCACATACTCAAAAAACTCCAAACAGCCCAGAACACAGCAGCAAGACTCATATTTGGAAAACCAAAATATGAAAATGCAAAACCCCTACGAGAAAAACTACAATGGTTACCACTAAAAGAACGCATCACGTTTAAAGTATGTACCTTAGTACATAAAATCATCCACCCAGGAATGCCAAAAGATCATCTCGCACATTCCTCAATCTTCACTTCCCAAATTGCAAAGGCCTAAAATATAAACTAATGCACGCATCAACCTTTTCCTATATGAGTACGCAATTCTGGAACGCATTGCCACATAACCTAAAAGCGACCTATGAACTGACCAACTTCCGAAAACTGCTGAAGACACATCTTTTCGACAAGACATACCACAATGACTAAAACATATGAAAAACCCACTTATATCTAGTAAGCATTGTTAACATGCCCCATATCATATCTTCATCATACTTTCCATTACCCTATATACTTCTGTTACACTAATATTAACTCTCCTCTCATTTCCACTTTCCACTATATATTGTAAGCCACATTGAGCCTGCAAAGAGGTGGGATAATGTGGGATACAAATGCAATAAATAAAATGCAATAAAATCAAAAGGGAGAGATGACCTGCACAGAGCAGTGGGTAAACTCTAGCCACCTTTCTGGATGGGCGATGCTGATCTTTATCTACCATTACTAATTATGCTATTGAACTACTGAGGTGCCAAGCCTGCTATAGGCTTATTCCCTGTCAGATTTTAAGGCACCTCAATTTAGGTGCCCAGAGCCAAGAGAGGTGGATACATAGTAACATAGTAGATGATGGCAGAAAAAGACCTGCATGGTCCATCCAGTCTGCTGAGGTGGAAGGAGGTGTTTCAGAGAGCTCTGCAGACTTCCAGTGGGAAGGGAGTGAGACCTAGCTCCCTCCCCAAGGATGTGGAGGGCCTCTGGGGAGCATTCCCCAGGACAGGCCCAGGCCATGGGGCCTCTTGGGCTCAGGGACCAGAGGGTCAGGAAAAGCGGTCTCCTCCCTTGCAGTGCTGCAGGGAGGAGGGAAAGGAGCCCTCTGGATAGAAGAGGGCCAGACTCCAAGGGAGGAAGCCGGACTGGTACCCCTCTCGCGGCGGCACGACGTCCAGCAGGTGAGGGGGGGAGAGAGCTGGCGGAGGCCCTAGAGAAGAGCTGGTCTGAGAAGGAAAGAGTGGTAATGGAGATCTGTCAGGAGGCCCTGCCGGAGATGGAGGAGGAAGGCAGTGAGGACAGTGACGATCTAGAGGAGGAAGAGCTTGTGGACTACTGCCAGGATCCAGAGGACCCGGCCAGTGGCATAATTAAAATGGTGAAGAGAATTAAAAGTACGGAGAAGGAGGTGGTGGAGCTGGGGAAGCGAGTCAAAATGGCAAAAGCCCTGAGCAGGCTGGCCCCAGCAGAGCATCGCAAGACCTATATGAAAGAGGAAACCAGGCTGCTTAGGCTTCTCCAGAAAAAAGAACAGCTGCTGAGGGCCCTGAGGAAAGGCCCTGGAAATCCTCTGAGAGAACTCTATATCAACAGAGACAGGATGGCCTCGGGGGGACAGGCCCCGTCAGCCTCGGTACAGTGGAAGCAACAAACAGAGCAGGAAGGAATCAGCCCAGGCTTTGGACCCCAGAACATTGAAGCATCAGGGGAGCTGCCAGGAACAAGCACCCAAAATACATTAAAATTCTTGCAATACCTTGCTAGTCAGTTGGGGCCTCTGCAGGCAGCTTCTGGAGTAAGCAGGACTGAAGGTGGGGCTGTGGAAGCCTCATTGAGAGCACCTGAGTGTGGGAGAGCAGAACAGGAAAAAAACTTTAACACTAAGACTTTTCACATTGTTGAAACAGAGGCTGGAATTTCAGGAGAGAGACCTTTTTCCACAGAAGTGGTGGTGGAAGTTGAAACAGAGAACTTACCTGGAGAAGAGGCAAGAGGTAGGCAGAGGCAATTGCAGCCACAGGTTGTCCTGTTTCCATTGCCTGTAGTACCCTGTTTCCCCGAAAATAGGACATCCTCCGAAAATAAGACCTAGTAGAGGTCTTGCTACAATTTGAAAATATAAGGCCTCCCCCGAAAATAAGACCTAGCAGGGGAGGCCTTATTTTTCGGGGAAATATCGGGGTCACCCCCCCCCACCCGAGATCGCCAGTTCCCCCCCTCGATCGGCGGCTCCCCCCGTCCTCAGTCACTCCCAGAACTAACCTCTTAAACGCTTCCTTTCACCTTTGCACTCGCCGCAAGCAGCAGGGCAGGCCACTCCTTCCTTCCGTGTCCCGCCCTCGCCTGACGTTACGTTACGTCAGGCGAGGGCGGGACACGGAAGGAAGGAGTGCCCTGCCCTGCTGCTTGCTGCGAGTGCGAAGATGAATGGTGAAAGGAAGCGTTTAAGAGGTTAGTTCCGGGAGCGACTGAGGGTGGGGGGAGCCAGCGATCTCGGGTGGGGGGGGGCGACCTCAGGTGGGGGGGGGCGACCCGATGTTTCCCCGAAAAATAAGGCCTCCCCTGAAAATAAGACCTAGCGGGTCTTGGGGAGCAAAAATTAATATAAGACAGTGTCTTATTTTTGGGGAAACACGGTAGGAGCAGACGGCAAGGAAAAAATGCCTGCCCCAGCACAGCCTGGGAGGCCTCACCCACAAAGCTCTGAGGAGCAGGATGTTCCAGCCAATCAGCCTGCAGCAGGGCTAAGGACTGAAAGTGGAGATGTTCCAACAGGGAGCTGCCTCTTAAAGGAGAATGCAGGAAGAAAGGCAGGTGAAGACGAGGAGTGGTTTTCGATAAAGAAAGCACAGGAGGACACACAGTGTTCCCCACAAAAAGGTTCAGAATGGCAAGGCACTGCGCTGCCGGGCGGCGGGATGCCATGCCCGCCCAGCACATTGGAGCAGGAGGCGCCAGCCAATCAGGCTGGAGGAGCAGGGACGGCCGCAGAGGAGCTGTGGCCGGTAGGGGAGAATGCTACAGCGCAGGAGGATTCCCCACGTTTGGGAGAGCGAGCGGTGCTGGAGTGCGGGAAGCCACGCTTACTTGGCAAAACGGCAGAGCAGGAAGTCCCAACGAAGCAGGACGCCAGAGGGGAGACCAGTTCCCAGGAAAACAGCGGGCCCGCACAGGGAAAGCTGGAGCAGCACGTTGCAAGGAGGGACCCAGCACAGAGAGCAGGTTCCGGGGGGGAAGGAGGGGGGGGAGGAGCGGGAGGTATTTGCCTTGCAGTGTGCGCCAGAAGGAAACTTGACTGGTACCTTTGACTTTGAAGTTGGCCAGGCTGCGGGGGTGCAAGCCAGGGGGGAGTGTTCAGGCCGGGAGGGGAGGGTTGGCTCGGTGGGAGGGGGAGGGGGTCAGGGGCATTGGGAGGGGAACAAGTATTTAGGGGAACCTGCTCTCACTGTCTCTAGCGAACGTGTTGAAGGGGACAATGGCAGGTTTTTTGCTGCAGGGGAAATGGTACAGAAGGACACTGTGGGCAGGGGATGTGCAAAGTCTGCTGATAGAAGGGAGGGAGGGGAGGGAGGCTGAGAGAGGGGGGGTACGGTGCAGCAGGAGCAGGGGGGTCTCAGTGCAGGAGATGGAGGAGGGGGACGGTGGAGGGGTGCTCCATCCTTTGCGGCGGTAGTAGGTGGGAGGGGCGGGCGCAGGGGGAATGGGGGGGGCAGGAAGCAGTGGGGAAGGATGGGGGGGAGGGTGGGGGGCCAGGTTCCCAAAAGGAGGAATGTGGTTCAGTTAAGGTGGGTGGGGGAGGGGGATGAGGCCCTGAAGTTGGTCCTGGGTTTAGGATTTCTCCCAGAGGACCTCTATGCCTGTATCCACCCGGTGAATATCCCAGAATATGATGTTAGTTTTCTGACCCAGCAAGGCATGGAGGTCTTCTGGGAGATACGAGGGGGTAAGGGGGAAAGGGGATTGGAGAAACTTTAGGGCCGTACCGATCAGCAGACCTGACCTGGTGCAGGTAACCCTGCTGGTCCGAAATGAATCCATCTCAGGGGCGGACCTGGCCTTCTGGCTACAGCGGTACGCAGAATTGCGTACCCCTTTGTCCAAGCTCCCTGACCCCAGTAGGGTGTGGGCGGGAGGATGGGGTGCGCAGGTTAGGCTGAAGCAGGCAGGGCACGTGACCCAGCACATTCCCTCTGCGGCGTTCATTGGCAGGGATCGGATCCTCTGCTTTTACAAGGGGCAGCCGCGGCAATGTCACAAGTGCGGGTCATTCAGACATTTTAGTATGTCGTGCCCAGTACGGCAGTGTGGGAAGTGCGGGTCTAAGGAGCATCCTACGGAGTCTTGTGCATCTATCCGGTGTAATTTGTGTGGGGGTCTGGGGCATGCATTCAGAGCTTGCCCTTGGGCCTCCCATAACGGGGGAGAGGAGGACATGGGAGGGGGCAGTGCAGTTCAGAGGGAGAGGGGGGGAGGGAATGTAGGGTGAGATCAGGTTCCCGGGGTGGGAGGGAAAGGAGCTGCAGAGGGACAGGGAGTGGGAGGTGGGGGAGGGTTGGGGGAAGGGCGGAAGCGGCAGGACGGGGCAGATGAGGGTTGGACACAGGTGTCAAAAAAACAACGGAAGGTGACAGGGGTACGGGAGGAAGGGGGGAAGGAATGGGGATAGAAGTAGAGAACAGATTTAGGGGATTTATTTTTGTTACATTTGTACCCCGCGCTTTCCCACTCATGGCAGGCTCAATGCGGCAGGCAATGGAGGGTTAAGTGACTTGCCCAGAGTTACAAGGAGCTGCCTGTGCCGGGAATCGAACTCAGTTCCTCAGTTCCCCAGGACCAAAGTCCACCACCCTAACCACTAGGCCAGGAGGGGGTGACGAACTGGCAGGAGAGGATGGGGTGAGCCGGCAGGATGGGTTGGAAAGCATGGCAGATGCTGAAATGGGAACAGCGGGTAAAAGGAAGAAGAAGAAGAGGGAGAAGGTTTTGAGGGACGAAGAGGAGGAAATGGTAGTGGAGGAGGTCGGGGAGGTGGGGGGCAGATTGGGGGGGGCTGAAGGGAGGGTGGGGAGAAAAGGAGGGTAGGACAGGAGGCAGGGATGAAGGCAAGAGAGGGGAGGGAGGATGGGCTGGAGGCAGGATTGACGGAGGGGGTCAAAGAAGGGGGAGGGGGGAGGGTCAGTGGACGACTCCCAAGGAGGGAGGGAGGTGGGCGAAGAAAAGAGGAAGAAGGGGAGGAAGAAAATAAGGAAGGGGGTGCTTTTTGAGCTAGGGGTCCTGGACTGGGCGGATGAGGAAGGGGAGGGGGAAGGGGGAAGGGGAAGGGATCCCTAGAGGTAGTATGGAGCAGAGGGAAGGTAGCCAGAAGGGCGGGGGGTATGGAATGGCACAATGATGGCGGGACTGCTGTTAACATTCGCCACACTTAATGTGGCTAGTGTCGCCTCCCAGAGGGCGAGATGCTTGGCGTTCGATGGCCTTTCTGCCGTGGCGGCGGACTGTTTTCTTCTGCAGAAGACCAGGCTGCGAACACTGGAGGAGGTTCGGCGGGCAAAGCAGGCCTGGAGATGGGGGCCCTCTATTTGGGGTCTGGCAGGGGAACGGTATGGGGGGATAGGCATCCTCTTCAAAACCTTTAAAGTAGAGATCCAGAGGGTGGTGGAGCTGGGAATTGGGAGGTGTCTGGTGTTAGATGTGAGATTGCGGGGGGTGGCTTTGCAGGTGATTAACATCTACGGGCCGCAAAGCAAATGGGGAAGGGCGGCACTGTTTGGGAAAATTCGGCCGTACCTTTACACCTCACGGCAGCTAGTGTGGGGGGGGGGGGGATTTTAACACAGTCCTGAGGAAGGAGGATGGGGGGGAGGGCGGCGCAAGTAGGTTACGATGGGGTACGGCTAGCAGGGATCATGAAGGGAGCGGGATTGGTGGACGCGCACATAGAGTTTGGTGGTGGGACGCAGGGTTTCACTTTTGCCCAGGGCACTTGTAGAAGTAGAATCGACCGGTTTTTAGTTTGGGGAGGGGCATGTGGGAAGGCACCAAGGGTGGTAGAGGTTGATTTCTCAGACCACAAGATGGTGCTGGTCGAGCTGGGGGGAGGGGGGATTCACGGATTGGGGAAAGGATTGTGGCGTTTAAATCAGAAATGGTTGAGGGAGGGGGTGTTGTACCAGGAGTATCTGGAGTTTCTGGCAGACCAGGTCCATTCAGGGTGTCTTCCCTTCCCTAGGGGACTGGTGGGAAGTTTTGAAACACCGCACCAGGGGGTTCTTTCTCCGTCAGGCGAGGAGGCAGGGGAGGGAGGTCACCCGGCTAGGAACTGCTCTGAGGAAGCGAAGGGACAATTTGATTTCCAGGGGAGGGAGGACATTGAGGCCTTGCAGCAGGAGGTGGAATGGGTACAATACAATCGGTACTCTTCCCTCGTCTATGAGCGGGACTTCGGGAAGCTGCTCAGCCTGAACCCATATGACTGCTGTAAGGAAAGAAGGGAGAGGAGGGTGGTAGAGGGGTTAAGGGATGAGGGGGGGGGGGGGGACGCTCCAGCAGTCTAGGGAAGGTATCTTGCAGGTGGTGGGGACCCACTTTGGGCGGGTCTTTTTGGCCCAACGGTTGGGGGAGGAGGCCATGGCGAGGTACATTGAGGAAACCCCAGGGGTGGGTAAGGGGGGGCCTCATCTTCGGGCCTTGCTGCGGCCGTGGACGCTGCGGGAGGTACAGGAGGCCATCGGGGCCTTGCGGCGCAGGACGGTTCCGGGGCCAGACGAACTCCCGGCAGAGTTCTACCAGCGGTTTAGGGATCAGTTGGCGCCGGTCTTGTTGGCAATCTGGGAGGCGGCACGAACAGGGGGATCCTTGCCTGAGTCGATGGGGGCATCAGCTTTGGTCCTCCTTAGCAAAGGCAAATTGGCGGCCGATTGCACTTCTGAACACCGACCGGAAGATCTTCGCTCACATGCTCCTTGCCCGCATGAGGAAGATCGCCGGGGAAGTGCTGGCAGCCCCGCAGGGGTGTGGGGTCCCGGGAAGGGGGGTGCTGGAGGCAGTGGCCTGGGTGAGGGAGGGCCTGGAACGTAGTCGGGTGGGAGAGGACAGGCTGGTCGTGGCGTTGGACGAGTGCAGTGGGGCTTTTTATGGAAGGTCCTAGACCACTATGGATTCCCGGGGGAATGGATCGCGCAACTTCAGTTATTGTATGCGGGGGCGCGATTCTTTCCCCTGGTGAATGGATGGAGGGGGGCGGAGATGGGGATCTCGGCGGGGGTGCGGCAGGGGTGCCCGTTGAGCCCCCTGCTGTACGCTTTCGCCATTGATCGGTGAGGAGGCTGGAAAGGGGGGGGGAGGACGGGCTCAGAGGGGTGGAGGTAGGCAAAGGGAATGTCACCGTCTGGGTGGCGGATCGCAGGGAGGGGAGGAGGCTGCGGGAGACCCTTGCAGAATACTCCCAGGCTTCGGAGTCTCGGGTAAACCTAGGCAAGAGCACCAGCTTGTGGGTGGGGCCGGAGGGACGGCGGTTTAATTTAGGGGGTGGGTTCCTGGATGGGATAGAGAAAATGAGGGTTTTGGGAGTGTATTTTGGGGGAGGGATTACGGGCGGGAGAATTGGGAACAAAGGATAGCGGAGGCGAGGGAGAAGGTGGACCGCTGGAAGGGGTGGCGGATGCCCATGGAGGACCGGGTCCGGTTGCTGAAGAGCCAGGTGGTCCCCATGTTCCTCTTCCTGAGCTACATCTGTCTCCTGCTGGAACGCTGTTTCACGGCAATTTACAGCATGTTCTTTCAACTCCTGTGGGGGAACAGGATGAACCCAGTTAGATGTAATATTACTTACTTGTCGCGGGAGGAAGGGGGGGTGGGAATGGTAAACCCAGTCTTGCTATTCTCCTCCCTCTTCATCCAGTTTAACCTGGGGCGGGTGGGGGGTCTGGATGCCCCAGGATGGGTACACAGTGTTGTCCAGTGGTGGGAGGGATTTTGGGGTCCTTGGTTGGGGGGAGGTAGGGTGGGACGGTTGCGGAAAGGTTTCCTGGAGGGGGTAGGCTACTACAAATCCTTGGTAAAGCTGGTTCGGCTGTAGGACATTACATGGGAGGAAGTTAGGGCAGGGCAGAGGGAGAAATGGGTGGAGCGGGTTTGCTCCCAACACTTCTCCTCTCCCCTGGCTCTTAGGGATGCTCCGGAGCCCGTGCTGAGGCAGGGCCTGCGTTTTATTTCATCCAAACGCATCCCACACAAGTACAGGGACATTGCCTGGCTGTCCCTACATGGCAGGTTGTATGTTAGGGAAAACGTTCGGTGTAGAAACCAGCAGGACCGAGACTGCCCGAGGGGGGAGTGTGCTGGCCGGCTGGAGACCATGGATCACTTCCTGAAGGAGTGTCCATTCTCTGTAGCGGTTTGCTGGAGAGTGGCTGCCTTGCTGGCCATCCCCAGCTTCACGTCCTACACCAATGCGGACTGGGTGTATGGGAGGCAGGGGGAGACAGGGCGGCTAGAGCCAGGTACCGCCTTTCTAATCTCAGTTATCATCAGATACTGCCTATGGATGGCTCGCTGCGGGGTGTCCCTGGGCCAGGAGTGCAGGTCTGCTGAGCAGGTCTCCTGGGACGTTGTCCGAGCTGTCCAGGAAGTGGCCCGATGGGAACGGGTGGCGGTGGGGGTAAAGACCTTTGGGGTTTGGTGGAAGCATGTACGCTTGAAGTTGAGTTGAATGTTTGGGGGGGGTGGACGGTTGTTTGTGTAAATTTTGCATTTTTGTATAAAAGTATAGAGGGGCTGGCTTTATAACTGCACAATGTAATGTATTGAAATTTGATTTTTCCGCTTTCATTTAATAAAGGAATTCTCCAGTCTGCCCAACAAGACAAACATATGTATATACCTTACCTTGATTTGTACCTGCCTTATTCAGGGCACAGACCGTACAAGTCTGCCCAGCAGTAATTCCCGCCTCCCAACCACCAGTCCCGCCTCCCATCACCGGCTCTGGCACAGACCGTATAAGTCTGCCCTCCACTATCCTCGCCTCCCAACCACCAACCCCTCTTCCCCCCACCTGCTCCGCCACCCAATTTCGGCTAAGCTTCTGAGGATCCATTCCTTCTGCACAGGATTCCTTTATGCATATCCCACGCATGTTTGAATTCTGTTACCGTTTTCATCTCCACCACCTCCCGTGGGAGGGCATTCCAAGCATCCTCCACCCTCTCTGTGAAAAAATACTTCCTGACATCTTTCCTGAGGCTGCCCCCCTTCAACCTCATTTCATGTCCTCTCGTTCTACCGACTTCCCATCTCCGGAAAAGATTTGTTTGCGGATTAATACCTTTCAAATATTTGAACATCTGTATCATATCACCCCTGTTCCTCCTTTCCTGCAGGGTATACATGTTCAGGTCAGCAAGTCTCTCTTCATACGTCTTGGAACGCAAATCCCATACCATTCTCGTAGCTTTTCTTTGCACCGCTTCCATTTTTTTTAACATCCTTCGCAAGGTACGGCCTCCAAAACTGAACACAATACTTCAGGTGGGGCCTCACCAACGACTTGTACAGGGGCATCAACACTTCCTTTCTTCTGCTGATCACACCTCTCTCTATACAGCCTAGCAACCTTCTCGCTACGGCCACCGCCTTGTCACACTGTTTCGTCGCCTTCAGATCCTCGGATACTATCATCCCAAGATCCCTCTCCCCCTCAGTACCTATCAGACTCTCACCGCCTAACACATAAGTCTCTCTTGGATTTCTACTCCCTAAATGCATCACTTTGCATTTCTTCGCATTGAATTTTAATTGCCAAATCTTAGACCATTCTTCTAGCTTCCTCAGATCCTTTTTCATGCTTTCCACTCCCTCCCGGGTGTCCACTCTGTTGCAAATCTTAGTATCATCCGCAAATAGGCAAACTTTACCTTCTAACCCTACGGCAATGTCACTCACAAATATATTGAACAGAATCAGCCCCAGCACCGATCCCTGAGGCACTCCACTACTCACCTTTCCCTCCTCCGAGCGAACTCCATTTACCACCACCCTCTGTCGTCTGTCCGTCAACCAGTTCCTAATCCAGTTCACTACTTCGGGACCTATCTTCAGCCCATCAAGTTTATTTAAGAGCCTCCTGTGGGGAACCGTGTCAAAAGCTTTGCTAAAATCTAAGTAGATTTCATCTATAACATGTCGATGATTCAATTCTCCAGTTACCCAATCAAAGAATTCAATGAGATTTGTTTGGCACGATTTCCCTCTGGTAAAACCATGTTGTCTCGGATCTTGCAACTTATTGGCTTCCAGGAAATTCCCTATCCTTTCCTTCAGCATCGCTTCCATTACTTTTCCAATAACCGAAGTGAGGCTTACTGGCCTGTAGTCTCCAGCTTCTTCCCTATCACCACTTTTGTGAAGAGGGACCACATCCGCCGTTCTCCAATCCCTTGGAACCTCTCCCATCTCCAAAGATTTATTAAACAAATCTTTAAGAGGACCCGCCAGAACCTCTCTGAGCTCCCTCAATATTCTGGGGTGGATCCCGTCCAGTCCCATGGCTTTGTCCACCTTTAGCTTTCCAAGTTGTTGATACACACTCTCTTCCGTGAACGGTGCTCTATCCACTCCATTCTCAGGTGTACTTTTACCAGTCCCTCGAGGTCCTTCTCCAGGATTTTCTTCAGTGAAGACAGAACAAAAGTATCTATTTAGCAAATTGTCTTTTTCTTTATCATTATCTACATAGCATTTCGCTGTATCTTTTAGTCTCACAATTCCCTTTTTAGTCATTCTCCTTTCACTAATATACCTGGAGAAATTTTTGTCTCCCCTCCTTACATTTCTAGCCATTTGTTCTTCCACTTGCGCCTTCGCCAGACATACCTCTCTCTTGGCTTCTTTCAGTTTCATCCGGTATTCCTCCCCGTGTTCCTCTTCTTGAGATTTTCTATATTTCTGGAATGCTAACTCTTTAGCCTTTATTTTCTCAGCCACTTGCTTGGAGAACCATATCGGTTTCCTTTTTCTCTTGCTTTTATTTACTCTCCTTACATAAAGGTCTGTGGCCCTATTTATTACTTCTTTCAGCCTGGACCACTGTCCTTCCACTTCTTGTACGTCCTCCCAGCCTATCAGCTCCTTCCTCAGGTATTCCCCCATTTTACTAAAGTCAGCATGCTTGAAATCCAGGACTTTGAGTTTAGAGTGACCGCCCTCCACTTCAGCCGTCATATCAAACCAAACCGTTTGATGGTCACTGCTTCCCAGGTGTGCACCCACTGGGACATTTGACACACTATCCCCATTTGTGAGCACCAGATCCAGCGTCGCTCCCTCCCTCGTGGGTTCCGTCACAATTTGTCTGAGCACAGCACTTTGGAAAGCATCCACGATCTCTCTACTTCTTTCCGATTTTGCAGACGGAACCTTCCAATCTACATCTGGCAGATTGAAATCTCCCATCAACAGAACCTCTTTTTTCTTTCCTAATTTTTGAATATCTGTGATCAGATCTTTATCTAGTTCCTCTAATTGTGTCGGGGGTCTGTAGACAACACCCATGTGGACAGATGTTCTATCCTCTCTTTTTAAGGTGGACCATATCACTTCTTCTTTTCCCCTGGTCCCTGTCATTTCAGTCGCCATGATATCATTCTTTACATACAGAGCTACTCCTCCACCTTTTTCACCCTCTCTATCCTTCCTAAATAGATTATAGCCTGGTATGTTTGCATCCCATTCATGGGAACCATTGAGCCACGTCTCCGTGATTGCAACAACATCTAAGTCTGCCTCCAACATCAGGGCTTGAAGGTCATGAACTTTATTGCTTAGACTATGAGGATTTGTGGCCATCACTTTCCATCTATATTTCCTGGTATGTGTTTCAACATTTGTGATTTGGGGGTGTCTTTTCACTTTGGGTACCTTCGTATCTTTTTGTTCCAACTTTATTGCTTTTTCCTCTGCCTCAGTTTTAATTTTAGGAGCATCACATGGAGCAGACTCCCAATGGAGGTCATGGAAACAAAGATGATATGCGAGGTTTAAATGAAAAGTATTGCCTACGTAGAAATAGAGAAACATGAAGACAGATAAAGACCATATGGCCTATCTAGTATATCCATCCATGCCATCTATTATCCCTTCCTCTCTCACCAGGATGCCGTTCTACACATTCATCACCATTTCTGTGAAAAAAGTAGTTCCTCATATTACTCCTGAGTCTGTCCTTGCATCCAATGCCTCCTCATTCTAGAGCTTCCTTTCAATTGAAAGAGGCTTGCCTCCTGTGCAACTGAATCATTGTTTGAAGAGAAAGCTGAGAGTTGAGTACCTGTTACCTTTGTCTGTGTGCCCTAGTCGGCACGTTCTCACCCTCACATGCCTTTTGTGTTTTACCTTTTCAACTTTCCCTACCCCAACCTCAGACACTACTACTCCTTCCTCTATCTCCCCATCCCCTCCCCCATCCCTCTCCATTCACTGACCCCAAGTTCATATTTCATTCCCTTACCTGTTTGTTGTCTGAGTTTGTCTCTTTGTGCTGTGTGCTGCTGCTGCTGCTGCTGCTGCTGCTGCTGCTGCTGCTGCGTGCGTGTGTGTTTGTGAAGACTGTCTGTTGCTGCTTGGAGAGTGAGTGGCTAGAGGGTGTGGCAGGAGAGTGTGTAGTGGGTGAGAGAGTACTTCCAGTTTGGCTGTGCTGTGTATGACTGCATTGTTTGTTGGTGGTGGGAGAGTGAGTGTCAGCTTGTGCTTGTTGGTGCTGTGTTTCACCAGGTTGGTAGGGAGAGGTGAGCATTGGTGTCACTGCATTGCACCTGTAGTGTGGGGAAATCACACTAAATGCACAGGTGGCTCACATATTGGAGGAAGAGGAGAGGCACTGCAGCCATTTCCAAGGGTTTTCTTCTTCCCCCAGAAATGGTGTGCTCTCAGGGCGGGACTACCGCCGGCGGCCGTGTTAGGCCAGCAGTAGTCCTGGAAGTGCATGTTGGGCTTACGGACGCTCTGTAAAAGGGCCCCAATATTTATTTATATATTTCCTTAGTGAAATAGTTTAAACTATACACGTTGGAGTTGATGTCACTGGATTTGTAACTTTGCATAACTGCAAAAGTGCTATATATTTTTTTCACTTCATTGTTGTTTTGTTCCAGCAGTGTAAATATACATGACTTTTTTTCATTTTCATTTTGTCTCTCTCTATCTATATATATATATATATATGTATATGTCATACAAGTTGTTACATTATGATACTGCCTTGTTAACAGTGCCAATCATATTTCAAATGTATTACACACGTTGTGGACATATATGCTATTATGGACCAGCTTAGGCAGCACTTTTAAGTGTTATTTTTACATAACCAGTGAGCCGACAACCAGTGCGTTCATCTTCTTTGTTTTTAAAGGTAAGACAAATAGTCTCTCTCAAGATTATTTTGGTTTGCACTCTTGTTTTAATGGATTGCGTCGTTCATCGTTCATCTGTTAAGTCGGCTTTATGTTCGCGGTACTGTCCCACCGTATTTTGGCATTAATGCAGACAGTCTTAGTTTATCTTTATACATTTGGTACTGAAATATTCATGACTGTTCTGCTTATCAGCATGCCGATACACTTAGAATGTCACATGCTCTGAGGACAAGCAGGCTTGCTTATTCTCACAGATGGGTAGATGCCGTTCCTGCATTGCCCGGCCCGGCAATATTGCCATAGTAAAAAATAAAGCTTTCAGGAGCGCCACTGCCTTCCCGCCCATCACGTGAACACAGAGCTTCAGTTTTGCTTTTTCCGCGTGAGGAGCAGCTGCTTTCTGTGGTGATTCCTCACACGGCCAGTCAGAGCGTTTTTTCGATTCTTTTTCAGTGACTTTGGTGTTTTTTTCTACCCCCTCTTCTTGCTCTTTTGTTTCCTAAAAAAAAGAAAAAACTTTCCTTTATTTCTTTAGTATGTTTTGCTTGTGTTTAAGTTTCCTTTATTTTTCAGGCCTGCCTGGTCAGACTGTTTCTCTTTGTGCCTCTTTCCCCTTTTTCAGGCACCATCGCGTCTTTTGATTTGGCCGGTGTGGTTTTTCCTTCCATGTCAACAAAGACTTCCAGTAGCTTCAAGTGTTGTATTCGGTACATCTGGATCATATCAGGGAAAGACATCCAGTCTTGGTGTTTTCAGTGCCTTGGGCCCAACCATAGCCCGGCCAACTGTATCCTCTGCCTTCATATGAAAAAAAGGACTCATGTTTCCTAAGAGGCTCAACGTGCAAAGATTTTTGGAGCCTGGTCCGGTCCCTAAACATCGGCATTGAGGTTGGAGACATCAGCATCGATGTTGAGCGTTGCACCGACATCAGGGATGGCTGCTTCGAGGACCCGTGACACAGGGAGCAATGAGGCATCAAGTGGATTTCCACCTGTCTCGAGGCCTTCTGCTATGTAGGACCCCCTGGACCGCTCATTGTCGGACCTGACCCTGAGGCGACGGGAGGATTTGACGTCATCCTCATCGGCACTGAGGAGCATAGGTAAAGTGCATCAGGCGAAGATCGAGAAGCACCAACACCGATCTCCTTCAATGCATGGTACTGGGAGCTGTGGGGTGCCGAGGAATTCAACACCCGAGAAGCGTTGAAGCCGGGAGGACCGCTCCCCCTCTATCCAGGAGGTGCCAACATTTGTGTCTCCAAGCAGCCGAGATTGTGCTCCTGCACCGGCCCCAGCAATTCTGCAGTCTACAGCCAACCGACGTCTTTCCCGATGGCGGCCCTTGAGCGCATCTGGGCCTTGCTCCCTGAGCTTCTGGATGGCCTAATGCAGCAATGTACCATACCTCCCACTGTGGCCCCGCCTGGCCCTCAGAGAGGCACCGGCATCAACAGCCACCCAAGCCGGCACCCCCTCGACGTCGGTAGAGGAAGCTTCACCGGAGTCAAGATGGGAGCCTGTTTCTCTGCGTTGCTCTCGAGGACATGGGTCCTCAACATCGAGATGGGCCTGGTCTTGGACATCCCTTAGGGAAGTGCTATCCAACACCAAGGAGGAGTGCTCATGGTCATCAGAAGAAGATCCCAGGTACTTTTCCTCTGATGAGACCTATGGGATTCCTTCTGAGCCCTCCCCTCCACCTGAGAGCCTCTCTTTCATCTCTTTTGTACGGAAAATGGCTGATGCCATTCCATTCCCTGTAGAAGTGGAGGATGAGCCCAGGGCCAAGATGCTTGAGGTCCTGGACTACACCTCTCCTCCTAAGGAGGCACTGACGGCTCCTCTCCATGAGGCACTCAAGGCCAGGGGCGTAGCTACGGGCCCACCTCACCTCACCCCATCCAATCACGGTTCAGGCCCACCCAGTTTCTCCTGATGCTCCAATCAGTGCTATTGGGCCTTCGCTGAGCTCACTCGGCCTTTAGTTGAGCCCCAAGGCCTCAGCATTCCTCTGCGGCCCCAACAGGCACAGAACCCAGCCAGCATACACAGAGCACAGTCTGCAGTGCTTTCTGAGATACCTGCTACCACATGCACACAAATTTTGGAAGCTCAAGCCTAGCTGCCCAAGTAAAATAAATACGTTTAAATGTACAGTGTAATGGTGGTGGTGGGCTTCTGGGTGAGGGTGGGCTCTTCACTGCCTAGGGGAAAAAAGGTATACCTTTTCCCCCCTAAGCAATGAAGAGCATACACCCCACTCAGAAACCCACCAACAATAAATTTTAATGTTGTTAGGTTTCTGGGTTGGGATGGGGGTAGGGGTGGGGGTGAGGGTAGGCTCAATGACCAAGTTAAAATTTAAAAAAAAAAGGTTCTATATTTTTTTATGTTGGTGGGTTTTTGGGTGGGGATGATCTATGCAGTGTCCAAGTTAAAATAATTTTAAAAAGGCTTTTTTATGTAAGGGAGGCTTTGGAACAGACTTCCATTAGAAATTTGGAAAATAACACAATATTATTCCTTCAAGAAAGTGTTAAAGTCTTTTTTGTTTGATGAGAAAGATGTTTTTTAGTTTCAGTGTATTTGATGAGAAAGATGCTTCTTAGTTTCAATGTAACTGGAAAAGGCTAATGCCAGGCTACAGGGATGGATTGGGGGGTAGGGAAGGCAAAGGCTGGTGCCGGGCTATGGGGATGGATTGGGGGGGTACGGGTAGGGAAGGAAAGGGTGATGCAGGGCTACAAGGATGGGTGGGGGTGGGGAAAGGCTGATGCCAGGCTACGGGGATAGATGGGAAGGGCTGATAGAGAGGGAAGGGCTAATTCCCAGTTACAGGACAGTTTCTGATTTTTGGGCCTTTGTTCTATAATTGATGAGGGTTGGTCTGTGTTCTGAATGTGACTGAGCAGGTGAGAGATTCTGCTGGCATGTGGTTTGTGTGGGGATCTATGAGTCTGTCTTGTCTGGCTTTTCCAATGGGATGTGTACTGCTGTTGTATATATTCACGACTGCCTTTTTAAAGGTACAGTTATTGATATTTGTGTTCAGAATTGGTGTTGAGGTTTGCAACATAGGCTCCAAGTAGCTTTGCAGGATTTAGTTTTGCTTCACAAAGTACCTGCAGTGAAGGGATTTTGTGTTGCTATTATTGAGGAGCTACCAGAATCTGAATATATTTTTCCTATGGAAAGCTGTAAGAGGAAACATTCTAGCTATGTTCTGTATGCTACAGATTCCATAGTAGGTAGAAGAGGAAGAAGTCTTAAAAGGTATATTTACAACATTTTACCTGTTTGGTTAATACAGCTTAATAAGGTATATGCATGTATTATAAAGCAAAGTTGAAGGATATGTGGAAACTGTGGTAAATTAATTTTGTCAGCATCAGAAGCGAGAGAAAGCAGTAGAGCCAGAGGAAGGGAAAAAGACTAAAGTGGTATTTACCTGTTTGCTTAATCAAGTATTTACATTTGTTATAAAGCAAAGTTTGAAGGATTTATTCCATTACTGTAATTATATTGCAGGATCCTGGCATTATTTTGTAGTATCCCAAGAAACATTACTCATACCTATATGCACAGTGCCCACCCATATTAGTTCTGGGCCCATCCAGAATGTCAGGTCTGTAGAAAAATGCTGTCACTTGCTTGAAATACAGATCAATGGCTCAGGCTAAGGGCTAGGCCTCTAAGAATCAAAAATCATCTCTGACATAGATACATTTCACTGCAGCAAATGCTGAAGTAAGTTCTCAGAGAGCTGACAGGGGTGGGGGAATCTGCTCTATAAACAATAAGCGAGACTGGCACGTGTGAGAGAGTCACAGACAAGATGTTTTGGCTACATGAAATCATCCAGGGGGGCTAGGGAAGCTTGGGAACATATAAAATCTTGGCTATCATTGACATCAAATGTTGATGTTTAAAGGATAGTAGCTGATAACATGCAAAGATGACCAGTGAGAAAGTGAGTGTCCATAGGAATGAATGGTACCAAAAATATATATAAGAAGGGTGTCAGCTAGAGTAAAAGGGGGATAGGAGGCTGGAGAGAGAAGACTGAGTACACCTGCTGCTCCACCATGTTCCAGATATGAATGCCTAATTACCTGTACTGCTTTTGGTAAGATGCTGAATAAACTATCTTCTTATATCCACTAAATCCCAGTGTCCTTCTGATTATGGAACTTGTTAATTCCTGGACTGTGTAAGAGCAGTCTGGGGGGAATACGAGGTCAGAATAATTAGTGGGAACACGCAAATTATTTACATTTTGGTGACTCCCGAACGTGTGCCTTAAGTAGCCCACCTTTGCTGATGCACGCTGGGATCTAATCTGTATTTTTTGTACCTCTTTGCTCGGTACTGTGGGCTGGAATTTCCGGTTGACCGATCTTCCACTATTTTAATTATCTAACTGCTGGGAAACTCATTCTTTGTTTTCCCTTTTTTTAAAAAAATATTTCCTTTTCGTTCTGACTGTTTCAGTTACATGAACAGCAGGAAATCTTACTTCCCACAAATCTACAAAATACTGGAACATCTCTTGCTTGTCTTAACCTTGCTTGTCTTAAACCTCTGCTCCACAGTACTTTTTTTTTTATTGCATTTGTATCCCACATTTTCCCACCTATTTGCAGCTCAATGTGGCTTACAGAGTTTTGTTATGACATAGTCATTCCAATATATCAGATAGTAATGTACAAAGATTAAATAAGGGAAGAGAGAAGGAAGGTGTTAGGCAGGATAGTATAGAAGTTTTAACTTTTTCAGCTCCAGGCACTGCAGTAAATCTCCTTTCCAATACTCCTTTAAAATGAACATTTCCTTTCTTCTGGGAAAACTGCCAAAACAAGATTGTTTCAGCTTGACACTAAACAGCTAGATCTGTGCTAAGGACTGGGAATTTTCTTCTTTCTTTCTATCTGCTTTTGGCTCTCTACTAAGAGGGATTTTCCGTTTACTGGTCATAGACTATTATGAAAATGCTGGAAAATTCCCTGTTTAGTCCAAATTCTGCCCCATACTAAAACTCCTGCCTAAACATTAGATTTTTCAATTGCCACCACTGCCCCATGTTTGTTCCAACTTCAGCCTAACATTTATTTTTTTGAAATTACAAGCATTACCTTTTCTGCTTTAAAATTGCATTTTTGTTAGACAGTATCCCATCAGTGGATACTGACTTTTCCCCTTTGTAGAGGTTCCAGACTTGTTTTCCCACCAGATGGAGTGTTGGTCTGTAGTGGCTGCTGTTTCCACTCACACAGGGTGTGTTGAGTGCGTATTGCTGCTGTTTCCCTTAAAACATAGAGGGAGTGTTGAGCGCCTACTTAACCTCTACCAAGGTGTTTTTTAGGGTTCTCTGGAGAGTTTTGGAGACTGGTTTCCCACCAAAAATAAGTGGAGTGTTGCAGTCTTAGGTAAGCTCCTGGTGCTCTCTGCAGAGGAGGGTTTGGGCTGGTACCCACGAATAGTGGCGAGTTGCAGTCCCAAGTAAATCCGGTTTCCCTCTGATAAAAAAAAATAGAGGAATGTGGCGGATCTACATCCCTTTGCATACAAGTTCTGGGAACCTACTGTCCCTGTACAAAGCTGGGTTTTTTGGGGTCCGGTTGTCCCTCTGTCTAGAGGAGTGTTGCGGCCCTACGTCCCTTTGTGAACACAAAGGAGTGGTTTTTGAGAGTGCCCTAATTAGGGTACTATACATTTGTAATCCATTCGGTCTGTCGTGAGCCCTTGAGCCCTGGCCGAGGCCAGCAGAGCACCGACCCAGGCCATGGGGAGACCAACCCACCACTGCACACTCCAGCTACTCAAACCCCTAACCTACCCTCCCCCGCAGCACCTCAGGAAGAAAGGGAAATAGGCATACAGGCAGGCCTCGCGGCCGAACAGGAACCCGGGTGCTCAGAGCCACTCGTGCGGGCCTCACGGCCGAACTAGAACCCAGACACACAGGAGGGGGTGAAAGAACCCAGAAGTCCCCCCCCCCAGGACCCCAAGGTGCCAGCCATGCGCTGAACACCAGCCACAGGGCAAAGGGAGTAACAAAGGAACCAGAGCGGGGCTACACCCCCCCAGGGGACTAGCGCAGGACAGGGGAACTAATACAGGAAGCCCCCTGCCCCCTGCGGTCGGATGAAAAGACAACAGCCCAAAGGGGCAGAATCATAACAACATTTAGCTGAGGATTATTTTTTTAGAGGTTTGAAGTGCCCAAACTGTGTTTTTTTTGTGGTCCTAAGGTTGACCAATACTTTTTTTTTTACGGTCCTAAGGTTGACCAAACTGGGTGTACTTTGCGGTCCTGAGGTTGGCCAAACTGTTTGTGGTAAGGGAAGCGACCCTGTCTTAAGTTTCTTGTAATGGATCCTGATAAAAATAAGGTTATAATTAGTGAACACATTAATTAATAACTCAGGTTTAGAACGCGGGGTTTGCTAAGTCCCTTTACCATTAGATACTGTATCAGCGAAGTATAGATATTACCGTGTCTTGTCCCGATGAGCTAAAGAAGTAGCTCTGCAAATTACCGGGGGCAACCCACTGTTCTTACTCAGACGCATTCGCAGGTTGCCTGAGTAAACGTGGGGTATCAGAAAAGCTCCCTTTTGCGAAGTATCCCTGAAGAGTGGTGAGTATAGATTTCATTTTATTTTTGGATAGAATTTTAATGCAGATTTAGGTAAAGTTCTAGGCTTGTTATATTACTAGTTAGTCTGTTAGACTCCCTTCACATTGTAAAACATAACACTATTTGTGCCACATTTTGTGCCATACACTGTTCTGACCATGGCCACGCCCCTAGAGACTGTTCTAAAGTTTTTCCCTTTTGATAAACACCTTAATGCGCTAGATAAATTTATCCTTATTGGGGCGCAGGAAGGTAATCCCAAATATCTGCACACTTCCCAAAACCAGGCGCATCCACCTTTGAACGTGGCCGCACCTATAACTCCATCTCCATGTGAGGGGGCTCCGCCTCCATATGAGTCGGAGTTCTCCAACGAACTTTTAACCTGTGGCATTGCCGTAGGTTATACATCTTTTCTACTGTATCTCCTGAACCCCACAAATCCACTCCCCACTCCTCCTTCACATCCCATCACTTCTGTAGATCTTTCACCTGTTCCCTCCAGTCTGGGACACGTTGTTCCAGGGGCTGCTACCCCTGTAATCTCTCAGCCTTTACCCCTGCCCGGTATCCTTACTACTGCTATCCCTTCTATCTCTGGACCAGGATCCCTGCTCCAGACCCGCCTTTCAGTCCCAAAATCTGTAACCCTTAATCAGCCCTCTAAACCAGTATACCCCCTGTTACTCCCCATCCCTTCAGGCAATGCTTATCCAGGTCAGTCACAAGTTGATGCTATGACTACACTTGACAAAATAGATCAGGCTCTCAGTGTTTTGCGGCAACCAGAAGTTGTTAGCTCAGATCTGCGTGCACATATTAAGTGCTGGCACTGCTATCGGGTAGGTCATTTTGCTGCCGAATGCCGCCAGTCTTTTCATAGGCGTGCCCGGCGTAATGATCCCCCTGTCCAGTGATGCCGTTCTCAATAGCCAGCTTAGGGAGTTTTTCTTGTCATTCCTGCCAAAACCTTACAAGCTATCTATGTGAATTAGTACCTAAATTCTACTTTCTGTGCTACTATTTTATTGTTAGTAGTCTCTCCTGACTTAATTCTAAATAATGGTTACTTCCTACACTGTCTTGGATTATTGTATTATCCATGTATGTTTTTTTTTACCACATCTTGTGCTAACATGCCCTGGTCTAATGCCATTACTTTATCTGATATTTAGGTAGGAATGAAATGGTCCCAGTTCATCGGGCTTCCTATTTGAAGATTATGTGCTCTTTGCTCAACTCCTGAATCCCCTAAATCAAAACAATTTAATAGATTTGTTTTTAGATAAATTTTCAATTAAATTGTGCAAGTCATTCTTTTTAAAATGAACAGGATTGGTCTTGTGTCCTTGCTCTAATTTATCATAACAGCGAGCTATATCTCTTTTTTCTACAGACCTGGCCGGTTGCCTAGATTTAAAGTAGCTCGGTCTCTGCTTTTTCTTTTCTCTCATGTTTAATTTTGATAGCATGCTCTAACTTATAACTTTATATTCTTTGTCACCACATTTATTACTGTTTGCTTTGAAATGCAATATGACGTCACTTTCTCCTGAAACGAGGAATTTCTCTGTACTTTCTTTTGCTGCTTACTGCCCTGCTTCACTGTATGTGTGGGTGTCTGTGATTTCTGATCTTTCTTTTGACATAAACTGTACTCTATTTCAGCTGTGCAGGTTCATATAACTTCCATCTGTTTCTTGTTCCACGGACGCTGATTCACAGGATGGAGGAGTATGTAAAATACACTACAATCTTGTTTACTTGTTCTGAAAACATTATTCTGTTTTCTCTGACACTTTTTTTTGTGCTTCTCAGTGAAATCGTCTTTTTACTCCTGCATGCCTACAGTTATTTTTTTTCTGCCCTATTGTGCAATTGTATTCTCTTTAATTACATAAAGAGATCACTTGTTCCGGTAAGCTGATTACATACTTTTCAACTTTATTTTTTTATTTTCTGAATTTGAAAACTGTCTTTCTCCTTCTTTTTAGACATCAGAGGGGCTACCATGATACAGATTTCCAGTATAGTTTTGATTTATAGTAAGTTGCGGTGAGACCATATATTCTATAAACAGTGTCACCTACAGCTTTTGAGTTGCAATGCTTTTTGTCTGTCTACACAACAAGCAGTGTTCTGTCCATTTCATACCTATATCTTTTTTTGTTTCTATTTCTCTGTATATGCTCTCAAACAGATCACATTTCTTTGCACACACAATAGTCAGAGTCTCTGCACAAACTGCTTATTTACATGTCAGTCTTTTCCAGATAAATAAGTACCCTTCCTGGATCAGTTACTTCACAATTCTATCAATTTTTCTGTTCATAATGTAGGGAGACCAGGATTGACTTCCTTTGCTTTTCTGTTTATCAGGCAGTATATAAGAATTACTGGCAACATATTCAAATACAACAAAAGAAAGTTTCTCTGTCTGATGTCATTCCAGATCAGTATATCATCTGCTGCATACCTGCTGGTCACTTGCCCATTGTGCAAGGGCCAGGCCTACATTGATTTTATAGATATGCAGATACTTGTCAAAGGTAAAAAGGTACCTGCTTGTCTGCGTGGATGCCTTTTCTAAATGGGTAGAAGCTTATCCTTGCATCAGAGAAACTGCGTAAGTCATGGCACTTTCTCTCTGTCAAGAGATTATTCCCAGATTTGGGATTCCCTGCAGAATTACTACAGACAATGGCTCTCATTTTTAATGGGTTCCTCAAGTCTTTTATTCCTGCACTGGGTATTTCACACCATACTGTTTGTATTTACAAACCTACTAGCAATGGCCTAATTGAGCGCTAAATGGACTTTTAAAAACTAAATTGAGACAACTTATGGTACATGGAATTAAAAATTGGCTCAATGGTCTGCCACTGGCCTTGTTAGCCCTTCAAGCCACCCCATTCACCTCTTTAAAGCTGTATCCTTTTCAGCTCTGTACAGGCCGCAATATGCGCCTTCTTAAAGCCAATCCTGATAACCACTTGCCTGACCAATATTCTGTATATTAGGATGTGTTACCAACTATCATTACTTCTCTGTCTTCGATTCCACAGGCAATCTCAGTCAGAAGAGGGGAGGGTAATGATAGCCCTGCCCCTGCCACCGGTCATCCAAAAGCTCTCAAAGTTAGAGATTTGGTTCCCCGGAAGTATTACACCCCTATTTACGTAGGACCCTTTCAGGTTGAAGCCCTGTTTGCTACTGCAGTCAAGTTACGAGACCACACTTCCTGGGTCCACCTAAAAGATATCCGCATCTATAAGGCTCCTGATTCCGACCCTTTCAAGCCACTTGATGATTCCAGATCCATCACCGCAAATAAACCAGCCACCCCCATCAGCCCAGCAGTTACCACTAGTCCTGCAGCCTCCGCCACCACTACTTATTCACCTGATTCCTATGCCTGAAGAACATATCCCCGACTTCTCCGAGGACAAGCAGGCTGCTTGTTCTCACGACTGGGTGACGTCCGCGGCAGCCCCCACCAACCGGAAAAAGCTTCGCGGGACGGTCGGCACGCAGGGCACGCCCACCGCGCATGCGCGGCCGTCTTCCCGCCCGTGCGCGACCGCTCCCGCCAGTTCCTTTTTTTCCGCGACTGGAGAGAGTTGTGCTTTGCCGCTCTCTCTGTTTTCAGCCGCCGGATTTCGATCGCGTTTACGCGGATCGTCGCTTTTCTTTCTAAAACTTCTTGTTTTTTGGTTACCGCCGGTTTCCTTTTTCAAAAAAAAAAAAACCTGAGCGTGTGGAGCACGCGCTCCCCTTTTCCCTCGCTTCTAGCGGGGACGCCACGTTGCGGCCTAGTGGTCGCTCGGTCGTTTCTTTTTCGAGGTGTGATTCCAGCCACCATTGACGACTTTGACTTCGCCGACGCGATTTTTCCGTCGATGTCCTCGAAGGTCCCGAGTGGATTTAAAAAGTGTGGTCGCTGCGGCCGGCCGATCTCGCAGACCGACACCCACACTTGGTGCCTCCAGTGCCTCGGGCTGGAGCACAATATCAAGTCGTGTTCTCTGTGTCTCGGTCTCCGGAAACGGACTCAGGTTGCGAGGCAAGTTCTGCGGGACCGTCTTTTTGGAACTTGCGCCGGCCCCTCGACGTCGACCTCGAAGGCATCGGTATCGACGCCCGGCCCTTCGGTACCGGTATCGATGCCCGAGACATCGGCACCGATGGCAGCGACCCCAGGAGAACAGGTCCCGTCGGCCCGTCGGTCCTCCGGTGAGAGTGGAGGTGAGAGGCCGCGTGGGCAATCGGCCCCGGTCACTCCCTCAGCTCGTGGGCCGCGGGACCGAACCCTGTCTGACCCGGTACCTCGAGACCGAGGGGGATCGACCTCCTCCTCCTCCATGCCTTCCGGCGCCGGTGACGGGCATCGCAAGAAGGATAAGAAGCGTCGTCACCGGTCGCCCTCGGTGCATCCGGATATCGGAGAGGAGGCGACGCCGAAGCGTCATCGTCGAGAGGAGAGGTCTCCGTCGGTGGTGGAGGTACCGACGCGTCGGGGTTCCGGCACCTCGGTGCCGTCTCCTGGCCCCCATCAGCTTCTGCCGCCGACGCCCCTACCGGCCCCACCGCCTTTCCCGGCAGCGGGCCTGGACGAGTGCCTCAGAGCCATCCTTCCGGGGATCCTGGAAGGGCTGATGCGCCAGGCTGTGCCGGCGCCGGGGGTGCTTGCGCCCTCGGCGCCGATGACTGTGGCGCCGGCGAGCTCTAGCCCGGCGCCGGGGCCGTCGACACCGCCGCCGCTTGCGGCGCCGGTCTCGACCGCCACGCAGGTGGAGTCCCCGTCGACGTCGATGGAGGGAGCTCCGTCCCCGCCGGCGCGGGAGTCCACCGCTCGACGACACCGAGACCTCGGTGCCTCGACGTCGAGCCAGGCCCGGTTCAGGACTCAGCTACATGAGCTTATGTCCGATACCGAGGATGAGGACTCGTGGGGGGAAGAGGAGGACCCTAGATATTTCTCCTCAGAGGAATCTACGGGCCTTCCCTCGGACCCCACGCCTTTACCGGAGAGGAAACTCTCACCTCCCGAGAGTCTCTCCTTTGCCTCCTTTGTGCGGGATATGTCTATTAGCATTCCCTTCCCCGTGGTCTCTGTGGAAGAGCCGAGGGCCGAGATGCTCGAGGTCCTCGACTATCCAGCACCACCTAGAGAGTCCTCCACGGTGCCGCTGCACAATGTCCTCAAGGAGACACTGCTTCGGAACTGGGTGCGACCATTAACTAACCCCACCATTCCCAAGAAAGCAGAGTCCCAGTACAGGATCCACTCCGACCCAGAGTTAATGCGGCCACAATTGCCCCATGACTCAGCGGTCGTGGATTCTGCTCTCAAGAGGGCACGGAGTTCGAGGGATACCGCCTCGGCGCCCCCGGGGCGGGAGTCTCGCACTCTGGACTCGTTTGGGAGGAAGGCCTACCAATCCTCCATGCTCGTGACCCGCATCCAGTCATACCTGCTCTATATGAGCATTCACATGCGGACCTATGTGCAACAACTGGCGGACCTGGTCGAGAAGCTCCCGCCGGAGCAGTCCAGGCCTTATCAGGAGGTGGTCAGGCAGCTGAAGGCGTGCAGAAAGTTCCTGTCCAGGGGTATCTATGACACCTGTGACGTGGCATCTCGTGCTGCGGCCCAAGGTATAGTGATGCGCAGGCTCTCATGGCTGCATGCCTCTGACCTGGACAACCGCACCCAGCAGAGACTGGCCGACGTCCCTTGCCGGGGGGATAACATTTTTGGTGAGAAGGTCGAGCAGATGGTGGACCAACTGCATCAGCGGGAAACCGCTCTCGACAAGCTCTCCCACCGGGCGCCTTCAGCATCCACCTCCACAGGTGGACGTTTTTTCCCGGCCCGGCAGGCTGCACCCTATTCTTTTGCAAAGCGTAGGTACAACCAGCCGGCCCGAAGGCCTCGTCAGGCACAGGGACAGCCCCAGCGCGCTCGTTCTCGTCAACAGCGTGCGCCTAAGCAGCCCCCTGCGCCTCCACAGCAAAAGCCGGGGACGGGCTTTTGACTGGATCCACGGGAACATAGCCGCCCTAAAAGTGTCCGTACCGGACGATCTGCCGGTCGGGGGGAGGTTAAAATTTTTTCACCAAAGGTGGCCTCTCATAACCTCCGACCAGTGGGTTCTCCAAATAGTGCGGTGCGGATACGCCCTGAATTTGGCCTCCCTGCCTCCAAATTGTCCTCCGGGAGCTCAGTCTTTCAGCTCCCATCACAAGCAGGTACTTGCAGAGGAACTCTCCGCCCTTCTCAGCGCCAATGCGGTCGAGCCCGTACCACCCGGGCAGGAAGGGCAGGGATTCTATTCCAGGTACTTCCTTGTGGAAAAGAAAACAGGGGGGATGCGCCCCATCCTAGACCTGAGGGGCCTGAACAAATTCCTGGTAAAAGAAAAGTTCAGGATGCTTTCCTTGGGCACCCTTCTGCCAATGATTCAGAAAAACGATTGGCTATGTTCCCTGGATTTAAAGGACGCATATACTCACATACCGATACTGCCAGCTCACAGACAGTATCTCAGATTCCGCCTGGGCGCACGGCACTTTCAGTATTGTGTGCTGTCCTTTGGGCTCGCCTCTGCCCCACGAGTGTTCACCAAGTGCCTCGTGGTGGTAGCGGCCTACCTACGACGATTGGCTGGTCAAGAACACCTCGGAGGCGGGAGCCCTCCGGTCTATGCAGTGCACTACTCGACTTCTGGAGCTGCTGGGGTTTGTGATAAATTACCCAAAGTCCCATCTCCAGCCAACGCAGTCTCTGGAATTCATAGGAGCTCTGCTGAATACCCAGACGGCTCAGGCCTACCTTCCCGAAGCGAGGGCCACCAATCTCCTGGCCCTGGCTTCACAGACCAGAGCGTCTCAGCAGGTCACAGCTCGGCAGATGTTGAGACTTCTGGGTCATATGGCCTCCACAGTTCATGTGACTCCCATGGCTCGTCTTCACATGAGATCTGCTCAATGGACCCTAGCTTCCCAGTGGTTCCAAGCCACCGGGAATCTAGAAGATGTCATCCGCCTCTCCACCAGTTGCCGCACTTCACTGCTCTGGTGGACCATCCGGATCAGTTTGACCCTGGGACGTCCATTCCAAATTCCACAGCCCACGAAAGTGCTGACGACGGATGCATCTCGCCTGGGGTGGGGAGCTCATGTCGATGGGCTCCACACCCAGGGTCTGTGGTCCCTCCAGGAAAAGGATCTGCAGATCAACCTCCTGGAGCTCCGAGCGATCTGGAACGCACTGAAGGCTTTCAGAGATCGGCTGTCCTGCCAAATTATCCAAATTCGGACAGACAATCAGGTTGCAATGTATTACGTCAACAAGCAGGGGGGCACCGGATCTCGCCCCCCTGTGTCAGGAAGCCATCGGGATGTAGCGTTGGGCGTGCCGGTTCGGCATGCTCCTCCAAGCCACGTACCTGGCAGGCGTAAACAACAGTCTGGCCGACAGACTGAGCAGAGTCATGCAACCGCACGAGTGGTCGCTCCATGCCAGAGTGGTACGCAAGATCTTCCGAGAGTGGGGCACCCCCTCGGTGGACCTTTTCGCTTCTCAGACCAACCACAAGCTGCCTCTGTTCTGTTCCAGACTTCAGGCACACGGCAGGCTAGCGTCGGATGCCTTTCTCCTCCATTGGGGGACCGGCCTCCTGTATGCTTATCCTCCCATACCTTTGGTGGGGAAGACCTTACTGAAGCTCAAGCAAGACCGCGGCACCATGATTCTGATAGCGCCCTTTTGGCCCCGTCAGATCTGGTTCCCTCTTCTTCTGGAGTTGTCCTCCGAGGAACCGTGGAGATTGGAGTGTTTTCCGACTCTCATCTCGCAGAACGACGGAGCGTTGCTGCACCCCAACCTTCAATCCCTGGCTCTCACGGCCTGGATGTTGAGGGCGTAGACTTCGCTGCGTTGGGTCTGTCTGAGGGTGTCTCCCGTGTCTTGCTTGCCTCTAGGAAGGATTCCACTAAAAAGAGTTACTTTTTCAAGTGGAGGAGGTTTGTCGTGTGGTGTGAGAGCAAGGCCCTAGAACCTCGTTCTTGCCCTGCACAGATCCTGCTTGAATACCTTCTGCACTTATCAGAGTCTGGCCTCAAGACCAACTCAGTAAGGAATCACCTTAGTGCGATTAGTGCTTACCATTATCGTGTGGAAGGTAAAGCCATCTCTGGAGAGCCTTTAGTCGTTCGATTCATGAGAGGCTTGCTTTTGTCAAAGCCCCCTATCAAGCCTCCTACAGTGTCATGGGATCTCAACGTCGTCCTCACCCAGCTGATGAAACCTCCTTTTGAGCCACTGAATACCTGCCATCTGAAGTATTTGACCTGGAAGGTCATTTTCTTGGTGGCAGTTACTTCAGCTCGTAGGGTCAGTGAGCTTCAAGCCCTAGTAGCTCATGCTCCGTATACCAAATTTCATCACAACAGAGTAGTGCTCCGCACCCACCCAAAGTTCCTGCCGAAGGTGGTGTCGGAGTTCCATCTTAACCAGTCAATTGTCTTGCCAACATTCTTCCCCAGGCCGCATACCCGCCCTGCTGAACGTCAGTTGCACACATTGGACTGCAAGAGAGCATTGGCCTTCTACTTGGAGCGGACACAGCCCCACAGACAGTCCGCCCAATTGTTTATTTCTTTCGACCCTAACAGGCTAGGGGTCGCTGTCGGGAAACGCACCATCTCCAATTGGTTAGCAGATTGCATTTCCTTCACTTACGCCCAGGCTGGGCTGGCTCTTGAGGGTCATGTCACGGCTCATAGTGTTAGAGCCATGGCAGCGTCAGTGGCCCACTTGAAGTCAGCCACTATTGAAGAGATTTGCAAGGCTGCGACGTGGTCATCTGTCCACACATTCACATCACATTACTGCCTCCAGCAGGATACCCGACGCGACAGTCGGTTCGGGCAGTCGGTGCTGCAGAATCTGTTTGGGGTGTAAATCCAACTCCACCCTCCAGGACCCGAATTATTCTGGTCAGGCTGCACTCTCAGTTAGTTGTTCTTCGTAGGTCAATTTCTGTTGTACCCTCGCCGTTGCGAGGTTCAATTGACCTGGGTTCTTGTTTTGAGTGAGCCTGAGAGCTAGGGATACCCCAGTCGTGAGAACAAGCAGCCTGCTTGTCCTCGGAGAAAGTGAATGATACATACCTGTAGCAGGTGTTCTCCGAGGACAGCAGGCTGATTGTTCTCACCTACCCTCCCTCCTCCCCTTTGGAGTTGTGTTTCATATTTTATTGCTTGTCATTCAACTGGCAGGAGCGGTCGCGCACGGGCGGGAAGACGGCCGCGCATGCGCGGTGGGCGTGCCCTGCGTGCCGACCGTCCCGCGAAGCTTTTTCCGGTTGGTGGGGGCTGCCGCGGACGTCACCCAGTTGTGAGAACAATCAGCCTGCTGTCCTCGGAGAACACCTGCTACAGGTATGTATCATTCACTTTACAAGCCAGAATTGTGAATATACACAATTTAATTGCAGAATTACTTACTCCTGATGCCCCTGAAATTGCTCGTCTCCAACATCTTTACCATGAAGTTTCTGATCTACGGAATCTCTGGTACTACCACTTCATGCTGATTGACTAAAACCTTCTGTCCCATGACCAAGCATCTGCCAACTAGAGACAATACCTATCAGGAAGCACCCCCCTACCTGAACGGAACATTGCCCATCACAGAGAGCCCACCCTTGTCGATTTGACCTCCGTCGAACCTATTACTGAGCCTGCATCTGCCATTCTCCCACCGGAACCGTGTGACGCAAGTCCAACTTTTTGCTCTGAAACTCAGAGCAGCCCACAAGAGGACACTGTACTCTGTACTCCAAAAACTGTGTTGGGACTTGTTGTACTTATATTATTCCTAATTTTGGTTTGGGACTAATCTATTATACATTTGAAAAGAGTCACAGGTTTCTTCAGTATAAGCATTAATGTTACATAGTAATAATCACCTGGACCTAGACTAATGTTAGACTGCTATTGAATTTCTTGTTACTATACTCTTGCTTACCTTCTCTATTCTCCTTACTGTTACTTGGCTCCTATATTTTCTCTGTTTAATTCTCCTGACTTAGGGAGGTATTTCCCACTGCATGACCCAGGCCGACACCCCCCAACCCCTATCTTGGGCCTTACCTTGGGACCCTGCCCCAGACGATGACCCTATCTGGGACCTCATAACTAGGTATCAGATACTGTGTGGGACATTGTTCTACACCTGGACCATAGGCCCTGATAGACATATAGTGGATGTTTTTGATATATTTAGAGGGTGTGGCCTTGTAAGAGTAGAACAGCCAGAGACACCATTAGTCAGGCCTGAAACAGGAGAAATATTTTACTTTTGGCTAGTTATTATAACATTGTCCATAGTGCTTGGTTACCTTGGTTTTTCATTAGAGATAGAGAATCGACATTTTGAAATGTACTCTCTTTCTTTTACTGGAGAAGGACAAATTGGAGCCACAAGAATCTACCCTGGGTACACCAACAGTTGATGGGTCTCTTACTTTTCCTAACCTCTGTTTTAGTTGAAACCCTGTATCTAATCATTACTTTCCCTTTTAATTCTATTTAATTCTATTATTCCTGACAATACGAATCATCATTTGTTTTTTTTTTGTTTTTTGACTTTACATTTCATACTTCTTGCATTACACCATATTATTCTTTTCTTTTTCTCCTGCCCGGCTATCAAATGGCTGGTGTTCACTCTAATGAGCCTCTGAACGGTGCCTGTCCCACTCATCCCCTAGGTTGGGATCCTGGAATGGATGATGATCCTAACTGGGACCCTTTAACTAGATTTGATATCGTGTTACCCTTTTACTTGATAAATGGACTACTGGACCTAATAGGTCTGTGTTTGATGACAATTAAATTTTCCAGGGATGACGAATTAAAATTGAACAGGGTACACGTCCAATAATCAGACCCTCTACCGGAGAACCTGTATACATTTGGTATGTCACTTATAACATTGTTCAAAGTGGGTGGCATCCCTGGTTTTTCGTCCGGAAAATTGGAAATAGATATATTGAAATTTATAAACTTTTCTCCATATACGGATTGACAGGTGCTGTACCTCTATTGTCACTATAGACTATAGGGGTTTCAAGAGGGGTACTTGATCAATTTAAAGCCAGAAATCATTGTTGTACTTATATTCCCAATAATACTGACCCTGATAGGTTCTGGTATAAAGGCCTTACAAGTCCTTTCTGCCTTAGCCAACAAAATTAGCTACTAAATCAGATGTTGATACTATTGTCTGGTGCATTATTCCCTATGTTCGGAGGTTTGTCTTAAGCCTCCTTGTTACTACTCTCAGTGCAAGACAAACTACACTTCCACCATAAATTTTGTGTAGGCCTACTGCTGTTGATTTTACTTATTTTACTTTTATTGCCTGTAACGCAAGTACACCTCTTTTATTAAGGAAGATATTTATTCTGCTTATGCTGTTTAATTGAACTATTATATATTTCTTTTCAGTTTTTTATATTCTGCTAATTTGTATAGACAGATTTAGATTGGGGTTTTTTTTTTCATTTTTAAACTGTTGTACCTTTCATCATTGGACCTCGAGTGGTAACTAAGTGGACTGTTCTCTACTGTTGATGATTTCTCAATCATCAAGAGGGAAATGAATTGATTTGCTCCATTTTCTGTACAAAGGAAGAAGATTATGTTCCTTTGTATGTTCCAAAACTGCTATAAGTCAGCAGGGCCTTCATATATGATCTAGGCCCATTACACTCAGAGTCTTGCCACTGCCTCACTCATAATCATAATGCTCCCTAGCAAGCAGTAGTTATTCATTATATTTGCTCTAGTAAGTTTTTTTTATTTAGCCAATATTAACCCTTTTATTAAAGCTAAAATGAAACATTGCTGCCCTATTAATACCAGTTTTAGCTATATTTACACAATCAAACGTTTGACTGATGATTAGCTTTGTAATAATGATATATTAGTAGTCTGCAATCATATGTACTCAAATTTGTTGACTTTACTGTATGTCAAATAGACTTAATTGAATTCTTGTGTTTCCAAGTTTCACTCTGCCCCAGAGGGGTAGTTGTAGGATAGTTAGGCTCCTTGGGTTGGTTACAGTAAAGGGGAATCCCAACACTGCATTTCATTTGGCATATATTTATGTATCCACATGTTGACTCTTGCTAGGCCCTTGTCCCTTATTATGCCAGACCACCCATGTCACCTGTAGACTCTAAGAGCTCTCTGGAAAGGATAGCCACATACTAGAAGTCACATGTTCCGGCCTCCTCTAGGGGCCCAACAAGAGGGGAATGTAGAAAAATGGTGTCACTTGCTTGAAATACAGGTCAATGGCTCAGGCTCAGGCTAAGGGCTAGGCCTCTAAGAATCAAAAATCATCTCTGACATAGATACATTTCACTGCAGCAAATGCTGAAGTAAGTTCTCAGAGAGCTGACAGGGGTGGGGGAATCTGCTCTATAAACAATAAGTGAGACTGGCACTAGTGAGAGAGTCACAGGCAAGATGTTTTGGCTACATGAAGATAGTACTGGGTCAGCTGCACCCCAGATGAGATCATCCAGGGGGGCTAGGGAAGCTTGAGAGCATATAGAATCTTGGCTATCATTGACATTAAATGTTGATGTTTAAAGGATAGTAGCTGATAACATGCAAAGATGACCAGTGAGAAAGTGAGTGTCCATAGGAATGAATGGTACCAAAAATATATATAAGAAGGGTGTCAGCTAGAGTAAAAGGGGGATAGGAGGCTGTAGAGAGAAGACTGACTACACCTGCTGCTCCACCATGTTCCAGATATGAATGCCTAGTTACCTGTAAGATGCTGAATAAACTATCTTCTTATATCCACTAAATCCCAGTGTCCTTCTGATTATGGAACTTGTTAATTCCTGGACTGTGTAAGAGCAGTCTGGGGGGAATATGAGGTCAGAATAATTAGTGGGAACATGCAAATTATTTACAAGTCTGGCTGTAGTCCTTGTTAGGAACTGGGCATTCCCTCTGTCTGTCCCTGTGGTCCCCAAGAAAATTGATGCCCAGTATCAGATCCAAAGGGAACTTGGCTTTGTGAGGTCTCAGTTACCTCATGACTCCATTGTGGTGGTGGACTCTGCTTTCAAGAGAGCCAGAAGTACTAGGGACTATGCCTCGGCTCCCCCAAGCAGAGAAGCTAGAATCCTGGTCTCTTTTGGGAGGAAGATGTCTTATCACCCATATCCAGTCATACCAGCTCATCATGAGCGTGTACTTGCAGAACTCGATGCAACAGCTGTCAGACTTGGTCAATGCACTCCCTCTGGAGCAGGCCGAGCCATTTCACCATTTAGTCAAGCAGCAGAAGGCGTGTTGCAAGTTCTTGGCCAAGGGCACTTACGACACTTTTGACGTGGCATCCAGGATCTCTGCCCAAGGTGTAGCAATGCGCACTCTTATATCTGCGTGTTTCTGACCTGGATCGTTCTGTTCTGCAGAGGTTGGCGGATGCCCCTTGCTGGGGCAATAATCTTCTTGGAGAAAAGGTTGAAGAGGTCACTGACCAAATCAAGAAGTATACTGATGCTATGTCTTCTCTCTCCCACCGGGTGTCTTCTGCAACTTCTTCCTCATCCAGGAGATATTTTGGCAAGTCATGGAGTGCTCCCTATTACTACGTTAGGTGTAGATACACTCCTGCGACTCGCCAGCCTGCTCAGGCTCCCCAGCATGACAGCGTGCGCATCAACAGCCTGCGCCCAAAGCCCCTGCCACTCCCCAGCAAAAGCACGAGAAGGACTTTTGACTGGCTCCAGCAGAGCATAGCCACAGTCCAAGTGTCCATTCCAGACAATTTGTCGGTTAGGGAGAGGTTAAAGTTTTTTCACCAAAGGTGGCCTCTCACAACCTCCAACCTGTTGGTTCTTCAAATAGTCCGGCTCAGGTACACCCTCAATTTGCTTTCCAAACCTCCAAATCATCCATCAAAAGCCCATTTTTTCAGCTCTCAGCACAGGCAGGTAGTTGCAGAGGAACTCTCTGCCCTTCTCAACGCCCATGTGGTAGAACCCTTTCCACCAGGGGAAGAAGGGCAGGGATTCTATTCCAAGTACTTCCTTTTGCAGAAAAAGACAGGGGAATGCGTCCCACCCTAGTCCAAGAAAAGTTCAGGATGGTTTCCCTGTGCACCCTTCTTCCCATGATTCAGGAAAATGATTGACTATGCTCTCTGGACTTAAAGGATGCATATACACACAACCCGATACTTCCAGCCCACCTTAAGTATCTTCAGTTTCGGCTGAGAACACATCACTTTCAGTACCGCGTGTTGCCTTTTGGCGTCACGTCAGTTCCCAGGGTCTTTACCAAGTGTCTAGCGGTAGTCGCAATGTCACTAGGCAGACTGGGAGTTCATATGTTCCCTTATCTCGACGATTGGCTGGTGAAGAGCACCTCGGAGGTTGGTGCTCGGGAGTCCATGTGGATGACTATTCAGGTGCTGGAGCTACTATGGTGTTTTTTTTTTTAATTATTTATTTATCATTTTCATAAATTTACAAGAATATATCTTAAATAGGTAAAGCAGTTTAACAGGTTACAGGTAATTTACCGTAAAAGGAATAATGAAAGGAAAATAGTTATTATCAACTTGTATTAGACCCCGAAATGAAGGGGCTGGAACTTATTAATACTCAAGAGACAAGTTTCAAATATCTTTTCAAAAATAGAAAGGCTTAACAGTATGAACCGCACATTTTCTAGCTTATCTCCATTTTCAAGGCTAGTCAGATCTACTAAGCTCCAACATAAATTATAAAACCTTTTTCTGTGTGATAAATTGTTTCAAATGCTCAGAAACAAAAAATACATATTTAACCCCTAGATATTTTACATTGCATTTACATGGGCAGTTTAAATTGAAAAAAGCTCCCAAGGCTAATGTAGCAGATCTTAATGCCAAAAACTCTTTCCTTCTAGCCTGGGTCTGCTTAGTAACATCTGGAAAAACTAATACTTTTTCCCATAAAATGGGGTTTGTAAATTCTTTAGTGCAATTTTTCTAACTGATTCCAGATCTTGTTGAAAAATGAAAGATACCAAAAGAGTTTGTCTTTCAGTTATTTCAGTTAAGGAAGAATCTAATAATTCAGAAACATTTAAATCAGGCTGTACTGGTAAGTCTTGACTGCAATCTTTCAATTTTCTTGCTGGCAAGTAATATATTTTATTCAGTGGAGGTATATTGTCCTCTGTAAATTTCAAATTTTCCATCAAGTATCGTTTAAAGATTTCCAAAGGGGAATAAACTGGAGTTCTTGGAAAGTTCAATAAACGCAGGTTAAGCCTCCTGTTATAATTTTCAAAGTATTCCAATCTGCTGTGAATCAATGTATTATCTTGTACAAGTTTTGCTGAAATTTCTTTCATTTTTACATTTTCATCAGATAAATAGTTTATTTTTTCTGAGACTTCAGTTTTCATTGCAGTAAGGTCTTTTGACAAAGTCTGAACGTTACTCACAAGAGAATCAATCTTGCTAGTTGAGGCTAAGACCGTCTGAAGTATCTCCCATATAGCCTCAAGTGTTATCGGCGCTTTCTGGGCCTTAGATGAAACAAAGGCATCGGCTGGGGATATTGCTATGGGGCCCAGTTGACTCACCGCTTCGCGGTTTTGCGGATCACCTCCATAGTCAGTGCCAGTCGGTTGCGGCGGTTGAGAGCGCGTTGGAGGGGACAACGAAATATCCTGGCAAAGAGCTCAGCCTCTCCTGCTGCTATTAGCTCAGCAGGACCTCCAAACGCCATCGTTGCGGTTCCCGCGAGAAAACTATTGAGCGTCTGCTGGGTCGGTGTAGAAGTTAGAGCTGTCTGGGCTCCAGCTCTAACAAACGCCTTTCTCTTTGTATGCGGCATATTTCCAAGTAGGTAAACAGTTTTTTTTAAAGGAAATAGAGAAAAGGTTTGGACTCCTGCTAGCTCCTCGATGTTACTCGTGTGATGATGTTGCTGCTGCCATCTTGCTCCGTCCCATCTCGATCCTGTTCAACAATTGGAGTTCACAGGAGTCCTGCTCAACACAAGGTCTGTTCGAGCCTACCTCCCGGAGACGCAGGCAGACAATCTTGTCTCCCTGGCGTCTAAGGTTTGGGCATCGCAGCAGGTCACAGCTTGGCAGATGTTGAGATTGTTGGCCACATGGTTTCCACAGTGGCACTCCTGCACATGAGATCTGTTCAGTGGACCCTAGCTTCTCAGTGGCATCAAGCTATGGGGATCTAGAGGATGTCCCCAGAGCTTGTATGCTCTCTTCAATGGGGACAATTCAGCCCAATTTGACCTTGGGACTTCCATTCTCTTCTGGGATGGGAAGCTTATGTCTTCAGATCCTTCTCCTGGAGCTTGGAGCGATCTGAAACGCTCTAAAGGCTTTCAGAGATCAGCTGTCCCATCAAATTATTCTAATCCAAACAGACAATCAGGTTGCCATATATTACACCAACAAGCAGGGGGGCACCAGATCTTGTCCTCTGTATCAGAAAGCCATCCAGATGTGGCATTGGGCTTGCTAACATGGCATGTTTCTCCAAGTCACTTATCTGGCAGGTGTAAACAACGACCTGGCTGACAGGCTGAGCATGATACTTCAACCTCACAAGTGGTCTCTAAATATGGGCATAGCCTGCAAGATTTTCTGAGCATGGGGCACCCCCTCAGTAGATCTTTTGCCACTCAGATCAACCACAAGGTCCCTCAGTTCTGTTTCAGGCTTCAGGCCCACAACAGACTAGCGTCAGATGCCTTCCTTCTACATTGGGAAACAGCCTTCTGTATGTGTATCCTCCAATACCTCTGGTGGGAAAGACTTTGTTGAAACTCAAGCTTGACTGAGGAACCATGATTCTCATCGTACCCTACTGGCCACAACAGATATGGTTCTCTGTTCTTCTGGACTTGTCCTCTGAAAAACCGTGGCGATTGGAGTGTTTTCCAACCGTCATCACACAGAACGAGGGGTCACTTCTACATCCCAACCTCTAGTCTCTGACTCTCACAGCCTGGATGTTGAGAGCCTAGAATTCATTTCCTTGGGTCTTTCTGAGGGTGTTTCCAGAGTCTTGCTGGCTTCCAAGAAAAATTCCACTAAGAGGTGTTATTCTTTTAAATGGAGGAGGTTTGCTGTCTGGTGTGACAGCATGCCATAAATCCCCTTTCTTGTGCTTCACAGACCCTGCTTGAATACTTTCTACACTTATCAGAGTCTGGTCTCAAGACCAACTCCATAAGGGTCCACCTTAGTGCAATTAGTGCTTATCAGCTTGTAGAAGGTAAGCCTATCTCTGGACAGCCTTTAGTTGTTCAGTTTCATGAGAGGTTGCTTTTGTCAAAGCCCCCTGTCAAACCTCCACCAGTGTCATGGATCTCAACGTCGTTCTCTACCAGCTGATGGAAGCTCCTTTTCAGCCACTGAATTCCTGCTATCTGAGTACTTGACCTGGAAGGTCGTTTTCTTGGTGTCTGTTACTTCAGCTCGTAGGGTCAGTGAGCTTCAGGCCTTAGTAGTGGATGCACCTTATACTAAGTTTCATCGCAACAGAGTAGTCCTCAGCATATACCCTAAGTTCCTACTAGAATTGGTGTCAGAGTTCCATCTGAACCAGTCGATTGTCTTGCCAACATTCTTTCCCCAACCTCATGCCCACCCTGGAGAAAGCAGCTTGCACACCTTGGACTGCCTCAGAGTCAAGCAGGGAGAAGGAAGAACAAGCATCACCACTGAATGATAGGTGTGCAGAGAAGGCATGCATCAAGATATGTGTAGCTTAAGTATATCCAAAAGAGGAACCGGAAAAGGCAGTAAAGATGTATGTTAACATAGATGAGCAGAGTAACCAGTCCTTGACAAGGACAGAATTCTTTGACTTATTGGACATCCATGGAGATTGCTATCCCTACCATCTCAAGACCTGTACAGGGATGACTAAGGATGGGGAGAACAGCAAGTAGATATGTGATAAAAGCGATGGATGTTGTTTGGCTAATATCCTTACATAGCAGTATTTGGCACTGAAATACAGACTCTGGATAACTTTTCTTATAGGCCTCAAGCTTGAATTTGGACAAGTTCTGCTGGAATTTCCCTTGCCAACCTGCTGTGGCCAAATAAGAATAACATCTGCATATTGTTTATGGGAACAAGGACTTGTGATCAAGGTGACCCTCCTCATGATGCACATGGGACAGTGTTTTGGTTCTCCAAATGATAACATTTGAGACAAAGATGTGCTAAACTTTGAGGATCACTCTCATCTAAGAAAAGGTATAAGAAGCCTCTGAAAATCTGGATGTTATCTGGAGTGCTTGTCTGAAAACTTGCTGATAGGGGAACAGATGACAACCAGATCTAATTTGACATACCATGGAGACATCCTAAGCTCATGAAAATATGACCTACCTGCACCTTTTGGCTTCAGCATCTGTTCCAGTTCCCAAGACAGCACTGCAGCGCCAGCCTTTGTCATCTATTCAACTCTGGTGACCATGAGAGAGGACCTTTCTTCATTGGTCAAGTTGTAACTGTCTTTTTACTATAATGCTAGGGAAATTTAGTGGTCCTATTCATTTCAGGACTTAGGGTACTAGTGTATATTCTCTTTAACTTACTTTGATGTGTACAAAATCACTCTTTGCTCTTACCATCAATTCGGGTGGTCTTACTTTTGTATTATTTTACATGCTGCCATCTTTTATAATACCTAAGCCTTGTGTCTTTTGCTTATCAGTATATTTGGGCTTGAATTTGGGTCTGTGGGTAAAAGCAACCTTTCATTACATCTATCTAAACACCAGAGTGCTGCATTTCCATACTTTTCAATACAGTATACTGAGAGTTTACTTGCCCCTCCTCTAGTGAGGGTGAGGTAATAGAATAAGAAGCCTCTGAAAAGATGAGACGTTATCTGGAGTGGTTGTCTGAATATCTGCTGATAGGGGAACAGATAATAATCAGATCTGAGCTGCCATACCATGGAGACATCCTAAGCTCATTAAAATACAGCCCTGCCTACACCTCCTGCTTCTTTCTCTTTCATATTAACTTTCAGGCAAATTTCTTCAGGTTCAAGAAGAATTTGAAAACTATGCCTTTTAATGAATTCTTTGTGATGGATCTTCGTAACTCTCTTTTAGCTAGTGAGGATGAAGTTATTACATAGTAGATTTTTTTATCTGTTAATTTCCCAAGAAGTTGTCTTGGTCTCTTTTATTAATTGTAAACTGCTCTGAACCTTGCGGGTAGATGCGATACAGTAATTTCTTATAAAGTAATGTAATGTAATCTGTTTTAGCTCTACAGCTGGCCATTTAAATAGCTGGTATATCTTTAGCCAGTTTAAAGTTAACCAGCTATCTTTGAATATCAACTTAGCCGGTTAACTTTAAACCGGCTACAAACAAGCCGAATATTCAATGCTGGTCACTGAAAATAGCCAGGCATTGAATATCTTGACTGACCACCAACTGCGGGAGTTAGGCTCCCTCCTGTGCTCTGAATTTCAACCTTTTTGTCTTGCTTCAGCATTAAGCACTTGTCTTCTCTAGAGGGCAGTATCACTTCATGTTAAGAAGGCATTATTAGTTGACCTATTGTGTACAAACTACCAGGTAAGATCTTAATGTTTTGTCATGGGTTATTCTATAGGTAATTCAATTTGTTGTGTCCCCTGATTTAAATATATACTTTAAGTACATCTATGTAGGTATTAGTATTGTTAACGTGCAAAGAATTATTTCCTCATTAGTACACTAATTCTAGGTTTTTCCTGAAGCAAAGATCGTTAACACCTTTAAAGGAAAATAAATCACTGACAAATGCTTAACCAACAGATAATTAATTCCGACATGCCATCTTTTTACACAGGAATTGAGAATTCTGCATCCAGCCACTCAAGTTAATATCAAAAAATATCATCACTAACGTGTTATTCGAAGTAAGACGTTTTCACAACGTTTTCTTCTTAAAAGTAAATTTGTTTCTAAGCACATTGATTTACCACCACCTGAGCTGCTGCACTGACAAAAGGGGAAAATGAACTCAACTTTGAACCATTGGTTTCTGTGTGAACGGTATGTTGTTATGTCTTGACAACCCAGCAAATGCCAGTAAATCTGAGCTTCGTGAGTTCGTTCTGCAGTCCCGCCCTCGAGGAAATAACGTCAGAAGGCAGGACTGCGGAACGAACTCACGAAGGGAGGGAAGGCTAGAGACGGGGCAGGGCTTTCAAATGATGCGGCTGCTGGAACGGAGGTAAATTAAAGATTTAAAGCACCAAGGGTGGCGCGGTATGGCGCCGCAGCAGCGCCCTTGAAGGCAGGCGCCCCCCTTCGGCGCTTACCCCGCTTACCGGGTTTGACTGGTCCTGCATAAAGGTGCTACTTGTTTACATTTTATAAAGTTTTAGAGTTCAATATCACATAGCTAATGGGTACATTTACCTTCACACATATTGCACAAGTCAAATAATATGTCACTGGAAAGCAATTGCAAAGTCAGTTTGAAAAGGAAAAAACAAGCTGGAATAAATGTGTCAAAGTCTTCAGGCAAACACACCCAAACAACTTAACAGCAATTAGATATCCTGGTTTTTGTTCTGTCCTTGCATTTTGAAGTGTCCCATGGAAGATACATATATATAGTCAAAGCCTAAATTTAAAAGGATTACTCTGTTTACCCTATACATTCCCATGCATATGCAAAGCAAACATTCTCATATGGTACCAATACTGTAAATTCTTTTCCACACTTTTAGTGTGATTTACATAATTTTAGCATTCTTTTGCGGAAGGCTTCGCTTAGGAGCTTACTCGTGAATGGTGTTCTTGGTTGCCAATTCTTCAGCATGCAGAGTGTCTGAACTTTTAGCGCTGCTGTGCCAAGCTGCTTTTCTGCAATTTGCCGAGTCTGGAGTGACCTTACATACGGTTCCTCCTTTTCTTACCGGCTGTGGTTTGGCTTTTCTTCTTTATCAGCCTCTCTTTCTTCCCTCCTTTCAGGAGGGGGATTTTTACGCAGAGTATGCAGCGCTTCATTTTCTGGATGTTCAGAGCAGGGGCATAGCCAGACTTCGGCAGGAGGGGGGTTCAGAGCCCGTGGTGAGGGGACACATTTTAGCCCCCCCCCCCCCCGGCACCACTGACCCCCCACCACTTTTGCCCCTCCCCCGGTGCCACTGCCCTTCCCCGTCCATTTCGACCCCCCTCCCGCCGCCGCCAATCCTCCCCCACCACTGCCAGGTACCTTTGCTGGTGGGGTCCCCACCTCCGCCAGCTGAAGTCCCCTTCAGTGCCGGTCTCCGGGTCTGGCACGTTCGCTGATCTGGATTCTGGTTTTGGAGTCCTCGCGTCCTGCATGTTCCTACGTGCAGGACGTCAGGACTCACAGAAATAGAATCCAGATCAGCAACATGCCGGAGACCAGCGCTGAAGAGGACTTCAGCTGGCAGGGGTTGGGGACCCCTGCCAGCAAAGGTACCTGACAACGGCAGCGGCAGGAGGGGGGGGGGTCGAATGTGGCGAGGGAGGGTCGGCGGCAGGGGGGCCAGGGCTAAATCTGCGGGGGCCCATGCCCCCGTGGCCCCACCTAGCTACACCCCTGGTTCAGAGGGTTCTCCTCCGGCATTCGCATGTTTTTCAGCATTTGGATCTTCTCTTTGTCCTTCTCACTGGTCCTTACCTTGGGACAACGGCCTTTGATCCGACTTTTCTCGTTGGATTGCAAATACTTTGTTTCTGTGGATTTTTTGAAAGGTTGCGTCCCACTGGTGATGTTGCAGGCTCATTCCACGAGATTTCTGTCTAACTCTTGGGTATGCTTTCACTATTTGGATGCTGACTTTGCAGCGGCAGTTCTGTCTCGGGGAGCGGCAACTTCCCACCCTAATTAAGGATTGCTTTGTCTGTTCTTGTCCTGGTCTTTAGTTTAAAAAAAAGAAACAAAGAAAAAGAGAGAGAACAGAAACCATTGAAGAGGAGTCCATCGCAGTCGTGTTTTCTCTAAGTCAGACTGACGAGTTTCTGTTGTGTTTGGTTGGTGAGGAAGGCTTCCTGGTTTCTTGTCTGATTCTGCAAGGTGATGAGACATATACTGAAGTGAAGGAGAAGCTGACTCTTTGGTATCACTGTCTTCAGATTTGTAATCTCTATCTCCTTCTGCTGGTAGATGGATACATCTGCTGCTACTAAAGGAAAGAAAATTATCATCAGGTAAGGCATAATTTTACCTTCACTCTCACTCAAAGAAAAGACTCCAGTTATTGCAAACAAAACCAAACTTTACTGAAGATTCTGCAACAGGCAGTTCAACTCCTCTTTTAAACAAACAGTCAATTTGTAATCCACCTTGATATTAGATGCAAACTATAAATCCAGAGCCAAACTTATAGATATGGTGGATCTTCTCAAATGCAATTTATAATCCTACAGTATGTACATATTTACAATTCCTCCTGTGCATACCCGTCCCTTCTGGGTGAAACAATCTAAGGCTGTGCCTGCAGCACTTGTGCAGCAAACAGATCTTAATTTGGATCAGACCTGCCCATCTGTCCACACTCCTCTCCTCTGAAGGAGTACTTCTCCGGGCTACCACCTTGGCTATGAAAAGATCTTTCCTGTTCCTGCTCCCAGGCTAGGATCCCCTATTTCCCACCTGGAGAATTCCTCCACTTCATGCTTTACTGACAGAAACCTCTCTCTTTGGTAATCCTTAGTTTCGTGAATCTATCCAGTACACCCCCCTCTTCTCAAGTGTCCCGGAGAGGGTAAAGGAAACTAAAGACCTTGTGCAAACTCCAACACTCACATTTATTAACTACTAACTCCTCCTCTACTGTCACTCAACAACCAGAAACATTTTCCTCTGCAGCATACCCAGGAACCCACCCCCTCATGGGCTGGATCCTTTACTACCTACAACCTCAGAAACCTCCCCTCAGAAACTCTGGAGAGTTCTCTCATGTTCTTTAGTAATCTTCATTATAATAGGGGATTATACTTACAAAAAGAAGCCCCCCCCCCCTTCTGAGTAAAAAGGGTGGTAATGTATCAGAGCAAAGGAAGAGGTGGTATGGGGGTGCCCCATTTTAAGAATTATTATTTTGCTGTGCAACTCTGAGCCCTTCTTGAGTGGAATAGGTTAGGGGAGAAGTCGTAGGTAATTATGGAGCAGGAAGCAGTTCAGCCAATTCCTCTATATTATCTCCCCTGGATGGGGGGATCAGTCTCATTACCTGCGGAGAGAGGGGGAGGGGGAACCCTTATGTATGCCTCACTGTTTCATTGTACTGGAGGGTTACCCATTTTCTCCTTTGCATTACAATACTTAATATAGTTTACAAAATATGGGAACAATTAGATCTTAAATGTTCAGCTCACAAACTAAATGTTCAGCTCACAAACTGCAATGAAATTACTACATTGAGGCTAATTCTCAAAAGAAGGGATTGTTCTCTTTTGAGTTCTACAGACTAGATATACTCTGCCACAGGGGAACTTTCTCCAAATTTGGCATTTTCTGCTTATGGAGGCACAGTGGCCCACTCATGTTTTAGAGGAGACTCTGGCCTCAGAGGTGGTTAAGAGGGGCATTTCAAGGACTTATAAAGCATTACTTGAGGGGGAATATCAGTAGGGGAACCATATTCAGAGATGGGAAGAAGATTTGAACTATTCCCCAAGGAAAATGCCTGGAAGACATTTTTTGAGGGATTATCTAAGGGTTTGATCTCAAAGAAAATACTTATAACATGCTATACTGATGGTATCACACCCCATAGAAACTGAAGCTCCTATAGATAAAAGGAGATGGGCAATGTTGGAGACATTATGAGGCCCAGGGCACCTTTTTGCATATGTGGTGGACCTGCCCCCAGATTGTTCAGTTTTGGGATCAAGTTGAGCAGCTGATTGTTAGGATATTGGGTCCAGGTCTACCAAGGAGCCTGGGCTATATTTATTGGGTTGAATGGATTCTGGGCTTGATGAAACCAAGGCGCAATTTCTGCATTTCATTCTGCTGGCTATGTGTATAGTGGTGGCCAGAGAACAGAAGGGGGATACTCTCTGTTGAAGAGTGGCTTCACCAGGGTTTTTTGATGGCCAAATTCACAGCAATAAGACAGGAATGGAATGACTTTTTTTAAAGCATTGTGGAAACCCTACTTTCTATGGAGTAAGGGTTGTGGCTAGCATTGAGAGACTGGCAGAGGGGAGTATACATATTAGCTCATAACTTACAAAAGTGAAGATCTCTATTGATCATTTGTTATTAAGGGAAAATCTGAGGTCCAGGTATGTTGTTTGTTCATAATTAAAGCACCAGATTGAGATTCTTATTTAGAGGATGGGTGGGAGAGGAAATGGGAAAATGCTGAATTTGTAAAGTCATGGTTGTACTGTTTGTTTCTGCAGAGCTGATGATACCACGGGAGTCTGGATACCACGGGAGTACGGGACTCAGGAGAGAGACATTGGGGTGTGGTGTCCAAGGATCTGAAGGTGAAGAAACAATGTGACAAGGTGATGGCAGTGGCCAGAAGGATGCTAGGCTGCATATAGAGAGGTATAACCAGCAAAAGAAAGGAGGTGTTGATTCCTCTCTACAAGTTGTTGGTGAGACCCCACTTGGAGTATTTTGTTCTGTTTTGGAGGCTGTATCTTGCTAAAGATGTAAAAAAAAACTGGAAGCAGTGCAAAGAAAAGCTACAAAAATGGTATGGGATTTGCTTTGCAAACCGTACAAGGAGAGACTTGCCGACCTGAACATTTATACCTTGGAGGAAAGGAGAAACAGGGGTAACATGATACAGATGTTCAAATATTTAAAGGGTATTAATTTGCAAACAAACCTTTTCCGGAGACGGGAAGGCAGTAAAAACTAGAGGACATGAATTGAGGTTGAAGGGGGGCAGACTCAGGAGTAATGTCAGGAAGGTTGGTGGATACATAGAATGCCCTCCCACGGGAGGTGGTGGAGATAAAAATGGTAATGGAATTCAAATATGCATGGGCTAAACACAAAAGAATCCTGTTTAGAAGGAATGGATCTATGGAATCTTAGCGGAGATTGGGTGGCAACACCGGTAATTGGGAAGCAAACCCAGCGCTGGGCAGAATTCTACGGTCTGTGCCCTGATCGTGACTGAATAGATATGGGTGGGCTGGAGTGTAAATTTTAAGGGGCTTCGACATTAGCTTCAGAACTTTTAGTACAAGAACAGTGCTGGGCAGACTTCTACGGTCTGTGCCCTGAGAATGGCAAGGACAAATCAAACTTGGGTATACATTTATAGTATGCATACCATGTAAAATGAGTTTATCTTGTTGGGCAGACTGGATGGACTGTACAGGTCTTTATCTGCTGTCATTTACTATGTTGTATCATTGAATGAAGTCTTCAATAAACAGTTAAATAAAAGAAGAAGACTGAGCTATTGTCCTTTCTTTAGCAGCAGGGTTTGCGTTCTCCTTGCAGTCCTCTGACTGTTAGGGGTTTCTGCCCAACAAGATAAACTCTGACCATGATAGATGGCTGCTGCACTGCCTGCGCTGCTTCCCAGGGGCGTAGCTACGGGTGGGCCTAGGCCCAACCAATCTCGCCTCAGGCCCACCCAGTTTAAGCGCCAAAAAGTACAGAGCCATAGCCTTTCTGCCATCGCGGTTCAGCTCCCAGTTGCTATTTTGCTGATTGCTGCAGTTGTTATTTCGGTTTAAATGATGTGTAGGCTGCTGTCCCTACAGCTCTCCCTGACCTTTTGGTTTTGCCGATTTTCGAGCGCCGGAGAAGTTTTAACTGAAGCCGACGAGTTCTGATTTGGATGAGAACTAAGAAGACCCCTCCCTCCTCTAGAAAGAAGTCACGTCGTTAGTTTTCAGTTAAGCAGCTGCAGTGCTGCTGGCTGTTTATTTTTGTGTGTGCATTTAAGGAGGATGGGAGAGTCGGGTTCAGGTCGGGGAAGCGGCGGGCTAAGGTCGGGGAAGCGGCGGTGCAGCTGGGTTGGCTCAGCAGCCACAGGTGAAGAGCATGGTGATGTACCATCTGCAGTGGGGATCCCTTCTACCAGGGTCGAGAGGAAGGTTGGCAACTTCGACGTCTTCCTGCAGGAGGTGATGGGCAGTGTGCATGCTCTCTTTGGCTCTGTTCGCAACGTATACACGCCGCAGGCTGGCCACCGGATTACCTCACTAAGCTCGCTGGACGACCCGCAGAGTGGCGAGCTGTATGTGGCCGGGGGGTGGTGAGGACTTCAAGAAACTCGAGTAAGCCTAGCACCCCCATGCTCCCCGCAGTGCACACAGCACGATGGCACTGCACGCAGTGCCGCATGGCCCGGGAAAAGCTGTCGGCTGTGTCGTGGGCGCGGCTCCTCCACAGTCCACCCTGTGCCTCCCAGCTGGGTCTAAATGATTTTATTTGTTATTAGTCTCTTCTCGAATCAGCACTCCCCCGTAGCCCCACACAACAGGAACATGAGCCAGGATGCTTTTCTGCACCACGTGCAAGCAGCTGCCCAGCAGGTAAAATATATGTATTTTTTAAATTTTAGCGTATGCAATGTGTTCATCAGAATGCTGGCTAGTGGTGGGCTTCTGGGTGGGGTAAGCACTTCACTGCCTAGGGCAAAAAAGGTATATTTAATGATATACTTTTTTTTGCCTTAGGCAGTGAAGATCCCACCCCCACCCAGAAGCCCACTACCAGCCAGCATTTTGATTACTCTTGTAATCAAAATGATGGCTGTGATGGATTATGGCATAATGTAGCTGTATTTAAAAATATTTTTTTCCCCTCCATTAAGTATGTATGTGGTTTATGTTGATGCAGGGCAGCTGTTGGGCAGACTATTTAGAAATCCATCATTAAGTGCATTCTAAGGCATTATTTTGTAATATCCCAAGAAACACTACTCGTATATAGCGCCCACCCATATTAGCTCTGGGCCCACCCAAAATATCAGGTCTGGATACGCCACTGCTGCTTCCTCTCACGCATGCTCGGTTTTAATGAAATTGAGCTTGCGCAAGCTTCATGCATACTCAATTTCACTAAAACTGAGCATGTGCGCCAGGATGGGAAAGCAAGGCAGGCAGCATGGTGCTGAGTATCACTACAGAAAGGCTTCTGCTGGCGGAGCTGGGGTACCCCCACCAGCCTAGGTATATGAGGTTGTGGGGGTGGGGGTTGGAGAATGGCAGGGAAGCAGAGCAAAATGTGCCCCCCTCCTCACCTTGGACTCAGCCCACCCCCCAAAAATTGAGATCTGGCTATGCCTCCGCAATAGACAACCACAGAGAGAGAAAAGTTTACATAGTTCTTTTGCACATGTGCAGTGACTGGTGCAGGATTGGGGTATTATAAGTTGATAATTTATCTTGATGTTTGATAAAGTTTTGTCCAAGTGGCTCGGTGACTAGGAAGTTGGCTGTAGCCCAGGTAGTTTGTTCTTTTTTTAAATTAATAAGTGCTGTTTTACTGAACTCAATATGGTATCAGTGATTGGGAATTTTTCCTTTAAGATGTATCTTATATTCATTGTTTTTTGGTCTCTTTAGATTGGTCCTTTCTCAAAATGTAGAATCTATTCCTGTAGATAGGAGTAGACATTACAATAAGGAGACATAACAAAGTTTATGTCAGGAATTCTATTGATAGGTTTAATCTGGTGGACTGTTCAACTCAAATGCAAAGAAATATTCCAAGTTTTTATCATAAGAAAAGACAGATTATCAAGTTCCTGTAGGAGAGCGTGAAATGTACATTTTAGGAATCTGATTAAGGTGAAACATGAAAATTTGGATTGTTCTTCTTTACTCCTATCCCCTTTATTATATTAATGCAAGATCTAATATTAATCAGACTCAGTTGATCCGAGATTTTTTAGAAGAGGGACAGCAGGGCTTGGTAGCTATAAGAGAATCGTGGATTCCAATGTTAGATGATCCTAGATTGAAAGAGCTCTGTCCAGCTGGATATAAAGTTTAGCATCTCCATAGAGAGGGCAAAAGTCTTTTTAACATTAAAATTTTAGGGGGTTGTTTACAAAAGCTTAGCTCGAGTTATCTGCAGCAGAGCCCATAGGAATAAAATGGGCCCTGCTGCAGATAACTCGAGCTAAGCTTTAGTAATGCCATACTGGGAAAATACCAAAGGCCCATCAAGCCCAGCATCCTGTCCCCGACAGCGGCCAATCCAGGTCAAGGGCACCTGGCAGCTTCCCAAACATACAAACATTCTATACATGTTATTCCCGAAATTGTGGATTTTTCCAAGTCCATTTAGTAGCGGTCTATGGACTTGTCCTTTAGGAAACCGTCCAAACCTTTTTAAAACTCTGCCAAGCTAACCGCCTTCACCACATTCTCCGGCAACGAATTCCAGAGTTTAATTACGCGTTGGATGAAGAAGATTTTTCTCCTATTTGTTTTATGTTTCAACAATTTTTATTGATCATACAGCATGTTATACATGTACATAAAAAACAACCTTTAATAGATGTACTGACCTCACACAACAGTATGAATAACTTTATAACTTCTATCATCAAGTTGGTTTTACAATTTTTCTCCCCACCTCCCTCCCAACCTTTATGTTTCAACAATTAAATGTACTACACTGTAGTTTCATTGCATGCCCCCTAGTCCTACTATTTTTCAGCTCAATTGGAAATTTTATCCTGTGCAATAACTGTATATATTTTTCGAGGCCCACTTTGACCATATTTAATTGTTCCCCTGGAAAATAGAATATAGCTAGGGGCATTTTTTTCTATGATTTTATGATGAAAAATTCCATGGGCTATTATGATAGTTTATTGGTTGGGGATTTTAATTTACATATGGAGGATAAATCTTATATAGTAGTCCAAGGTTTTCTCAAATTTTTAGATTCTATGGCCCTGCCCTTTACTAAATTCAACTGCCCTCATGAACAAGGTCATTTATTAGATGTGATAGCATCTTCTCATTCTCTGCCCCGCCCAACCTCCACCTCAAAATATAAATACTTTAATTGGCTAATGAGGATCCCCAAGCTCTGTCAGCTGAAGACTTCCTGTGAAGGTGGCCAGAACTCTCTTTCACCAAGCTTGGCTGGCAGCAGCAATGACCCTAAGCCACTGATGCCTTCACCCCACACACGCTTAGTCGATGGCTCAATGATGTTGTTGCCAACTACAGAGCTTGGTAGAAGGACATTCTGTCCATCTTTGGAGGAGGTCCTTAGCTGGGGATACAGCAAGGGTGAGGACTGATGTTAGACCTGCTTGGGCCCAGGTCAGAAAATAATCCTCCTGATTTCCTTTCCTCTCTGCCTTCCCACCAATTTCCCACCTGCCATTACTATCACACCAACAGACTCTCACCAAATACAGAACAAGGGATCACAAATTAGAAATAAAAATATTTAGACAAAAATTGAATGGGAACCCCAAGAAGGTAAACTTAGCATTACTGGAACACTGGAGACATAAAACAGAAACACATTTCCTTTTCTATTGAACACACTACAAAGACATTTGCTATGTGCATTTCCAAAATCTAACATATTCCATTTAAAACTTTCAAAATAAAATGCTTTGTTTCTACCTTTGTTGTCTGGACATCTTGCTGATTCCAATTTCTCATTTCTGCTTTCCTGTCTGTCATCTGCTAATTCTTCTTCAAGCGGCTGCAGTCCATTTGTCTTTTCCCTCACTACTCCTGCGTCCATAGGAGCCGACTCTGTGGGTGCTGTGGGTGTTTGAGCACCCCCAATATAGAGAGTATTCATTGAATGTGTCCAGGGAGGGGTTATTTCCACTGGGCTTAGCACCCCCAATAATTTTGAAACGTTGGCTCCTATGCCTGCTTCTGACATATTGATCATTCCTTTTTAGCTCTTTTTTGCCTCTCTCTCACCCTTCTTCTTCTCCTTTTTACTTTTCAACTACCTATCAAATTTTCATCTTCTTTCACCCACTAGCTCTCCCATTCCCCATCTCAGTCCTTCCCCAGTCCTACATTGTCTTTCATCTTTAATCTACTCCCTATTACCATATTTTTACACTCTGTAATCACTATCCTCTCATTCATTTCCTTGCCACCCCCTCCTTCCCCTCCTGCCCTCTCCCACAGGGTTCCACCATTCCCATCGTCTTCCTCCCTCCACCCTTCTAGCCTGATTCCTCTTCTTTCCCTCCCCACTCCACCCTCATAGCCTGACATTTTCCAGTCCCTTCTGTCTTCCCTCCTGCCCTCTCTCCAATGGTCCAGCATTTTTCCCTGTTTCTTACCTTACCACCTCTTGTGTACTTCTCCCTCCCTATCATCCACCTCCATGTCCAATATCTCCCACTGTCCACCATTTCTCTCTCCCCTCCCTTGTGTTCTGGGTCCAACATCTCTCTCTCTCCTTCCCATGCAGTATCTCTCCCTTCCTCCCCTGTACCACCAAGTCCAACATTTCTCCCCTCCCCTCCACCCTATGTCTAACATTTCTCCCTTCCCTTCACATTTCTCCCTCCCTCCCCATGTACTATTTCTCCCTCCTGTCCACCCCAATGTTCAACATTTCTCCCTCTCTCGCTACCTATCCCCTCTCTATGCAGCATGTCTCCTTCCCCTCCACCTCATATGCAAGATTTCTCCCTTTCTCACCCCTCCACCCCTTTGCTGCATCTCTCCCTTCTCTCCCCATGCAGCATCTTCCCTCCCCACCATGCAGCATCTTTCCCCATCTTCCCTCCCCCATGCAGCATCTTTCCCCAATCTTCCCTCCCCCCATGCAGTATATTTTCCCCCATCTTCCCTCCCCCATGCAGCATCTTTTCCCCCATCTTCCCTTCCCCTGTGTAGCATCTTCCCTCTTCCCTTCTTTTCTTATCCTAACCACAACTCTCCTTCTTGTGCTTCTATGGGTTGCCAGCAGCGCCAGCGATTTTCACATGCTGCCTGCCGCTCAATAACCTCCTTGCAGCCGCTAAGCGCTAACCCGGAAGCCTTTTCTCTGCTGCATCTTGATTGGGCAGAAACCAGAAGTTGCAGCAGACAAGAGGCTTCCGGGTTACTGCTTAGCAGCTGCAAGGAGCTCATTCAGCAGCAGACAGCATGTGGAAACTGCTGCCGCTGCCAGTAACCCATAAAAGGCAGGTGTGGGAATCGCTGTGAGCCTGTGATCAGTGGAAGCTACTTTAGGGACACCGCAGCTGGGTGGGCCTGACCACAAACTGGGTGAGCCCAGGCCCACCCATGGCTACGCCCTGCATATACACTATCTTATCTTCTTATCAACCTGCATTTTATTCCTTTCTAAACATATTGCTTAACATAGATTCATTTGTGTTTTTGCTAACATTCTATCTCTGCTATATTGTTTTGCTATTATGCAACAAACAAGGTGAAATAAATCATATTTCTTGTTACCACTTTCATGAATTGTTTTTCTCCAGCACAAACTCCTACTTTTATAATTCCTTCAACACAGATTTCCCCAAGTCCCACCAATTTCTTTTTAGCTTCACTCCATACAATTCAAAGCTTAACTTTAAACCTCTGACATCTGAATTAAACAGCTGTGCATGGGAAGTGCTACAAGAAAATTATTATATAGACATAACTTAATTTATGGAATCAAGGACTCCTTTTATCAAGCCGTGCTAGCGGCTTCAGGTAGGGTAATGCCAACACAGCCTATTCACTTTGAATGGGCTGTATCAGCATTGCCGTGCAGCAGCTGCTAGCATGACTTGACAAAAGGGGGACTAACCTTGTATGAAGGATAAAAAAGTACATAAGCGAGCCGGATTCAAGATGGCCGCGCCCTTGAGACGCTAGCAGGCTACACTCGATAGCTCTCTGAATTACAATCATTCAAACATGCCGAAAAGACGGGGCCGTCCTGCCTCCAAAGCTCCGCAACGGCAAGTTTTTACCTCTCAAGATATTCGAACGCTCCTTCAGGCAGCTTCTGTTCCAACTACTTCGGTGTTTTCAAATGTTGGAAGGCAGCCCGCTGAGTAGCGCCGGTGCGAGTGGAGGCCCGAAGCTTCTCCAGGGCTTGAGCTGACGCTCAGCCCCGACTCAAGGGAACCACCCCCGCAACCTGCGGGGTATAGCACACCAACTGAGGCGTCTCTGGACTTGCTTTCCCGAAGTGGTGCAAGTACACAGAGCCGGGAGGAAATAGATCCAGTTGTATGTGAGCTGAGGACTCAGACACAAACACCTATTCCATCGAAGGTGGAAGAAGCTGGAAGCTTGATACTGGAGAAATCTTTGGAGAAAGAGGTATTACCCACACAATTTTCTTTTGAAATTAAAAACCCAGCTGAAGTAACGTTAGATTCATTGTGGACTTTGATAGTGAGCCTAGGAAAAACTTTTGCTCCCCAAATAAATAAACTGAATCAGGACATTTTAGCTCTTGAGCAAAAAACTGAAAATTTGGATACTAAAGTTGAAAAACTAGAGCAAACGGATAATGATACGACTTTGGAAGTTAAAAAACTCCAAATTCAACAAGAGATTATGGTTAAAGATCTGACTTCTCTGAGAAAAAAAACGGAATCATTGGAAAATTCAGTTAGGAGTAATAACCTTCGTTTGTTAAATTTCCCAAAACAATTGTCCAAATCTCCAAGGGAAATGTTAAAGAAGTATTTAATGGAAATACTTGAAGTGAAAGAAGAGATGATTCCACCTTTTTCACAGATTTATTACCTACCAATATTAATCAAGAAATCAGAAACAAGATCTCAATATTTCAGCTATACTAGAGTCTTCAGACAATGATCCTGTTATTCCAACAACATTGATAGTGACGGTGGCATTGCCACCAGATAAGTCATGGTTAATGAAAATGTATTTCAGAAATAAGGACAAAGAGTTCCTAGGCCAAGAATTCAGATATTTCCTGATGTCTCCCGTGAGACACAAAAGAGGCGAAGACAATTTCTTCTGATGAAACCAGCAGTGTTACAGCTGGGAGCAATTTTCTTTCTCAGATTTCCTTGTAAATGTGTGGTAAAATACCAATCCCTTAAATATGTATTTTTGAACCAGCTCAGCTAACAGCTTTTTTAGTGTCTAGACAAAATAAGGAAACCTGAAAATGTTATCTTCCCTTAAGATATAGGTCAATTTATAACACCGAATGTTGTAACCTGTAAACTTCTCAAGTGAATATTCTTAGGAAAGTATTTCTATTTAAATAATTCCACTTTCTATCATCTTGAATCCCATGTTGTGGACTTGAGTGGGGATCTCAAATTTTTTTCTTTTTCTTTTTAATTTAGTTGTTACTTAAAATTGAATATATGTTGTGAAATGTACCACTTTTCAAACAAGTTGAATACTTATAAGCATCCTAATTTACTAATGCAGAACATTTCATTCTTGATGATGCTTACATAATTTCAAAACTATTTTGACACCTTACAGAATCTTTCAATTAATCCCCCTAAATTTAGTTCTCATTACTTCTCATTCTACAAGTTAAGTACATAAGTAATGCCACACTGGGAAAAGACCAAGGGTCCATCGAGCCCAGCATCCTGTCCACGACAGTGGCCAATCCAGGCCAAGGGCACCTGGCAAGCTTCCCAAACGTACAAACATTCTATACATGTTATTCCTGGAATTGTGGATTTTTCCCAAATCCATTTAGTAGCGGTTTATGGACTTGTCCTTTAGGAAACCGTCTAACCCCCTTTTAAACTCTGCCAAGCTAACCACCACGTTCTCCGGCAACGAATTCCAGAGTTTAATTACGCGTTGGGTGAAGAAATATTTTCTCCGATTTGTTTTAAATTTACTACACTGTAGTTTCATCACATGCCCCCTAGTCCTAGTATTTTTGGAAAGCGTGAACAGACGCTTCACATCCACCTGTTCCACTCCACTCATTATTTTATATACCTCTATCATGTTTCCCCTCAGCCGTCTCTTCTCCAAGCTGAAAAGCCCTAGCCTCCTTAGTCTTTCTTCATAGGGAAGTCGTCCCATCCCCGCTATCATTTTAGTCGCCCTTCGCTGCACTTTTATAATAGTAAATATGTAAGATAACTTTTTTCTGTAGTGTGTGTAACAGGGAAAAAATGTAAATAGTCAATTTAAAATTCAAGAAGGCATTACCTTTTTCAGTTCGACAAAAATAAAACAAGACATTGAAAATTAGAATATATAAATATTACAATATAACTTAGAATTTAACAACCATGTTCTGTCCAAAGACTTGTAGTATTGTAGTTCTGTTATCTTTTCCTGTCACTAAAAAAAATAACAGGATGTGGGTACTAAACTGTAAACTCAAATTGAAAGGTGAGATTTAAAAAAAAAGCAATCAAAGGAGAATTAGAAAGGTCTAGAATAGCAACACTTAAGGAAAGAGAAAAAAAAAACCTTTACTTTTGGTGCAACTGTACTGTTCATCAATTTTACACATAAAGAAAACTACGCTTTTTAGAAAAATAGTATGAATTATCAAAGCAAATTAGAACTGATGTTTGATGCTAGCCTTTACATATTTCAAACAAAAGACATTTGTCAGCTCAGTGTGAACCTCCCTTTTTTCATCCCTCACCCCCTCCCCACCACCACCACTGCAGTCAAGGATGAGAGCAAAATTATAACAGATATTATATTAATTCTACTAGTTCAATCACAGTTACCCAAAATATCCCTATTTATTTTATGGTACAAAGGGGTCCAGAAGGACTTCTTTAGATCTGGTCCAGAAGGCAACGTAAAATGTTATTCATTCATGGCACAGGTAAGGCAGATTTAAAACGGGGGAAAATTATGGATTAAACAATACTATAACAACTGCATTACATTGGTACATCCACTCAGTAAGTAAATGCAAATATACAATTTAAAGCCTACATGATTGTCAGAGATATTTCTAGCACGAGTAAACTTTTTCAGATAATAAAAGATCTCACTGATATAAATGCTGCCTGTTTCAAATAAACTAGAGGCTGTGTTGCCTACAACTTCATAATTAGCAACTTATTTTAGGTCAAAGATAGAGAAACTTCAGTTAAAGTTTAAAAAACTCAACCAGCAACTGGGCATCATTATACAAATATCTGTTTAGATACTGATATTAGTTTAGGATTAGAAATGATTTAGTGTTCTAGTCCAGAAATTAAAAAGAACTACAAAATATCTTAGTTTAAAGGCCTCTTTTACTAAACTGTGCTAGTGATTTCCATGCGACAAATGAGAGGAAGTCCATTCAGTTCCTATGGGCTTCCTCTCATTTGCTGCCCTGGGA